>NW_025813493.1:10076961-10558519 GCF_021976095.1 Xenia sp. Carnegie-2017
TCACTACAATCACACAGAGTTAGAACATATTTTTCTTGGGTAGAAACATTTAAAATTGCGGACATAATACGATGATTCAATGCAGGGGGTTCGCACCATAGTACAAATAATATAATCTTCCTCAGAGTTTGGATAGAAATTTAATTTGTCCGGCCTCCTACTATTTGGAGGCGGTGATTTATACAGTTTGATGTTTCACATGATGGCAAACATACGATCGGGAAGAGTTGGAAAATATGATATCAAGCATTATTTCAAGATATGAATCGAAGCTTGCTGTGAGTATATTCAAAATGCTTGCTAGTCATGGATTGTAGGATATCGATCATGAAGTGATCACAGTTGTAGCTACAGTTGTTCACAATTGCCCCACAACAAACAACGCTTCACGTATTCTACATAACAAAGTGTGATGGGCAATACACAACAAGATAAACATTGTTTCCCAGACATAGACAATATTTAAAAACAAAGCCAAGGAGCAGAGCTTGAAAACGGTAAGTAATTTGACTTGCTTTCGATTCTAGGTTTCATGTATAACGCAGGCAATAAACATAACCATTGTTTATGGAAACCATAGCTATTCAAGTTATCAGAAAAATTTAATTGTGCTTTTATTACGATATGCAGTGCTTTTTTCATTATACGCGGTACCTTTATCATCACACGTGGTGTTTTTATTTTTATACGCGGTGGCTTCGACATTATACGCGGTGGTTTCGTCTGTATACGAGGTGGTTTGTCAATACACGCGGTGGTTTGATCATTATATGCGGTGGTTCTATTATTATATACGCTGCAGCTTTAATATATGCGGTGGCTTCGACATTATACGCGGTGGTCGGCGTATAATGTCGAAACCTATAAAGCTGCAGCCATTATTATATGGCTGCAGCTTTACTATACGCGGCTGTTTCAACACTGCATGTACTCGTTAGTTACAACATTATGCAACGCGGTGGTTTTACATCATCATGTGGTGGTGAGCAAGTATTCTGAACCAGCGGCAGCATTTACTTTGCAAAATCTAGTACTTTTTAGCTTATGTCGTCATGAATTCTTACGGCGTCTATAATATGGCATTATTTAAGTAAAAGCATTTTCGTCGCATGATTTGTTGAAGCAAAACATACTGCCAAAATTTTTCAGCTACTCTCGCAAATACAAGATGTTTTCATGGTGAGCAATGTTTGTTTTTACACGTTGGCAGTTGAAGAATACCTTAAAAAAAATTTCTTTATAGTCGTTTTTAAACAAAATTTGTGCTTTAAAATTGCTTTTAGCATACTCAGCTCATTCTGCGGCAACATATTTTCGAGAGGAAACATAATTGATAAAGAAGAGGTTGGCTTCGCCTTTCAAAATTATTTTGTCGCTTGGACATAAACTAAGCGATTAATTGCAATGTTTTACATCCGTACCGACTATGCAATATCGACATGTTTTTGATTAAAGCGACAATCACTCTTTCCGATTAATTTATGGTTTGCGGTTCGATCATAATAGAACGATCTGGGGGAGCAAGTCTCCAGCATATTAAATCAATACTCATTTATAATGTTGCTTAAATATAAGCCTCGACGCGTTTCATGAGCGTCTGTTTACAGAAAAACCAAAGTATGCTTTCAACGAGCGTGTGCAAGTCATAATCATAACATATTGTTTATCGCAATAACATTGGACAACAATCGTCGCGGTCAAGATTCGATATATTGACGTATGTGTAGTTAAGGTGATTATTATTTTTAAGTAGAAACCGATGTTTTAAGACAGGAAATATACAGAAAATACTGTTATAGTGCCAGCTATTTGTTATTTTGTAACGACAATTGAAAGTGTACACATGCTTTATGTACAAATCGTGCTTAATGAGTGAAGTATAGACAGCTTAAGTATTAAGTGTTAATTGCCGTATTTATGGACGTGCTAAAGTGGATAACAACTGATAAAATCTACTTTTGTCTCTTATCTAGAGAGGATTATCTTTATAGTTTAAGTATCAGCAATTAAAACCACACATTTTCAAGTCTGAATACACAATCCAGTTTTTGTTGGAGCCAACTAGCAGGCTAAACAATTTACTTTTGATGCATGGAATGCAGCCAGCTAATTGACAACAGCCGAGTTTCACATAGCATGAAAGTAGAATCAGCCTTTGTCCATAGATAAGATGCCAACAGATTATAAACTACAAAACTTTGAACAAATGTCATTTTCACGAAGAATTTGATAGAATAAAACGATCCTTGCGTCTATAGAAAAATTTGAAAAATAAATTAAAGTACTCATACATTTATACATATTTGAAAGCTACTATGATCAACAAGCTACATTAGAAAACTACAATAGTGTACTTTGCTGAATTGTAACACAGTATTTGTGAGTGAAATCCAATTATGACTTAATTCATAATATCATGCCTGTCAATAAATTGGTGAATAACATGCTATAAGAAATTATCCAAATCTAAAAATTTACATTGTCTGCATGTGAGCATTAATTTGCAGGTAGCACAATGTTATCCAGGGGCAGCGCAAGGGAGATTAAAGGCAACCATTGTGTTTCTACTGCCATGTTAAAAATAGTTTGTAATGTTAAAAATGTTATTTTAACATTAGCTAAAGAGAAAAGTCGCCAAGAAACACAAAAAAGCGAAATGTATTTCAGCAATACAAATTGAAAACATAAACAAGACATCTGTTTATCATGTGCCTGCATAGAATGAACGAGCAATGAGAATGAATTCGTGTGCTTAAACAAACATTTGCATAATTCAGAATAGATGAATTGGATTAAAGTTAGCTACGCAAAACTTGCAATTTTATATCCAAAATGATAATATAAAATATTTAAAATTAACGAAGATACATGATGTAACTCAGATTTTTCGGGTAGTTCTCTTTTATTCTTATTGGGCAAAGATGACATGTAACACAGAGCACAATCCATTTTACAATGCTTTTTTCAGGTATGAATTAATGCATTGTAATCATGTATGAGCCATGAATGAGTCCTTTAGCTGTTTCAACCAGCATATATAGGTTGTGATAATCTTCAATTTCTCACTGATATTTCCTATTTTATCAAGAATATCTTTTGCTATTTTTTTTTGTTTTCTTTCCAATGTAGGGATGACAATGATAATGCAAGAAAGTAGAAAAGCACATTTGTTCTTCCAGCAAGATATGCTCTTTCTCAGAATACATTCATGAAAAAGACGTTGAGGTAGAAATTCATTCAAACTTCTTATCACCGCACGTGCCATTTTCCTATAGGCAAGTTTGATGCAAATACGTTTTAGAGACGCTTAGCTAATACTATGAAGAGCTGCCCTCTAATTTTTATGTGCTCTATCACATGACCAAGAAAGAGTTGTATGCAGATCAACTGTGTCTATCCACCCTTTCTTGGTAGATGCTTTTGGTAGTTATGTAAGTTTCTTTATGTCATAAACTATTTTATTTTCACTTATTAGTCTCCATCAATGCAGCCATGTCATAAAAACAGTAAACTTTCATCTGGGCAATCTTGCCTCAATTGCTAAGAAACCTGAAATACATACTAAACAGGTTGAAATACGTATCATAAAGTTAAAATAGATGACGAGCAACATTAGCTAAGTTTACTTTTCTATAATCATGCCAGCTTATCCACATGTTGTAGCTACATTTGCATGGTGTTTTATTTAATTTGCTTACCCTTGCTAAGTTATATACCATAGATCAAAACTTCTTTAAACCTATATTATATAAAAATCTTTTGAAGAAACTTGACTATATCCACCATTGCAAGCGCTATCTCCAGGTTCTTACGAGGCAAAAAATACTAGAGGAAATTACCGATCCAAAACGTCTGTGCGTTCTCTCCTCAAACGAATTGTAAATTCATAGCTTCCAACTGATGAGAATGATCATTCATCAAATGAACACATGACATGGATGAAAGAAAAAAAGAGAAGAAGAAGAGTCATGCTTTGATGTCAAAGAAAATGGAACTAGCCAGGTGCATTTTATTTTAAGTTTAGCACTTTGGCTGTTTAGTTACGCAGGTTGTACCAAAAAAACAGAATCCACATAAATTATGTATTTACTAAATAATTGTACACAATAATGTAATTAGCATTCACAACAGCTTGACATTTCTGCAGGATTTCATAAGGTTTGTTTAGTATTAATTAAAGCAAAACAAGTTAAAAGTATTCTCATACACTGATTTTAATCTCAAATTTACTACTCAAAAACATTATAAAACAATAGCAACATACATGAGAAAAAACAGTCTTAAAACTAATTCATGGTTTTCATAAGTTCCAACGAGGAGAAACAAGCGTGTACCTTAATCAACCAGGCGGAGCAACTAGCTATTAATTATGCATCTTTCCCTTCCACAATTCCTTTCAGCTTAAGGAGTTTTTATTCGCCGACAAGAACTCTAGACAACACCATTGATGCCTGTATTGTTTTATTTCATTGCTGCATTCATAATGCAGACTAAATTGTTTTATGCCCACTTTCTTTGAATGCATAAACAATTATTTGTGCTAATTCCCTTTCGTGGGTCACCCTGTAAGAAGTTTTTAAATTTTTGCGATGTCTATAGCATATGTATAACGGATTTCTCTATTTTATTAAATTGTAGTTGAAGAGAGAACACAATGGCCAATATGCTGAAGAATTTGCAGCTGAAAGCAGATGAAAGAAGAACTTATCTCCAACAACAAAACAGACAATTGTTGCTAGAAATGGAATCAAGGCTTCAAAGTCGTTCAAACTGACGAGAGACGCTGAAAACGTTGATGATGCTGAGGAAGAAGTTTTTCCAACTGATGGTAGGTAAATATTGTTTTTGTGACTGGCAGCTATTGCAAGATTTTATCCCAAAACACTTTTTTTATCTTATCCGTAGCAGATTAAAAGTTTAGCAAAAAAAGTTAAGGCTAATAACAACATAAATTTATTGTTTCTTTTTTGAATGATTTTTCCATACCTTGTTGAAAGATCTAATAAAAAGACTTAACTCTGCTGTATCAGGTACGAGAAGAAATTTTTCTACATTTGTGAACATGTGAAGACATTTTGTCAAGTTAAAGGCAAAGTCTACGACATTAATGAGAGTGTATTACATTGGACTAAGAATCTATAACTAAAAATTTTTTTTTTTTAAACATATAGAAACAAATACAATGCAAGAAATGTTATCCCTGAAAGGAATAAACCCAAAGCACCATTTCCTATCTTTGGCATATCGATGGAGGAATTAAGCAAAACAATTTTCATTGCAGGTGAAATCAACATTTTTGAAAGTTTCAGAAATTATCAAGCAGCACAAGCTCAAGCCTTTTTACAGTTGTAACATAGAAATTCCTAAAGACATTTTCTTCAAAGAAACACGCTGAAGTGCTTTACTATATAAAATGTTTTGTCCCTGATAAATGAACTTAATCACTTGAACTGAAATTAAACATTTTAAACAAGAAATTTGCTGTTTTCAACTGCATTTTATAGCATGCAGTTTGGCTTTCCCCTTAAGAACAACTTTAGAGTTGCAGTTTCAGTGTCTTGTTAAATACACAACGTGTAAGAGTGACTTTACACCTGCTTCGTGCAAGTTTTACAATGTCATAGTGTGACAGTGCTATCTTTTGTTGTACATTGAGTACACATCAGAGAAATATTAAAACAGTTGCTGGTTAATTAATCTCGCCTAATCATGTAAACTTATAGTTTAATGTTGGATTCAGAAAGGGGGAAAAATTTGCCCTAACTTTACAGTTGATCGAACTTACAAAATTTAGTTCTGGAACAAACAACCAAAATGGAAAAGGAATGTAAAATACTGGCTAAGCACAATATCAGGGCTCATCATGCTGCAGGATACATAGGGAACACAAATATATGTAGAATCTAAACACATCTAGAATAACTATGAACCTAACACAGACAGCTTTACAAAAATTTGCAAAAGCAGATTTTGAAGGAGCCAGTAACTACATTACACTTGAAAGGAATTGAATTAAAAGTGGGTGAATTTTTAGGACATTCCATGGGCTTAAGAAACAACAAGAAACAACAATCACGCACTGAAAAAATTTCAGCTCAGCATTAAAATATTCATCTCAAAGTAAATATTTAAGAGTTTCATTGGGTTATTCATACGAAAAACAGGTCTATATTTCATAGTTACACATTATCATTTTAAAGTGATACAAACTTTCCCTTGATTGTCCACTATCTAACAAGGAACACCCTTTTGCCGCTTAGAAAAGTTTAAGGATTCACTAAGTCGAGAAATGTGAAACTTTTAACATCCTGAAACCATATGACCCAGTGTCAATTACTTCAAAGTGAGGCTGCTTAGAACAATTTTTTCTCACATCTTTCAATGCAACAGCCTCCTGCAAAACAGCAACTCTCACAAGAGACTATAATAGGAAATTAAAAAAATCTCCAAGTTGTTTGCACAATGTGAAACTCACTTTATCTATGCCTGTTAAGAGATAGAGAAAAATATCGTAGAAAAAAAGCCTATCCAACCCAACCCAAAATCGAAAAGTCTCTGGAAGATAATTCTTCAACCAAATCAACCGGAACTGCCTGACCTTAATTCTAGCCCTAACCAAAAAATTAAGATATTTTGGAATTGGTTTATGATTTAACATGACTTTGACTCGTAGATTTCATTTTAGATTATTTATAGTGTTAAAACGATTTTGACAATGTACAAAGTCGTTTTGAAAATTGCTATTGTGTCATGTTGTATCGAATTAACTTTTCTGGCCTCACTTAGTACTTGAAAATAACTGAACTAGAAAAAAGGGGAAAAGAAGATCTTAACATGTAGCTATCGATTGTGCCTTGTGAAAATTTCGTCCTCTTCTAATACCTAATTCATAACGAAGAAAGAGATATATCTAGGCGAAGAAGTGGACAGAATCTTTTTAATAAGAATCAACCGCCATGTAGCATCGAAAGACAATTTGTAACCACAGGAAGAAAATTTGAGGCTGAGGCTCAAGCTGATACGCCCTTAAATGTGAGTACCATATGTAACAAAGAATGACATCATAACGCCCTTGATGTCAAATTTGTTAAATGGTTGTTACGATCCTATGAAAAAATCCTATATGACCCTAGGCAGGATATTACCAATGCTTATTCCATCCTAGTAAGAATCCGATGATCCTACAGGACCTTACAAAAGATTATTTGTTCTTCTCTTACCATAATATTCTATGGAATATTACATTAAGAATTCTATAACATATTTTATGCAATATTCGATTGATGCTAATAGATCATGCAAGATCCTGTAAAGATCCTCTACAGTTTTTCTAGAAAGCAGGAATCAAAAAGCAGGCTACAAATTGAGAAAAACAGGTCATATTTGAGAGATGGAAGATGAAAAATTAACCTTTCAAGTGACACATGCTTCCTTTACCACAACTATAGTTTTTAATTATTTATTAGAAATTCAGATATATGATGAGCAATTTGGATCTTTTATACAAAAACCAATTTGTCAAAATAAATTGATATTTATAGTTAATATACAATTGTATATTGTCAGGTAATGTAGAATTTAAGCTCAAGAGTGCCTCTACAACTTTCTCAGTAAATATGCCACTCTTATATGTTTAACATTGTAATAAAATCCACAAGGCAGCATGGTATAAGACTTTGACAATTTAAGAAAAAAAGAGCAGGAAATACCTATGCTCCTAAAAAATATTCAAAATGTCATGGCATATTTTTTTTTATTTTGAGCTCTTAGGTGAGTGATGCATAATTCCCACTCCTTGTATTTGTGAATGCACTCTGCCTTTGTGTTGACCACTTGAACTTTTCCATTTACACATCACCAAATACAAAATAAAAAATACAGCTTATCCTTCACATTGCCATAATAATGCAAAAAAAACTCTTGTAACTAATTAAGAAGGTACATACCTTGTTTGGTCAAATATCATACCTTCACATTTTCTTTTTAAAGAGAAATAATTAAAAATTCTTTACAATGGCAATTTTTCATCCACTATTCTTCTATAAGGATTAAAAAGATCAAGAAAAATACATAAGTATACTAAATACACTACAAAAAAGCATATCAAAAAAATATGAGCAAAGATACAAAATTTCACTTAAATCTGTCAAAGACACTTGATTGGCCAATAATATTAGTATTGTCACACACAAAATTAAACAATACAATTTTTCCAGAATATTAACACCAGAGCTTTTTTGATAAGCTAAATTAGCTGTTGGATACATCTATTTCCTCCCAGAAATGGAAACAGGAATTTTCATATTTGTCAAAAAATTATTGCATGAAAATCATACATTGCATGATTTTTGATGTCATATTTGTAACAACAAAATGTTTTCATTAAAACTTATCGATGTATCAAAACTAAGTTTTCATTGTTAACAAATGATGCAAATGGCAAAGGACAAACAGCTCTGTTCTGGGTAGGGATTATCAGCATGCTTAATTATCAAACAAAATAAAAATATGGTAAAACATTATCCAACATTCTACATGCACAGGCCATAAAATGAGAATTCATGTTGGTTGTTGTGTATGAGAATAACCATGATACATTTTTTTTAATAATGCTCTGACTTCTTAAAAAATTGATTGAAAGTAATAAGGATTAAATTGAACAAGGATTACCAAGAACAAGCTGTCATTGTTACTTGAGATCAATGACATGACTAATCTAAAAAATTATGAAAAAACAATATCAACTTTACAGTGATAGAACATGTTGACATACTATTATATCTTTACAATTAACTAAGATTGACTTGCTTTCACTGATTCAACGAGCTTAAATATTAACATGTAAGGATTTACCTTATAAAAATCGAAGAAAGACCCAGAAACAAAAAATGACATTTGTTGTCATGTGTTAATACTTTGTGATAAAAACTACAATAGCATACAATTAAAAATATAATTGTAATTAGTTTGCATAGCAACAAAATGGCCCTCAAATTCTCAAAAGCTGACACAAAGCATGGCAGCTCAATATAAAATTGGCAGAACTAAGTTGAATAGACTGACCAATTGCCAATGCCTCAAACTTATGGCGAAACATCAACAACAGAAAATTAAGAGATGACTTAAAGAAAAACAGTCAATATTGTTACAGTAAATACTAATAGTGGTACTGCACATGGTAACATAAGTTGAGAAGAACATGAACATTTTAGTCAATAAATCCTAACCTTGGTCTGTGTAATCAATAAATCCTAACCATCAATGCTCAAACTTAGAAACGATGGAAACAGCTTTCGAAAAGGGCAAATAATTGCATAAAGATTTGCTTTTCAATGTGCATTGCCTTGATGCTTTGTGCGTGTTCCTTATAACGTACTAATTGAGTTATGATAATAATAAATAGCCATCATCAAAGAATCAGTTTTATCCAGAAATTCAACTATAAAGAATAAATTTATTGATGATTATATAGAATATTATGAAACTTTACCTCAATGGTGGAAAGCAGTTTTTTTAGATCTATTCCAAAGTAATATTTGCTAAGTTCGTTTGACGATGGAGCCCAAATCCTATTGATGTCCGATCTTCTAGTGAAGTGAAAGTGACTGAAATCCGTATTGATTAGCAGCGATTTTTCAAAATACCATGGAAGTTGCGCTGATTTTATAACATTTTCAAAATTTGTAATGAATGAAAAAATTCAATACAAATTTTCTTTGGAAAGAAGCCAACAATCATCACACAAAACATAGGTACGCGCGTACATGTGGGTAGCCACAAAATAGACGGCAAACACATAATATATATTAAACATTGAACTTTGTTTTAAACATTGACGGCAAGTACGTGATTTATAAAATTTTCGACATTGCAAAAATGTGCTATGAGCTCAATCTTTAGTCGAATGACCAACCCAAACAGACCTTTCGGAATCAGAGGCGCAAGTGGTACTTACCAAATATATTTGAGAGATGTAATACGTTCTAGGTTGTGATATGGTTGTAAGTAATAGAGTAGTGGGTTTATTGACCTCTTTCGTTTGCGCTTATAATGTATAATCCTCACTCAGGTCACAGTGCTTTGGTGAGCAAAGCGCAAAGAAGAAAGCAAATGACTGTATTTTCATACGAGTCTTAAATATATTAAAGTAAACTTCTCGATGTGGATTTACATGAAGATAAAGTCATATAAAAATACATCAAGCCTTATGATACATTTCAAACACAGTGCGACGAATTGTTTATTTAAAAATATTTTGGTATGTGCTCCCCGTATTTAGAAAAGTTACGTAATTTTCATTTGAATGATGAGTGAGCTAAAAGCACATTTTTGCAATTCTTAACCATTTTAAAAGTTTGATTTTGTCCATCTATTTTCCATACACTTTATGGCTTCCCCACACCCATTTGTTAGCTTGTTAAACGCTCTTGCATATATTACATGTCACATGACTTAGCTTACATCGTTAAGTTTAAGTTGCAATAAATAAATATGGTCAAATATGATTTCAAACGAATTTAGATATGTATTTATTGAATTTTTTGCTGAAAACTATTTTTTGATATAAATATTGAATTTCATCAGCTTTTTTTTTCAAATAATTTTCTGACGTATATAAGTGATATGTTGTTCAGTCAACCGATAAATCAACGCACTTCATACGAATTGTATTTATTTACATTATAAGATGTGACACTTGAATAATGAATATATGTTCGGTAATTTTGCTACAATGGGTTGTGCTGTTTTGTTGCTGTTTTGTTGGAACACGTATACTGATCTTATGACTGATGGTAAGTAAACAAAGCGGGATGCCAGGAACAACACTAAACGTAAAGACAATGAAAGATGCTTGGATAGAAATACATGTTTTGCGACTAAGAATTTTAGCATTTGAAGTACAGAAATATTTCAGACCGATACGAATCTGATATCCATCAAATTACCATGCTTAAAAACGGGGTTGCTAGGTAGCATTATGCGATAAAGAAATCCATAAAAGGCAATACCAACTTGTAGGCGAAACTCCTTATCCTTGTACAGATGGAGAAAAGAAAATGAAACTAGAGTGAAAGTAGAAAATTAGCCACCCTAAATGTTTTAGTCATACTTACAACAAAAACAATTTTCGTTTACTTATGTGCCATTTTTACTTATCTCAATTTTCTCTTTCGTTAATAAGTGCAGACTGCCAATCAAAGGCTTGAAAGGATAATTTAGTGACCAAAGAACATAGCTTCAGTTCTGGTCGCTAAGCATTCAGATGGTTTTTTAGGAGAAAACATTTTTGAAAACTACGCGCATAAACTTTCTGTTTACATTTTCAGTTGGGACGTAAAAAGCATTTATGGTTATTTATAATGGAATATTCTAGCTGATAGTTCGTAAACAATGCTTTCTCTAATTTCTCGAAATTTTCTTCAAAGTCATACATAATATAAATCCTAACAAGGTTTTTATATTCACATGAAAAATATGTGACTTGGACGAGATTTGAACTCGTACCTTTGGAATACTAGCCCGCCGCTTTACCTGTGGAGCGGTGATGCGGTGGCACAGATGATATAGTGCCATCCAGTAACTGCTATTATGTCATAATTTTAAATTAGCTTGCAGACAGTATACAAGCAGTGGAAAGCTTCATTAACAATGACAGAAATTGACTGGGACATAAAAATAGTGGTGAGTGTACGATCCACGACACGTCTATGAAAGACGACGTACGCGACACTGTGTTCTAGCGCGGTTGCGTTGCCATGCCGTTTGCTGGGTTGTCAATCAATCGTTCTACCCCTTAAATTCGGCATTTTTTCGTCGCAAAACCAACGTAGGATTTCAGAGGTAAACTTCTTGCAAAAACGTTGGTCAAAATAACGCTACTTTCCGTTTTATTATAATTTCGCTTAACCCTTTTATTTTATACCACGATTTCGTGCAGTGTAAACCTATAAAGATAATATTTGACAATATATGCATGACAATAAATCCGCCATTTTTTGTTTTAAATGTTCGAGTTCATCGCATCATGTTGGGTTGTCAAATCGTAACAAATTTTTTGATCTAAAACGCCAACGCACTGACCGCGCTAGAGCCCATTCTCACATACGTCGTCTTAGAAGGACGTGTCGCTAATTGTAAACTTGCTAGTAATATTTGAGAGAATACGAACTTCAAAATAATTGGCTTTTTTGTTAGTAGACTTATAGTCGAGGATTTAAGGATGGACAAGTATTAAATACATTGTCTCAGAAGCAAAGCTATTCATTGTTATGGTATAAACAGATAAATTCATACCAACTTGATATTTAGTTGCTGAAATTGTAATGCAATCGATAGAGGAACAGCGCTCACGACTTACAAACATGCACTACCTTTTTGGTTCCGCTACGTAGATGACACAATCACAGCACTACATGAAGACGAGATTGATGACTTTCACACTCACATCAACAAACAGAACAGCCACATACAATTTACCAAAGATGTCGAAGAAAACGGAGCTCTTCCTTTTTTCGACTGTTTGGTAAAACATGACAATCAAAAACTACTAACAACAGTTTATCGCAAGCCAACACATACTGACCGACTACTAGACGAATCATCTTACAACCCTACATCACACAAAGCCACCACAATCAGAACATTAACAAGACGTGCACAAATCATATGTGATTCACCGGAAGCTCTACAAAACGAAAACAACTATCTCAAACGTGTTTTTGACAAAAACAACTATAACTCTAACTTTATCAAACGCAACCCTTACAAACTTAACGAACCCAACGAAACGAACAACTCAGTGACAACAGCAACGATACCTTACATGAAAGGTACGTCTGAGACTATCTCGCGTATCATACGACCATACAACACAGGTGTAGCACATAAACCAATCACAACGTTACGACAAGTACTAACGAACATAAAGGACAAAGAACAACCCAACGAACGACAAGGTGCAGTTTACAAAATAAACTGCTCCAACTGCCACGCCTCCTATACCGGGGAAACTGGCAGGAACTTAAACATAAAACTTACTGAACACAAACGAGCTACTAAGAAACAAAACAAAACTAATCACATTGCCGAACATCACCGAATCACAAAGCACAACATTGACTGGGACTCGGCAAAATGTATTACTTACAGTACTGACTATAGACAACGGATTACATTAGAAAGTTGGAATACCAACTTGGAACAAACCCCCCAGAACAGATCACAGCAATTACCGGCACCTTACAAACGACTTACTCAGAATACAAACAATCGATCAACTAAAAACATTTCACTTCACACTAATTCACAATGACAATACACAATTGACAACCACACATTACAACTAAAAACATCACACCTAAATCACACATCACAACTAAAAATAAAAATATTTCACTTCACACTAATTCACAGTGACAATACAAATTTCCTGTACACACATTACGATGACGTAAGAAGCAGATAACAAATACGGCTAACCTGACGTTTACTCCTCATTTGACTCTGAAGATGACTACCGCTAAGGCTGTCGAAACGTCAGTCAACAACAACGAGAACAGTCCTTCTCAGGACTACATTAACCTGGACGATCGAAATTTACAAACATGTAACGATACTCCCGGGCTCAAACCATTTACTTTATATTCTTTTCTATTGGCTTTCATTTACTAATTAGCATAAGTCTTTCTTGTTATGGTGAAAGTAAAAGTTATCAATAGTTCTTTTTACCAGAAGGAGCTCTAAGAATGAAAACCTATGTAACTCGGACAACCAAAGATAAGCCGGCGTTTTAAAGTCAAATTTTCCCGTATTGTCACAAGATTACACGCATGAGTGACCAGAAAGCCTGGGACCAATCTAAATGTTTCTTGAATTGCTTCACGCGCGAGTTTTGCTAACAACTTATACGAAATAATATAAAATTCACTTACATATTATAAATACATATATTGCCATCGCTACATGTGACATTACATGCACTGAATTTCACTGTGCTATTCAGCCACTATTTTAAATACACAATTATAACCAAACTCTGTTTTCGAGCAGATCGAGTTAATACTAATTATGACCAGCGTTTTCCTCCTTTAGAATCTCTATTGCACACGTCTGAAAAAAATAGCTCTAAATGTGTTAGTAGTCAAATGCTTTCTTTTGTAGTTTACTATATCAGCAATCATGATTCATTCATGTAATCTTTTCTCTGTAAATATTTTGACTGAACTCTTAATTCAAAATTTGACACTACGTTAGAACTACTTTGAAAGTGGTACTTTTAAATATTGACTTGCTTCACTGTCCTTCTATGCATTGAGAGCAAAAACCGAATAAAATGGACACAAGCCCCTGAAAACTTTCAAATCATTATGAAGAGTGATTGCCTATACTGAGTATGTATTTCGTTAGTCAGAAAAGTCTATGACTTTTAAAACATAACGTTGAATAAAAATTCCATAACATTGCGGATTAATGAAACAATTGATCTTTCAAAAATTTCAGTCAAACAATTTCCATGTCATCATATAAGTAATACATATCAACTGCAAAAAAACTTTATTTTTCTCAATGCAAGAACTTAAGTAAGAAGAGTCACTTTTCAACAGGGAGGAGGAGTTTTCTTTACGACTGCATATTGACCTGGGTTAATTTCTTTGACCACAAGTTTTACGACACCAATCGCGTCTCCAAAATACTCAACTCTGAAAAGATAATCTTCTAGTGAAAATGAAACAATCTGAACGATCTCTTCATTTCCACTGGTAAATGCTCCAATACCGATAACATAGATTTCCACACCGTCATCTCTCAGTTTCTTTGCATTTGGTACTGTTTGGCTTTTATCTACGTTTGACTGTCCACCTGTCAGAAGGAACACCATTTGACGTGCACCACGACGGCTTCTTGTAAATTACGCGAAAATGAAGTGAAAACGTTGTTTGATAGTTTGAGAGATAGATCTTCTTTGCAAATTATAGAAGAAAATGTTGTTGTTTACTTAATATTAGTATTGCTATTTTTAAAATACTGATGCTAGATTTAATGATCTTATTGTAACGCAATATTATTGAGGGAAAAGCCAATGAATCAGATATTCAACAATTATCTCCACATTTCAAAGATCTTAGACGAGTTCAAAGTCATTCCTCTTTTAATGAAACTATAGTTAGCAAAGTCCCCACAAATCTGCAGCCTTTTCATTATTATTACCTTTACGCTTGTTATTAAAGAAATAAAATCTGAAAAAGTGCTTTTTTAGAATTTTAAATTAGTAACGTACACGTTCAGATTTATTTATTTAGATTTATGTAACTTTCAAAATTTTAAATTTCAGCTTTTAACTAGCATGAAAGAATTACAGAAATATTTGTAAGCAGCGTTTTGTTGATAAACCAGTTAGTAATAAACTTTTTTGTCGTCTCACCTTTCGTAAAATCATCAAATAAATTTTTTGCTTTTGTTAAGCCGTCAACAGTGTTTGTCAGCCCTCTTTTATAGCTGAATAAATCAGATTTGGGGGCAGCTTGTGAAGCAGGAAAGAAATTGAACATAATTCTTGCCTAATTGGAGTACTGAACACCAGCCCAGTTACCATCGTAGTTGGAAGGTAATTTTATATTCATCATATTTTTCATTGCCTGTTTTCCCTTCTTGTACTCACAATCTCCAATGGAACCAGATGAATCCATTACAACAGCAGTGTCTTGAAGATAAACTCTTCGTTTATTTAGGAGAGAAGACGGCAGACGAAAGAATTTCTTTACAATTTTATCTGCTGTCACATTTATTGCAGGAATTTGTTTGAATTCTGAAATAAATAGTTGAAGAGCGCAGTTTCACACAATACCGAAAATCGTTTAAATTCTATGGCGTTATTTATCATAATGGCAAAAAGTTGAGTTTATTCTATCCAAAAGTAACCAGCTGGTACACTACAACAGTATATTTAGCACAAGACAATTTCATCACGTTAACTTACTGTCATAAAACTGCTTATTACTGATCGGAGGTAAAGTGGGATTCGGTGTAGTGGCTCTAATCCAAAATGGTAGTGTACTTTCCACTAATGTTATTTTACATACAAATGCAAGAGCTATCATGGAAAGTGTAGTTGCCCAATTCATGTTAGGACTTGAATGTTGAATTGATATCTCCTAATGATATAAATAAACTTTAAATACTTAATGATTTCCCTCGGCCTTATTCTTGTGCAAAAACCTTCACAAAGTACTGGTTTTAAGTTCCTGTTAAAAATCTTTAACTTTAAAGCCTAGTTTTCACTGCGATATAAGCACAAGCAAGAAACCAAAGCAAAGCAATATTCTCCAGAGGGTAGAGGAAGGAAAAGAAAAGGAATTTGCTTTACAATATACAGTTGTTTCACCTTAATTACGCTTATGTCAGGATCCAGCACTTCTGCTTATGCTTATATGTTGATGATTGTGTTGGCCGCTTCATTGCATTCTTTTTATTTTCTTTTGTCTTTGCTTGTCTTTATGCTTATGTCCCAAGTGAATACCATGCTTAAAAGATTTACTTTTAAACGAAAATTTGCATTTCATACTGAGCTACCTTTAAATCTACTGCTTGGTTAAAAATGTTCACTGTGACATTCATTAGTTATACGTTCCAGGTGTGAGAAAAATGAACAAAAACGTTTCTTTCAATTTGCGTGGTATAAAAACAATAAGTATGTGGTATTTTATTAATAGCGAGCACTAAATCTTGTACTTTTTACTAACTAACTCAAGCAATCGAAGAGTAAAAAACTTAAGCATGAAAATGTGTAAACCATTTTCACAAGGATGAGTATACGTAATGCCAAATAAAATGTCACACAAGCAATTTATTATTACAGGATGTTTAGAAACTCATATAAGAAAAATAGTTTGAATCTTATTTTATAGCATGCAATAATTAACATAGAATGGCATGATCTTTATATCTACTAACTTTTGTTTATGTGATACATGCAGATTTAACTTTATTGTTTGAAATTCTGCTAATGCAAATTGAACTCTGTTTGAAAAAAAGTTTTTGTTCTGATACAAGTAAAAAGAAGATAACTGGTATAGTGCCACCTTACAGGGCGTGCGTTCAACAATGAGATTCACCAAACTCATTTTTACAATGAAGATTTAAAATAACTGTGGAACGTCGTTAAATAATTGCATGACTTTCATCATTCTGAGTGTAATGATTTTGAAGTTTAAACTTTCGATAATTTCGAGAAAATTATCTTAATGCGTGCTCAATTCGATCAACTTCAGCAGAGAGCGATAAACGTTCTATGTAGTTTTGTAAACATTTGTCTCGTCGTCACTTGATAACAATGAACGGATTTCAATCAAGATTTATAAATATAGGAACCTAATAAATGAAGACATATTTTGTCCATGGAGTTTTACTTTCAAGAATGTATTCAAGAAAACTTATGTGGCTAGATTTACGATGACATAAGCCTACAAGAGATAAAGACATCAATGAGGTTACGGAAGCAGTGGCGGATTAAGACTACGTCAAATATATCTTCATGTTATAAAAATAAATTGACATAAAGGGTGAGGTTACAGAGGCAGAAAAAAGTTCACAAACTTTGGTAAAAAGTTCTTTCCATAAGTCGTTCATAAACTTGAAATGCAGCTTTTAAACCACTTTCCAAAGCACCTTGTATCCACTTCGGGGTAAAAGAAATTCCTTCGCCAGCAAAATGAACGTTTCCTATAGGCTCCCATAAATACCTAATTTTGAATAAAAATATAATATATACCAATGTTTCTCTTTAAATTGTAAATTGTTATTTTAGGAAAATAAAGGTTTGAGTAAAAATTGAAGAAGATAACATAGATAAACGAAAATTATCCATAAAATGTTATAAGTTGTATTTGACCTTATTTCTAAGTATATAAAAAACAACAATTTTACAGAGATTTTTGTGAAAAACATTGAAAAAAATGCGACGAGCATTTTTACAGTATTATCTTATAAAAAATAATCTCGTTTCTTAACCTGTCACTTCAATTAAAGAATTATGCGTCACCCCATATCGTGCACACCTTATTTTTTGTGTTGAGCAGCTTTCATTCTTCCATACGCTCCTTGATAAGATGGCTGGTTATACCAAGCATGGACAATACACGTTGTCACCATGTCTTCTTTGAATGCCGGATGGATTTCTGCGAGTTGTTTCATCACCTTTTGTTTCACTTGCTCTTCTTTCATAGATCCAAAAAGCAGACCTTCATTTTTCCATGTGTAGATCAAAACAAGTCCTTCTTTTGTGTTGGGATCTTCCGGAGTGAGATAATGAATCTGACCTATGGGAAGGTTTGTCTTAGAAAAACCACCTTTGATTCCTTCATTTTCCCAGAATCTCTGTTTGGTCTGAATATAAACTTTTGTTGATTGCACAATAGAAATATCTTCCATAGCTTCAACACATTTTCTCATCGCCAACTGGGATTCATCATTATGAAGCTTTGGTTTGAAACTTATTTGACGCAAAGTATTTATTGGGATGGCAACAATTACTGCCTAAACAAAAATCAAACAGTTTTCAAAGGTTTTGCTTAGCTTTTATTCTTAAAAATCAGGAAAGTGCATATAAAACTCTTAGGTGCATATAAAACGGTATATGTATTTTTTACAGACTATCCATATCAATGAAATTGAAAATTATTGAGTTAAACAGACCTTTGAAAATTGTCCTGGTGATTGACAAGTATAACCAGTCCTAAAAATTACTGAAAACTACAATTAATAAGATAGCTATAATGTAAATGACACAATACGTTTGGGGAGACTTCTCATTAGGTGGCAACCAATGGTTACGATTTTATCTTGCCAGGTGCTAAATTTTAGGTCTGTATAGTGTCACGTTACGTCAAATATATTCTTCAGGTATGAAAATTCAGTTCTTAGTGGAACATCAAAGCAAACAACTACTTTTGGTAAAGTTTCAGGAGACTTGGGAGATAGTAAGATTTCAGAAAACAGGCAATTAAAGATGTCCCAATGGAGACGACCTACAGACCCCACTAAATCCCTGAGAAGAGCGGGTTCGCGTTGAAATTATATTCTAAAAGCTAATCCATTTACCGTGAATTAAGCTAAACGCAACACTCAACTATTTTTTTGTTTGTTGCGTGATTTTAAGCAATATGTGCAGACGCGCTCAACTTGTCGAGCTTTAAAATCCTGGGATAACATGCAGTTCAGTGAACAGCTAAAAATTTTTCATCCCGAGCCATTATTCAGCATATGCACTTCACAGTGCGCATGTTCTAAAATAGTAAAGAATGCTGCTCAAAAGCACTGAACGATGTTGAGATACGCTTCGGGGTTCAAAGAGCTATAGAGTTAATTTAAAAGCTGTAAACTGACGTACTAATGATTTTTCCTAAGACGACAAACAATTAGCAAAAGCAGAGTACAAATCCTGTAAAACCAGACGGATAATGTAATCCCATAGGAAGCGAACAAAAAGCAAAGGCAGACTGCCTCAGACCAGTAGTAAGAATATCGAAAAGCAAATGTTTGTCACAATTGAGGCCTTATAACTATTATATACAAAGTAGGAAAAATTGTAGCTATTTGAAAAGAAATATTGCACAGAAACCAGCCATACATTTTTGAAAAAAGTGAAAAAGACCAACAAAATAGAAGTATCAACTATCCTTAAACTATTTATACTCGATGTTCAATTTACTAACCTCTCGTACCTTCGCATTATACACACTTGGCGTACCGTTACTTGAATAACACGACACCTCAACGAGATCTTTCAGAGGATACTCATCTTGATATTCTATGTCATCCGTACTCAATCCTTCATCGTTGAAAACATTCTCGGCAAAATGCATCACTCCTTTCAAGCAATGCATTTCACGAGAACACCATTTTCCCAGTTCAAAATTAAGATAGGATCCCAGTGACTGATCAAGCTGCTCCGTATAGCAAAATACAGAATAACCACGAACAGCATCATTAGACCATGGCAAAAGATTTCCAAGTTTAACTAAATCCAAGTCTGCTTGATCTTCAACAGGTACTTTAGCTTTGATTACCTCGATATTACTTTCAAGAAAGCTTTCCAACGTAAACTGACTCCAGATTTTAATCCAACGTCCCCATGCATTGACTTGATCATGAACACTTTCTCATTTCGACAACCAAGTGTAAAGCTGGTCTGTAACAGCACCGATTGTTTCATCATAATATTTTTCTGCAAAAAAAATGGAGGAAGTTTACTAAGCCCTTAGCTAATAGCCGAGTGCGAGGTCTTTACGTAGAATTATCCGACCGAGGTCTTTATGCACAGACCGAATCCGCAGGGCGAGGTTTGTACAAAAAGACTGGGGTTTGATATTTCTAAGCAAAGACCGAGTAAGCGAGGTTACTAAAAAGTTTATTATATGGCATTATTTGACCTGAAACGAAGTTGCTTTCTTTCTCGTCTTAGCTGTTTTGCTTCGACTCACATTCGCAATTTTTTTTTTTGCTTCGTTTTTTTTTTGATTTTGCTGTTTGCTTTACAAAGTTCGTTTCCATTTGATTGTAAAATTACGCATTTTGGAACGTGGCCCATTACGTAAAATAATGGACCGACAAAAATGTTTCTGAGCGAAACAAAGCGCGCCATTTTGCTGGAAGTGACGCTTGGCATGTATAATAACTTCAATTAATCATGATTAAATGTCATTGCTCTCAATTTACAGAAAATGTCTTCCAAGATTTCTAATTTCCAGAAAAATTCTTGCAAGAATAAAATAAAACAATATGCCGATTTTCAGCAAAAATAGGTTTTTAATAAAATTGACGAAATTAAAGTCTCGTTACATTTACCAATATCCAAAATATCGTCTTTTAAGGCATTATTCATGCCATCTTTCCAGTTTGGCCAAATGTTGTCAAAATGCTTCTCAGCCCAAACTGCAATGTGAAAACAGGCCGAACGTGAAGTGGTTAATTTATTATCCGATAATGATTTTTTTGGTCACCTAACTCTCCTTTGTTTGCAAAACCTGTCGACACTACCTACGCAATTTCTTGAAATTGATCTGCTATATTACAAACTTCATATTTAAAGAACTTTTTTGCGCCATGCTTGCAAAGTATTTAATTGTTGCAATATATCATTTGTTTTATACACTTCACCTTCAGATTTCTCGTGAAACCCATAGATGCAGGTAATGACATTTTTGTCAAAGTTAGGAAAAGGTTTTATGGACAGATTGAAACTCTTGATGTAACCGTCCGACAAAAAATGCGGTCTGTCTGATTGATCATTAGCATCATCGGGAAATCGCATAGCCCCCACTAAAAAATAGAACAGTTCATTTTTTTCAAAACTGTAAGATTCGATGCTAAAATTTTTCTTAATGTTCTGAGGACATTCATTAACTAGAATATCAAAGTTTTTAAATTTTAAAGTTTTTAATGGTTAACATATTTTGGCGTATGTGTAAGTTGCGTAACTTGCTCATACATGCTCTTGTATACTTCATCATTACTAGATGAAAGACTGACCATGTCACTAGAGTCTTATCACTCTCGACATTAAACAAAAGACAATGTTTTGCACTATCTAATTTGTGTTTGAAACAAATGATAAGAGAAAAATATCAATGAAAGTAACAGTTATTTTTTGGCGTGTTGATGACACAAGTCCTAACCTTAAAATGAAAAAAAGGTTGTTGTCACGAAAGCATAAAAAGGGGGCAGTTCAGCAATGGAAAAAACTATGGTCTGATCAATCAAAATTTCATTTGTTTTGTTCATATGAGTTATTTGTCGTGCCTATAAGTAGTTTAGCATATGGGAGATTCTGTGACGATATTGTGGTTTTTGGGGCATTTTTGGGGAAGGAAAATCGGCTGACTTTGCAGAAATGCATACAATCTTAGAAAAGAAGCAATACCACTCTATTTTGCAACGAGACACAAATACATCTGGAAGAAGAATCATAGAAAATTACTTCATTGCACAGCAGAACAGTGACCAAAAATAAACGCACTTCTACAAATCCCATGTAGCTCAATAGCCACACAAAGATATTTGGGTCATAAAAAACTCCTTTACCACAAGTCCTTTCGTATTCAAAATGTATAGACGAACCGAAAATTCAAAACAAAGCCTTTGAACTTCGTTGTCACAAATTTCACATAAAAGACCAAATTGCTGTGTACATGTTTTGTATTTTCGACTACATTTGGGATAGTTGTTTTGATAGTTAAAAATGATATAGCTAAACATCTAATGACAAAACGGAATTATAAACAGTTATGAATTGGGTGGATTAACATTCTTGCCAAATTAAAGTTCTATTGAACTGTGGGATTGTTTATAAAAATATGGACGACATGAAATAATTATAAATTTAAGCAAACACCCACTACGGAATAAGTTTATCCATACCTTCTGCATACAAACCAGACGCAAGACCACTTTCTTTACCATACGTAAAAATTCTTCCCCCATAACGGTCCGTTTGCTCTAGAATTTTCACAGAAAGACCAGCTTTTTTCAATTCATACGCTGCACTTAAACCTGCCATTCCTGCACCAACAATAATGACGTCACTGATTTTTTCATCTTCAGTAGAATTGACAACATATCTTGGAGGTTGTGTTTCCCGTGAAATAATATCCGGAACGATTGTAAGCTGTTTGCAAACCTTCCTCTTGGATACATTTCAGAAACGTTTTGATTAATTCACTTAGCTGAATTGGAACTTGATTATTTTCAGGACGTTTTAAAGAATTGTCATTTTCCCAAAATCTTTTACGACTTTTAAGATATTCTGACGCCATGGTGTACTTCTTGATTGGACAAAATAAAGAGTTTTAATTACTAATGAGTGCAAGGATACTTATTACTTTATGCATATTGGAAGTATACATACGGGACGAAAATTTAGTTTTTTGTTAATTGATCGTCATTTTTAATTATCGAATAACCACAATAAAATGAGTGCGCTGATTGGTCTATACTTAGGTTATTATTAGCTGTGGAAAATAGATCTGAGCTAAAGTCATTAAGCCGAAAAACAAATCATTAAGTCTCTTGTACGTAAACTTAGATTTTACCCGCCATAAAACGAACAAAATGCTAGTAAAAAAATCTTTGGGGGGAATTTTACGTTTGGTTTGAGCTTCAACCTATTCTTATTTGGTATTGCATAGGTTACAATGTGACGTAGAATTTCCGTAGCAGAACTGACAATATATTTTGTATATGATCAAGTGACGTTTCTCGTGGTTTTCTGAAGGCGCTCTCAATCGTTTTCTCGCTAAACAGGTACACCTCAAACACATCCAAGTGTTCAATTCAGTAAACATTTTGTAACATTTAACCAATTGAACACTCTTCATGTTGGATGTTTGCCTGATACAACGTCATGGCACGAAAAAAACAATTCCTGTACCCACGCAAGTTTAGTCTCGACTACCACTTGAAATGGACCCGTTTCATTAAAATATCGACACTTCAAAAAAATTTTGCTTTTATTTGCCATACATGCTTTTTCTAGTCGAGTATGGATTGTTTGTTACCTAGCGATACCAGAATTTATGTTGAAACCACTCTAGGAAAGGGAAACGGCGAGTCAGCAACTTACTCATTAGTCCTTGTTAGAAAAACTTCAGTCAAGAGCATTTAAAAATGGCTTAACAAATCGTGTGTAAAACCAGGAGAGATTGTTGATTTTGCTATGAAATAACTGCCCAGCTGGGATCTCCACGTTTATTCAATTAAGAAATACATGGCAAAGTTAATACTTCAACAAAAATGTATTGCCAACAATGCATCAATTAATCTCATACTTATCGATAGCTTTATACTAACTCTCAAGGTAAACAAAAGTTTCTACAGAAGAGAAGTGATTAATCTACTACGTCTGGCATTGGATCCTCCCCACCCCCACCCCCTCCTCCATCCCAATTCAAACGATTGCTGTACTTTTTAGACTTAATAAAATGAATATCAAAAGTACACGACAAGATTTTTAGGCTTTTCTTGTCAAATTCGCCCCGGTCACATTTCACCACGAAAAATTGATTTAATTGTTCAAATAGAAAGTGATGGTAAGGTGTTTCCGCGTCTAAATTTCCTTAAGTAATTAGTGCAACAAAGTACAATTTATAAACAAAGAAGAATAAACTTCGAAAAAGAAATACACATAAAACATGTTGGTTTCGTTTATTTAAAAAATTTTGAGCGCTGCAAGGCTAAGCGCAAATTGTCGTCAATGAACTTGTTGGAAAATCACACCCTCGCATCAACAAAATGACTGCGGCCTTCAAAGAAAAAAATTACGACTTCGTGCCCTCTTATGTTGTGTGTATTTTAATTTGAAATTATTAAATTTGGAAAATATTCATTCATTATAATTTTTGCATTTATAAAAGTTGTGTTTGGTTTGATTTCAACTTGAAGGTGTTTTGACTTCAAAATTCATCCAAGAATATGTTGCAATGCACATTCTGTTGCTCTACAATTGCTGCCCTGAAATGTTTTGATAAGCACGTTATTCTTTTATGAAAGCTGCAAAGTTTATAACAAATTCTGTAGTGTAGAAGTGGGATAAAGGTAGGGCAATTGGCGGAGTAAGGGGGAGGAAGAACAAAGCCCGTTATACAAGATCTGGAAGTTAAGCACCCTTCTGCTTTCGAAAATGAATAATTTAATAAGAACATGATTGACGAAAACTCAATGTATTTTCAAGAAGTACAATTAGAATTATTAAAATCACGTTCTTCATAGAGCGATAACTCTTCTTGTGTAAATATTTCACATGTCCATGCCAGCATTCATTTTTCCTGTTTATTTTTGCCATGCTCTTTGTCTAAAAACTTTTAAATATGATTTAATTTTAAAAAGACAAATTACTTGAAATGCGAACACAGAAAAAGAAAAGTGTGTTGAATATGTTATAAATCAGTACGTCAGCGGCCAAGTACATGAAACTAAAAGTTAGACTATAAAGGTTTTCATAAATAGTGGACACAAACTTTAATTTCAATTACAGAAAAACCTCACAATGTATGGTTCCAGGTTCTTTCCATATGTCGTTCATAAACCTGAAATGCAGCTTTTAAACCACTTTCTAAAGCACCTTGTATCCACTTACGGGTAAAAGAAATTCTTTCACCAGCGAAATGAACGTTACCCATTGGCTCCCATAAATGCCTAATTGTGTAAAAAAATATTATGTATGTTAGTTAAAAAGTAGTTTGCTTAGAAGTCTACCATATATAAAGATGAAATTTCCCATATTTCTCAAACACTTTTACAAATATAAGAGCAAATTGTTAAAACAAACAAATAATGTGGTCAAACTGCGCTACAAAAAGCCATTTGTTTTTTGTACGTTAAGAAAACGAAAATAAAATTATAATTTTCTTTTCGTTTTTCTTGTTTTGCTGCGCCAATTTCTAAAAAACCAATTTCTAAATTGAATTTTTGTGTTCTGGAGAGTGTGACATTGTAGTCCTAGTTATAATACGACTGCAGTGTTTACTTTGAAACTCTGAGCATTAATTTAACCAAAAGTGTACATTCAAAACAATGACTTGCAAAACTTCCTTGTATCTGCGAGGTAAAACGACGGGTAAACAAACTGTAAAATATAAATACAGCACAAAGTGTAAAATAATGAACTTTCTTCTCTTGATAGATTCATATATTCTCCTTAAGTCATCAAATATCGATTCGTTGATACTATGTCATCGACAAGTAGAATCTGTTAGGACTTCGTTGCATCAAAAAGTGTAGTATTCCTAGCTAGCTACATGATGATTATTAAACTCGTGTTCGCTTGCTTTTGCTTACCACAAAGGAAACATTTTTGATTCTAAAGTTTCAAACGAAGTTTCAAACGAGCTCAACAAAGCAACAACGTTCGAAAACTACATCGTGCGTTGACCTTGCACGGTGAACCATCAAAGCTGCGGTCCTGCTATTTTGGCAAAAGCTTGCTTTTGTACGGAGAATATGCAGCTAAGCGTTAATGAGATGTTTAATCTATTGCTTATACTTGAATTTAATATTAGTTTTGCAGAGGTTTATAAAACAAAAAATATTTTATTTTCATTTTCAAGGGTTAAATGACAAAAACTGAAAGTAAACGTTTTTCGTTTTCCTAAAGCGTTAGAAAGAATGACCCTTGAAGAATTTGTAAGAAACAGGAAAATAGCAACTTGAAAACAAAATGAATTATCCTGCTATTCACGTATTATTCAATTATTCAGATGTGATAAAATCGGGAATTTGAACCATTTCAAAAAAAAGCATCAGAAAAATTATGGCAAAATCGTGTCGCATTATTATGCTTCAACATATAGCTGAAGTTAGCAATCAGAACAAATATTATCTGGTCTCGTTGTTCTTTTATTTTACACTAAAAAGTACAGCAGTTCTTTTCTAAAAACAGTAGAGACTACTATTTCTAAAGTAGTTCATTTTTAATTGAAAAAGAAATAAGTTGTTGGGGTCTGGCTTGTCTACAAGTACGTTTCTGAAAAATTACAGTCTACCCCGAAATTTCCGCACCTTGTACTTTCGTAATGAGATGTTTTCACTTCTCCATACGCTCCTTGATAAGATGGCAGATTATTCCAAGCATGAACAATAAAGGCTGTCACCATATCTTCTTTGAAGGTTGGATGAATTTCTTCGAGTTGTTCAACTACTTTCCGTTTTACCACTTCTTCTTTCATCGACCCAAAAAGCAGAGCCTCCTTCGTCCACGTGTAAATCATTAAAAGCCCCTCTTTCGTTTTGCAGTCTTCCGGGGTGACGTAATGAATCTGGCCTATGGGAAGGTTTGTCTTTGAAAACCACCTTTGATTCCTTCTTTTCCCAGAATCTTTCTTTGGTTTGAAGAAAGATTTTTGTTGAATGCTGATTAAAACATTTCCCATTGCCTGGACGCTTTTTTATTGCCAACTGGGATTCAATATCATCAAGCTTTGATTTGAATTTTATTTGACGCAAAATGTTTATCGGCGTGGTAATAATTACTGCCTATGCAACAACAAAATACATGTACAATTGCGATTATTCATTTTTGAACAAGAGCACACCACTCTTTATGTAAGAGGATAGTATTTTCTATTCATAATTCAAAGTTTTCCTGAAACATTTACAATTGCTCGCCATTAGTTCAAGAACATTGTAGGATTGATTAATTCGATTCAGTGATGTAACTAGAAGACACGCATAAACATGCTTAAAAATCACGTCATAATATTATGCTTGTTTGTGAAAATGGTGTTTACACAGAAAAATCCTTCTAAAGTGGAATAAACATCAAAAAATGCACTTTGTACAATTTAGTTGTTGCTAGCAATTTTTGCAACACATTAGCAAGCCAAAAAATAATAATCGAAAAGTACATAGAAGGTTTCAGGAGAAAAGCATTCCTTAAAAAAGAAACAAATATTAGGGAAAAACATTATGATTTTCAAATTTGGTGTCAAGTAAACTTGCAAATAACAAAATAATTTTAATTTCCTAAACTCACCTTTGCCTTATACACACATGGTGCATCATTGATAGAATAGAATGACACCTCTACGACATCTTTCAGTGGATATTTTTTGATACCCGTAATCTATTTCATATACTTGCTTCTTGTATTCTATGTCATCTTTACTCAATATTTCATTTTTAAAACGCTTTAGCCAAATTATGCATACCACCTTTCAAGCAATGCATCTTACCAGATGACCACTTTCCCAGTTTAAAAGAAAGAAAGTGGTCCAGGGACTGTTCAATTTCGGGCACATAGCAAAATACAGAAAAACCACGAACGGCATCGTTAGACCATGGCAAAAGTTTTTCAAGTTTGACTAAATCTAAGTCTTTCTGGTCTTCAACAGACACTTTGGCTTTAATCGCATTGATGTTACTTTCAAGAAAACTTTCCACCGTGAACCGACTCCAAATTTTAATCCATCGATCCCAAGCATTGACTTGATCACCGACGCTCTTGGAATTCGATAACCAGGTGCAAAGCTGGCCAGTGACGACATTTGTTGTTTCTTGGTAATATTTATCTTCAAAAGGAAAACAAACAAGTTTAGTTTTAATCGTGATCATAGTCTAACACAATCAAATCAAACAGTTATCAACTTGCCATGTAAATACTCTCTTAATTTTGATGGCTGACTTATAAAAATTGGGGGAAAAAGTCTCATTAAACTTACAAATATCAGTTATATCTCCTTTTAACTCTTCCTTTATGCCATCTTTCCAATTTGGCCAAATTTTGATGAAATGTGTCTCACACCAAACTAAAAAAAAGTCGTAGTACAATCTATCAAATTCAATGATAATGAAGTTAAAAAAATAGCTCTATTAAAAGTATTTCGAAGATAAGGTTATCGTAATAACTGTTAATGGCGCATCAAGTGGTGGAAACAGGTTACATATTTTACAAAAATTGTTAATGGCTTGAGTGTATTTTGCGAAGATACCAACGCTAAAAAACGAATTAGAAATTGGCTAATTTGATGAGGCGTATCTTAAGAGAATTTTTTCCGTTCCTAGCCGCTTCACGTATGTCCTCTTACTTCGCAAAACATATAGAACTTTATTATAAATTTTTTGTAGTGTCTACTTTTAAAAAATTTACTTTTAGTTTTTTCGCGAAACCCATAGATACAAGAAACGGCATTTTCATCGTAGTTTGGAA
The DNA here is from genome assembly GCF_021976095.1 of Xenia sp. Carnegie-2017. Classification (NCBI taxonomy): domain Eukaryota; kingdom Metazoa; phylum Cnidaria; class Anthozoa; order Malacalcyonacea; family Xeniidae; genus Xenia; species Xenia sp. Carnegie-2017. The sequence continues at coordinate 10,105,655 of NW_025813493.1, forward strand.
AACTTTTTATTGGTAGATTGAAGTTCTTGATGTAACCATTTGTCAAATAATGTTGCCCCTCAGATTGACCATCTGCATCACAAGGAATTCGCATAGCCCCTGCTAAAAAACAAAGAAAAAACAATTCATCTCTCGTACAAATTATTAAAGGGTATGTATAATAGTAAGGTTACATGACACTTTAATTAAATTAAACTCTTGATTTCAAAAGTAAGCATAATTCAACTTAATTGATTTTATTAAAGCTTGAATACTCAATTTAAAGGAGTAGTCAGACCTTAACACAACTTCCACTCATATGAAAGTGTATATTGTTCTTACCTCTCTCGCGAAATCCTAGGTTTCCATTTCAAATTTAACTCGAGAAATAATGCCTTAAATGTGTGTATTTTTGCCTCTTGTTCGATCGCCATTGTGTACATGCAAGCGAAGCCGCAGTCCAGCAGCGGTTTTTCGTCGTTACGTCACTGCGGGGTTATAGTTGTCAACATTGGACAAAATATACTAGCAAAAGTAGAAATTACGCATAAGCATATTCATAGTTGCATTTTATTTTCTAAGTTTTTAAATTATTTTGCACAATGGATACGGATTACTCAAACGATTCCTCTAGTAATTATTCTGGAAGCAGAGTTTCAAACTACGAAGAAATGATTAACGATCAAAACATGATTCAAACATATGCTTATGAGCCGACTGAAACAGACTCTAGCGACGAGCCTACGGACTACTCCGACGAAGTTTAGCTGTTGTAACAATGAATGAAGACTCAGCACAATTTGAGGGAATAGATACTCCGGACTGTATTACAGATAATCCTGTTTTTTGAAATCTTTGTTTAAATTATTGGGTATTACGACTGGCATGGAGTGAGTACAAACAACACTAAGGTTCAAGAGCTGAAGAAGGACCTGAACACAAAAGACAAAGACATGTGGCTTACAGGCAACTGGTTCGATGGTGTTGGAATGTATTGGGCAAGGAAATCAGAGTACCACTACCATCTTTTGCTGTTAGCTGCATTTGAGCACATTTCCAACCACCAGGTCTATATAGAGGACTATTGTCTTGGACCAATTTTTAATTGTGCTATGAATAATAATGGTAATGTAAAATTATTATAGCCATAAACAAAATTGGGCTACTTTACTATTAGAGATTCTCTTATTATTGTGCTTGTATAACACTTTCTTTGTTTGGCTTTTCTATAGATGCAATATTTCTTGGAATGTTTGCTGGTAAAGAAATCTTGTTATGTACATTTTTTACATTAAAACAGCAGACATCTTCCATCATACCTTGCACAAAAGAATATGACTTATTCGCCATAATTGGCTTGGCTACCCAATTTTTCGCCCTTTGGGAACACGATAAGCACAAGTGGAAGGAGGGAAAATACTTTATTGAAAGTGCTTTTCGTATAAAGGTATGCTTGCAAGAACCAAGTTGGCAGTGATAGACCACAATGTTAACACTGGCAGAAAACAAGCACAAGTTCAATGTGGAGTAGGCTCGTCGCTAGAGTCTGTTTCAGTCGGCTCATAAGCATATGGTTGAATCATGTTTTGATCGTTAATCATTTCTTCGTAGTTTGAAACACTGCTTCCAGAATAATTACTAGAGGAATCGTTTGAGTAATCCGTATCCATTGCGCAAAATAATTTAAAACTTAGAAAATAAAATGCAACTATGAATATGCTTATGCGTAATTTCTACTTTTGCTATTATATTTTGTCTAATGTTTACAACGATCACCGCGCAGTGAAGTAACGACGAAAATCGCTGCTGGACTGCGGCTTCGCTTGCATGTACACAATGGCGATCGAACTGGAGGCAAAAATACACACATTTAAGGCATTATTTCTCGAGTTAAATTTGAATTGGAAACCTAGGATTTCGCGAGAGAGGTAAGAACAATATACACTTTCATATGAGTGGAAGTTGTGTTAAGGTCTGACTACTCCTACTACCATCAGATGAAATGCCCTCTTGGTTTTCCTTTTTTTTTATAGTCAATGCGAAAGTAAACGGTTGTACATATGTTTTATGACATCGTACTCATCACACTTTTGCATTATACTTATGATTTATACTTATTAAAAACAAATATAGAGCTCAATCAATTATAAAAAATAATGAGGACTAATAAAAGCATCTCAAAAACTTTGTTATAACTATAAACGTGAAACACTGAGCAGGTTACCAATTCCTGTTAGAGAGTATTTATAGCGCATACTAATTTCTACTTTGGAGCAACAACGTTTCAGTTTTTCCCATATTTACAGACATGCGAAAACAAAAAACTATAGGAAAATACCTTCTTGTTATGGGTAGCTATAACTTAACAGGAAAATGAAATTGTCGAAAAATTTTGTACATTTGATGTTAAATCACAAGTGAAAAGTATTGTTTGCTAAATTACCTAAGAGAAAAAGGAAGTTGTGTTTATATATGAAATTATAATAAGCCATTTTTAACTTCAACCTATTGCTCAGCGCCCTATCCTAAAAATGTTAAACCAAAATAAGTTGAGAACACGATGGCGTCCTCAACACACTTCTCTTCGACATTTAGACGCCGTTGTCGTTTTGTTTTATTTTGGCTGAAAATTTTTTCTATTTTATTGTAACTTTCACGTGCCTCAGTTCACTCCGAACTTTCTTCTACGAAACCCATCTGCCACAAATGCAATCCTAATAATATTGAGCAAAATTTTCAAAACCATGTTTGGTGTTGACACCTTGTACTTAAATAGCATATTTAGCAATTTTACATAAACGTCAAAAAGTGGGCTTTTCAAGAGTTCATTCAACGAATTTCAATAAATCATTTAATAAAACGATGTTCAATTTAAGAATGCAAACAACCTTGGCTAATCAACTCACACCTTCTGCATACAAACCAGACGCAAGACCACTTTCTTTACCATACGTATAGACTCTTCCACCATAACGCTCTGTTTGCTCAAGTATTTTCACAGAAAGACCAGCTTTTTTTCAACTCGTACGCTGCAGATAGACCTGCCATTCCTGCACCAACAACGATGACGTCAACCATAGTTTCATCTTCATGTACAGCACTGACAACAAAGCTTGAAAGACCGGATTCCTGAGGCTTGTATCCGTAACGATTGTAAGCTTTCTGCAAACCTTCATCTTGAATACATTTCAGAAACGTTTTTATGCAGTCATTGTGTTGTATTGGAATTGAATTGTTTCCGGGAACTTTTGCAGGTTCATCATTTTCCCAAAATCTTTTATGACTTAAAAGATATTGTGACGCCATTTTATACCTCTTGATTGCAGAGAATAAGAAATTTTAATCAGTGCAATGAAAGTAGAATAAATTATATACTAGTCAACAAAGTATATATTATATGACAATTCATAAAATACTCCTTCACTCTTTTGTTTCCAGGAGACATTTATAACAATTTCAACCAAAAACCCTTATGACTTAGCTAAACACACTATGTCGTGTTCCTAAAATAAAATATTCCTTATCATTGAGTTAAAACTTGCTAATGTTGAACGAACGTAATTTTGGTTTATGATGTAATTTTAACAAAAGTACAATGTTCTCGAACATCTAAGCAATAATCGTTTAATAAATAGTCCTTTCGACCTGTACTTTCAAACACATAAAAATAAAAAGGCAAATAAAAAAACCTAAACGTTTACTGAGTACATTGTCAACTTGCTACGTTGTACAGTTGAGTTTCATATAAAACTGGAGTCGCAAGTATGTATTTCATCATCACGTATAAATACAATTTGATGCAAGATCAAAAAACTCTTAGCATATAAAGGTTATGCAACTGATTTGTATACAATACTGTTCCCATTTTCTAATGGCATTCATCCGTCACTTTTTATGCTATTTCAAACAATTTTATCTGAAACTTAATCACAAAAATTACACATATTAAAATTGCTTTCCAAAATTTTCATTAAGAAAAAGATGCACGTATCAAAACATGCTCTATAGAAGCGGGATATGCATGTACATATAGAACTGATTACACGGTTGTTATTGTATGGCAAGCGTCATTTCAGGTGCTTTAACTGGCTCAAACATATTGTTTTCCTTTAAAAATAAAAACAATAAAACGCGAGCGGTGATTGGTCTCCAGCCGTGTTTGCACCAGTCAGTGTAAAACAGATTTGAGCTCAACTAATCAAATCAATCAAAACAATCAATCAGTCAAAGAGAATTTGCAAATCGATCATGAATACATTTTAGATGAAAAATTAAAACGTTTGTTTTAAACTTGTCTTGTCGCATTATTGTTATTTTATAAAAGAAATAAAAGAAGTTTTTCGTGTATGCACTGGCTTATGCAAACCTAGGAGACGTTTGTGAGAACTTTCGAGCAGGTGCAACCCTCGACCTTCGGTTCCAAAGGTCACCTCATATTGCATAAGCCTGTGCAAACAAAGCAAACATCTTTTATTTCTGAAGTAATAAACGAGCGGTTCATATCACGTAGCTTTTTCGACAAAATGTAAAGATGTACAAATTTTATAAAACATAAAGCAAGTTCCATAAAACGCAAAAAATAAACGAAACAAAAAACATGTAGTTATACGAGTCGTAAGAGAAACAAGGGGGAAAAGAATTCTATTTTCCGGACGACAGATTTTTAGACGCTTTATTTTTATTGACAAAACTAGAGGAGTAAAGCCAAAACAGACAGAGAATGAGAAAAGAAAGAAAGCTTTGTTTTAGGTCAAATAATGCCATATAGTAAACTTCTTATTAACCTTTCTTGCTCGGTTTTAACGGATAACTATTGGATCTCTGTCTTTTGGTACACGTCCTAGAGCTGCCGTGCTCAATCTGTAAAAGAGCAACTCGGTCAGTAGAGACCTCGCGCTAGGTTAGGGCTTACTAAAATTCATTGTTTCTTTGGGTTGCAGAAAGAAAGAAAGGGAAAAAATGTAATCAGAATGAATGAGATAAAATTTCTTTTGTGACCATCTAAATAAAATAGTATTTATTTGTTTAAAATAATTTCGAACAAAAAAGCTTGATTGAGATAGCAATTAAGCGTCGCTCATTCATACGTAGGCCTTAATGAGATTCGCTGTCGCAAGTTAAAAGCTTCAATCGTGGAAATAAAAAATGGAAAAGAAGTTACGGTTTAACTTCCTATTTTCAATTTTACCTTAATTATCATGATGAAAATGATTGTACTTTCACAAATGCAAAGTACTTACACACTTCTTTCTCAGAAATTTTTTACAAATCATCAGCAAGGTGAATGCTTCCCTGCATTCTGATTGGCTGCAGAGTTGGGCGGTATTTTACGATACATGACCGCAGTAAAGAATCAATCTTGCAAATTACATGAGCATGAGTGGCGGATCTAGGGGTAGGCAACTAAGGCATTTGCCTGTGGTAAAATTCATAAGCCAATCTGATTTTGATTTTATAGGATCAGGTTACTAGAACAGCAAAATACTAATTGATTAACATAGTTAATCGATTAGTATGTTGCAATTAGCAGTGCAGATAAGACTGATTTATTCATAGCTTTGTGGTTGTTAGGCAGAGACGCCATTTTGTCCAAACTTAGTGGGCAATCCAGCCATTTGATTGGTAGATATTCATTATACCCAACTTAGACGAATTTTGCCAAACTTGGCATTATCTGGAAGGCTTTCTGATTGAAAGAGATTTATAAATTGTGTGTGTTCCACTGAGCTACATATTTTGCCTAACTTGAGCCAAATGAACCAATCATGGCATTTGCTAAGAATTGATGTGTTATAGCATAGAATGGACATCTCACAGCAGGCCCACTCGGCTAAAGTCATGGCGTATTATTTCACTACACATGCATAACTTCCCAGCAAGATACATACTTTCACAAAATCAATATTGAATAGTATTACACCAGAATGCTATTTTACTAATAGTTCACATGTAAAGCAAAAGTTTGCCGAAATTTCTACAATGAGTTATCATCTTGCAAAGAAGATAAGGTTCTAAACGCAGTGCAAAATTTGTAAAACTTTTTTTGTAAATTATATTGATATATTTGTAAATTATATTGATATAGTTGTGAAGAATAATTAATACAACAATACTCCCAACAGAATATGCTCAAAGTATTTGGAAATAGAATGTGTGTTCAGTTATGTATTCTGACCATCGCAAGATATGACTGTGTTTACTATATAGTGACAGCTGTGACAAAGTTTATATGCTTCCAAACGACAAAATAAAAGTTCCAGCAAATATTGCAATTCTTGACTTGAAATTTATTTATATTGGTGATCAGATACAATAAATATTCACTGTTATTCTGAGATTCAGCCAAAATGAGCATGCACTGGTTAATAATTAAGTACCCATATGTTGGTTGCAAGTAAAGATTTCGTTTCCTCACCGCATGTTTTTAACTTGTTCCTCAGAGTCAATTAATGTCGATTCTCCAATTAAGATTCAAACTGCCTTTTCTAGTATGAAGTGTGATTGGCTCTATTTAATTTAAGCTGTACTATGTGCAAAACATGCTTGATTTCGTCGAGACATATTATTTATACCAACGGCCTTAATCAACTATAATTGATGAAAACTTTGAATTTATTCCCAATTTATGTAACTTTCAATAATATTAATTTTACAAACCTACAGCTGTTGAAAATACGCCACCAAACCGACCAAAATTTAGTATCATAATGTCAATGTAACCATTAAGTTCTATAATAACTGGAGCGGCTATCTCAAGCGCGGCCTTAGATATCGGATGTTGTAAAAAAAATGGAGGATTTCGTCCGTTGCCGCTGAGATTTACCGAAATTGACCGCTTTTCCGAAAATTTCACAATTTCCCACTCCCTCCTGAGGAAAGAGTGAGGAAAATGTATATGTGTATTTGGGATTCGGCAAGCAATTTTTTGATGAAAATCAAGGTAAAAACCTTAAATTCATAACAACGAGTCAACTGTGGTTGATCAGTTATCTGCTCCTACGAGGATGCATTTATAACTATCGACGAAAGACCTATATGTCGGCTACACATGTATGAATGCAGATGTGCGTCGTTTTCTTACCAGCGTCAAATTTGTTTGATCGATTAAACTCTTTAGGCTATACAAAAAAGTATATCATAGTTCATCTCCACGGCTCACGAGAGAGAAGTCAGCTTATTTGTTATCATTGCTATTTTGCTTCTTTTCATGCAATGGGCAATGGCTTTTTTCGCCACAATTGTAGGATTTTTACTTGTTTCTTTAAAAAAGTACATATTAAATCTCTGGATATTTACGGATTTTCTGTAATTGAGTTTCATATGAAATTTCAAAAGACTCAAGTCTGCATAGGTTTGGTAAATAAAACAAACAATATTGTGTAGAAATTACTTTAAGTAACCTTTTTGTGATGTTCTGAAGTGCAACTGCATCAAATACTTGTGAAGTTGTAGCACATTTTGATTTTGTTGTATTGATATATGAATTGGGCAAAATGCAAATAATCATCAAAACACTTATGCTTCCAATGGTGTTTATAATTCATTTGTAGTTTTAATACTTCTATCTTACTTTTCACTTTGTTTTGTTTTTCCTATATTTGCAATATAAGTGCACTATAATTTGAATGATTAACACAGTTTTCACCTCAATAATAAATTTCATAAGCAGTTGGTAGTGCATTTTGTTCTCTGAGTATCCACATCTGGTGTTTTGTTCATACAAGAATGATGAAGTGCAAGTAGATATGTCATAGCAAGGCAATAAAACCAAATGAATTACATACCTATAGTGTACTTTTATGCTAGAAGCTTAAAAGCTTTTTAGAAATTAGAAAGTTATTGGATTATATTACTTCTATATCATCAATTTCATGATAAGAAATAAGAAGCAAAAAATTTGTAGAAAAGCTTTGAAAAGTGAAAACTTTTTTAAAAAGCAGCAATAATGCATATGATAAATCTCCATTCTGTACTCTAATAGGTAAATAAGCTCAAATTTTTCTTAAAGAAATATAAGAAATATATAAGAAATATACAGTACAGTAACTTTAAAGGTTTCATCACTGAATCTTTAATGCTTCAGTATAGTGCATTAGATATTAGTAACATTCAAACAACACTCAACTAAAATATTTTGATAAAGATATGACATGATTTAAACATTAAGTTACATAAAACCCAATGGCTTATACAGTTTGAAGCTTCACATCTGCATCGAATCATCATCAATCTCAGTACAAATGTTTACATAGACACAAACTTTATGGCCTTCCATTTTACATGTTTGTGAATTGACATTTCATTAAGCATCAAAACACACACAACCTTCTTGCCATCTTTCTTTGGATCATGAACTTTAACTTCAAAGCATTCAAGGCATCCTTAGTGAATCCATTGTCTCCATCCATAGAATTTGACCACAATCAAATTAAATAACTCTGGAGAGGGAAGACAATAAATCAATTATCTTTACAGCATTATCATTTTTTAAGACTCTGCCTGGTCAATAACATTTTCCAGTCATCTTTACTCCTTGATCTTCCCTGCATGTTGTCAGCAAATAGAACATAACAAGCTCTGCTCCAAATCATGGGTACTGTTGGGGCTGATCATTTCTTTTTGATACCAGATCACATTTTTGATACAGAGCAAAATGTGTGCAGTGTCTTTTTTGCTTTAGGGAAACTATTTTGCAAATAGATGGGTAAATTTACGATTTCATGCATTAACAAATGACAGAAAAGTATACAGAATTTTATAAGAATTTTACAAGTATACAGAGTTTTATAAACATGAAAACATCAGTATATTTGGCGTTCAAGTCAGTCTTAAAAAATACGATCTTTAATATGTATTTTATGGCTTTTCAAGTGCATGTATAATTGCTTTTCAATCGTTGACGGACTAACAAAACAAACAACTACCTCACCTGTGAGAAGCGATATGTTCCTTTTTGTGGAAACTACGACATCCAACAATTGAACGATTGAAGTGTTGGCATTATAAAAGAAATGACAAAAAAGAATCGTCACAGATTATGGAACTAACGATATCCTTATTCTGTGATATCGTGTTTGTTTTTGAAAAGTTCTTTATAATTTACTATAGATACCAGGGGGAGGTCGAGAATATTATTTTTCTGCAAAGCAATCATTTCAGCGGAAATACGTCCGTTGGCCGCCATTTTTTTGGCATCTCGCCCCAGTAAAGTTAGCCGCTCCAGTTATTATAGAACTCAATGAATGTAACATCACCGCCATTTTTTTGCATTCAATACTTCATGTAAGTTCTACTATTACTGAAACATCTCGGAAATTTTCAGCAAAAGGAAATCAGAAAATTCCAGCCTTGGCTCAGGACAGGCAACAAAATTTTATTTGCCGGAGGATTAGTTCACAATCATTTACAGGTTGAAACTTTCCAATATTGCATGTGCTAACTGTATGTATGTGTAACTAAACATGAAAAAAGTGTGAACAATTTGCATATATATCTATAAAGAGTTACTATTTGTTATTCTTCTCTAATTTTTGTAATTTGTGTAATTCCACTCCACTAAAGATTCTTTCACTTTCCTCGACGACTTCTCATCTTTCGACCCATCCACCTCTTGTCACAAATTTTTCATCTCCTATGACGTTGAAAGCCTATTCACAAACATACCACTGACTGAAACCATCAACCAAGCAATTGACGCATTATCACAACCCCAGTATCACTATAAACAAGACGGACTTCACGCAACTGTTTTTGATAGCGACAGCGCAGACGCACTTTTTAGCCAATGTAAAATTTTATGACCAGACGGACAGTGTTGCAATGGGTTCTCCCTTAGCCCCCATTCTTGCTAACATTTTCATGGGCTCACATGAACGAAACTGGCTAAACAATTACAACAACACTACACCACTATTTTATCGCAGTTACGTTGACGATATTTTTCATGTTTTTACTAATGAGACTGAGGCTATGAAATTTTATAATTATATCAACACAGCACGCAAAAACATTAGATTCTCATTCGAAACTGAACAACAAGATCAACTGCCATTTCTTGACATTTTACTAACAAAATCTTATGACAGCTGTACAACATCATACACAGGACTTCTGATGAAGTTTCCTTAATTTCGTGGGAGCACAATGGTTTTAAAACATTTAAAATAGACGACAAATTTCTTTATAGAAAACATGTTTCGGCATACTTTATGCTATCTTTAGTGCGAAGTGAATAATTATAGTAGGAAAAGGTTTCCTTAGCTGATTTCCGAAAATGGGAAAAGTTAACAGCTAAAGAACGTAAAGCTCATTTAGATGTAAATTTCCTCAATAATTGTCAATCCTTTGATGTCTTTCCAAAATTTATTTGTTTCCCACTGCCCATCACTATAACATATTATGATATAAACTTCCTATATCTATTCACTGAAGTTGAATGTTAGCATATATCTATTCACGCGCTGAAGTTGGCATAAAGTAAGCCGAAACATGTTTGGTTTAAAGAAATTTGTCGTCTATTTTAAATGACTTCTGATGAACTATTTTAGTTTCGCACCGCTTTCATACAAAACCGGACTTATACGCACACTAATCAACAGAGCATACAAACTGGGCAATACTAACAATGGCTTTTAAAGAGACATAAAAAACATCACATCCACTCTTTTACGAAACTCTTTCCCACTACACTTTACTAACGGAACCGTAAAACGATTCTCGACAACAAGCAAGGCGATAACCTCAAACTGGACACCGAAACTCCTGACACGACCGTGACGACCAACACAAATGAAAATTCCAAAATAACAACTCTATACTTCAAACTGCCATACATCGGAAATTACTCACGACACACACAGCGCAGACTTGCGAACATTATGAAAGGCTTCTGTACAGATATAGACATTCGACTATTTTTCACATCATTTAAAATCAAAAACTTCTTCTCATTCAAAGACCCGAGCCCTGATTCAAATTTAACCATTGTGGTATATGAATTCAATTGCGCAGGATGTAATTCCCGATACATTGGCGAAACTTCGCGCCACTTATCCACCAGATACAGGGAGCATACCACAACTGACAAAAACTCTCATATCTACCTACACCTTCTTAAATCTCATTCATGTAAAACCAACTATTCACCTTTGCTTCAAAATCATCGACACTGCTGACACTTCATTCTCCCTGAAAATCAAAGAAGCACTGCATATTAATGAAACTAACCCTGACCACAATGTTCAAATAATTTTGAAATAAATAAGACGGGAACAATATAATTGTTCTTAGCAATTTTAGGATGATTTAAAAAGTGGCCCTTGTCAGTTGAATTCACGGTTGCAGTCAAAAATTTCAAAAAGTTATTAAATGAAATTAAAAGAAGGTGTATGCAAAAATATGCTTAATATTACTAAAGCATAAAAGTTTGTATGTTTTATATATGATACGCATCTTATGTTTGTGTGAATTTTTTTCTTATTATAAAAGCTCACTAACACTCACATTCATTGAGTGCAACACAGGCCCTGAAAAGTTATTAGATGACTTTGTAGCCATGCTCAATAATTGTGATTAGGGGTAAGCTTTTTTACAAACGTTGTTGTAAATGTTACATCCAAATTCTTAACTGATTTATGAACGTTTTTTATCGTAACAGAAGTTAACGAATGTCGGATTTATCCTTGTGGCTGAGGAGGCAGATATTAATACCGTTAGTTCTACGGATGTAAGTCTTTAATTTTTTTAAAATATCTGTTGTAATAGCACTTCTATTTTGCTATGGAAAGAGTGCAGCCACCCCTATTTAACATCATTGTCGTAGACTGCAACGAAGCATTGATTGGAGGGACTGGTCTTGAGTGTTTGCGACTGGCTGCCTGTCTTTATTGCCGATGTTGTACGATAGTGGGACACACTATCATACAATATTAGACCTGTGTAGGTTAGGATTGTCAACAGTAGCAAAAACAACGGCCGTTCCATTCATCGCCATTATTTTACCAATTTCGCACTAAGCTTAGTTGCTGAACCATGATTTTCGCTGGGCTTATCGCTTCTGATCTTTTAGAGGCTACCAACATGTACGCACTGCGCGCCTATTTTTACGAATTCGTCGCTAGCGCAACATGCAATATTTCATCCGCGTTTAATGAGTATAGCGTGAATCAGATTGCACTCCTAATAAAATTACGTCATTGGAATTAAGGTGTTGAATAATTTAAACATTAAAAGGAAACTTTTTGCGAGATGTTTATTTTTTGCAATCAGTAATAAATTTTCCTTGTCCCACAATTCATTTTTTTCCTTTCTACAATCTGATTAAAAAACAACGTAACAAAAGAGACATTTTTTTGCAGAAAGCGTTTTTTTTGTAGAAACTGCTTGAATTAATTTAAGAGAACGTTTTTGCATTCAATGGCAATTTAATATTATTAATACGAATTGTAGAAATATCATCATTATTCTAGAAAAATTACTCAAAACAATAATCTAATGATGTGTATCTATACATATTGCACAAGTCGTGTGCCTAAACAACTTAAACTTGATAATAAGATAACTTATGTTAATAAGACACAAACATACGTAGTACGCCACAATTTATGACTGAAAAATGAAAAATTATGTGCAGGTACTTTGCTTTTATGCATTCAGTGAAAACGAAAAAACACTTTACTGTATGATGATTGTAACTTATGAAAATTTAGGTGGTAAATTTTGCTCTGAAAATGTTTACGGTGGGGGTCACAACATTAATGTGTCTTTTTTGTCCTTATTTTCTGCATTTTTGAGAGAGGAAAGTGAATGAATATGTTGAAATGAACTAAATATGTTAAAACATAAGAAATTAAAATCATGTGAAATGGGATGCATAAAGATAATTACCTAAGAAATTAGCTTGGTTGGAATTTGATTAACTTTAGAAAGTTTCATGTTAAGTTAAGTAAAAAAGGGTAAATCATATTATAATGAACTATAAAAATTGAACAAAGTTGCTTGTGGACAATACACGTTTTTTTAATTTATAGCATCTTATCCTTGAGCGGAAACTAACATCTGCAGTGCACATTTTTCTTTTAGTTTATAGAGACACTTGAAATAGTTGACCAATTTGAATAAGGTCAACATAAACATATTTTTTTCCCGAGAAGTTGTTATAAGGAATTAAAATAGTTTGTTCTGTTATTTTCAATGTAAATGGTGTTTCTTGGAATTGTTGAAACAATATTTTTGTTGCATATTTTTTCTGACACTAAATTTCAGGAATTATGGCTCTTTATCCCAATTATAATTAAAAATCATCAAAATTTGTGTCCCCGTCTACGTATATAGTTCATGTATAAAGATAACTACCAAAGAAACTTGCCTTGTTTAAATATGATGTATTTAGAAAGTTTCATGTAAGGTTAAAAAGAAAAGGGGTAAAACGTATTATAATAAACTCTAAAAATTGAACAAAAGTTGCATATAGACAATATTCCTTTTTTAGCTTATAGTATCTTATCTTTGATCAGAAACTAACATCTGCAGTGCAAATTTTCCTTTTAGTTTATAGAGACACTTGAAATAGTTGACCAATTTGAATAACGTCAATAAAAACATATTTTTTTCCCGGGGTGTTTTTATAAGGAATTAAAGTAATTCGTTCTGTTATTTACAATGTAAATGGCATTTCTTGGAATTGTTGAGACAATATTTTTGTTGCATATTTTTTCTGACACTAAATTTCTGCAATTATGGCTCTTTATCCCAAAGTTAATGAAAACATCATGAAAATTTGTGTCCCCGCCTCCTGAAAAGTACTTGTCTTGTGTTGATGTCAAAAATTAAAAAGCCAATATAACTAGCACTTTAGGACAAGACAATTTCTGATTCAGTTATAGTTTATCTAAGCTGCTGTTTGAGAAGAATAGAAAACAGCTCGCCTATTTCAAAAGAAAAATTTCATTGATAGCCAAATTGCTTCTTCAATGGTAAGTAAAGAAAACATAAAGAAAACCTAAAATTCAGAATCTATCACATAATTTAAGAGCAATAGCTTTTATTGATTAAACTTCCTTATCAGGAACATACATTTTATTTATCATAGTCATGCTTATACGTAGTCCAACAGATAATCTAACACAACCTTTATGTTATAAAGTACTTAAAGCATTATGAAACATTTTTGTGTGTTTTTTAAACATTTTTTGTAGTTTAGAGTAGCGCAGTCATGCATCATATATATATAGCTGCCATATAGTAATTTGACTAATCTAAAATTCTTTAAAAAAATTTTACCGTTTCGCAAATCTTTTTATCATTTTATATTTATCCTTATGATGAAAACAAAAACAAATTGATTGATCACAAGCAATGATAAAGTTCTACTAATTGATTTTTATGAATGTCTGCAAATGTTTTATATCTTATTTTCATTGATACGCCAGAGAAAATAGTAGCTACATCAAAATTATTTAGAGCAACCATAATTAAGTATTTTTAAGTCATTTTAAAGAGCAAAAAATGCATGCAGAGCAAATGATACATATCTCGTCTCTTGTTTGTTCTTCTACAATTGTTCAATATTGCAGAATATTTTTGACAGATTAAGAACGCCTTTTAATTGTCTGGAATAAAATATTTGAAGAAGTAAAAACTTTTTAGTACTGAAAAGTTGCATTCTTCAATTTATTCTTTAGACGTTTTTACTTTAGCAGTTCTGTCAAAATGCTCATAAATTTCATTCAATTCAGAATTTATATAATTATGGGAGCCGAACTTCTTTCTACGACTGAGAGATGTTGCAAAACAACATGTAATGTATTGCTTAACGGCCTCCCTTTCTGTAACTAGACGACATGTAGTTACAGAGAAGCCAGCGAGTCTGTTAAACATTAAGCAACAGACTATTTTGCACTCAGTTTTGTTGGCTTAATTCCTACTCATCTGGTAAACTAAATTAACATAAAGAAATTTGAAATTAACCTATTTTGAATTTTTTCTAAACTGCTCTTGGTGAATTTCATACTTTGCGTCATTTCCTTACAGTGGACATTGAAATGTATTATTTCTGTCTATGCTTTCGTTTCCTAGAAACCTCCCTTCTATTTATTTAAAACAAGTTCTACTATGGTGAACTCTACTTATATAAATTGTTGTGAACAAGAGTCATTATAATGAACAATTTGTCTGATCTATTGCAACAATATTTAATCATCATCAATTTTCTGAAAGCAAACGTGAAAATCCTTTTTGGAGAAGGAAGCTAAAATTTTACATCACTATAAAAATCAATACTTGATTTATACAAAAAAAGGTTAAGAACAAACTGATTATATGATTGTATAGATGATTAGCCTTTTATAAAATAAAGTACATGTTTCTACTACGAAAGCTTTGAAGAAATTAATAATAGTCCACCTTTTAACAAATAGAAAACAAAGATGATACCAAGCTCAACAAAAGCGTTTCTTGGGACTCTTATAATCCTGTCTATTAGTGTGCATATAATAAATGGTAATGATGACATATCAATTTGCAAGAAAAGCTTAGAGGCAATAAAATATAACGTAAAAGAATGGATGGAAACCTGCGTTGATAAAAATGGCAATGACGATAACACAACTGCATGCAAGGAAGTAAAACAGTATAACGAAGAAATGATGCAAATGCAAACAGAAATGTGTTTTTACAAAGGTATAATCTTTAGATTTGACTAATTTCCATAGTTTCTTGTTAATAGCACTAAAAATAATGTGCAATAATAATAGGTAAAAGTTATGCAGCCAATCTAATTTCAGTTAGTAGTAATATTTCTACAGAGAAAAACTCTATCTAAAAACACTCCTTCTAATTCTCACCCAATATTAGGATCCTATAAAAGTTTGCATTTTTCTATTCCACTTGCATCGTTGTTATTTATTTTTTTTTTATTATTTGTTTAGGTGTTTATCCAAAGCCATATTTTATTATTTTGAGCTTTGATCAAATATTTTCTATTGATTCTATTACTGGAGATATTCATGTCAGCACCATTATTGGCTCCATAAATAGTAGTTTTGACCATGCATCAAGATATAATGACATTGAGATTGATGTAATTGAGAATATGTTTTACTACATTAATGATTAGGATATTAGACGGGCAAATTTTGACTTAACTGGAAACAAAATTTTTGCGGAAAATTTTTGCGTTCATGATATGGCAGTTGACTGGATTGGTCGTCGTATCATTTACGTTAACTCCACGAATATTATCTACCAAATTTATCTGAATAAAAGAAATACGAGTGTTATGAGGCTTCAACCAGGCTTACAATTCTCTTGTATTGCATTTGACTCAAAACATGGGTAAGGCAATTTTATACTTTTTCTTGTTAATTTGCAAACGAATCAAGCTATTTGAGATTCATTTTTGGTGTTTTTACTGTTAGATTAACCAAACAGCACTGAAACACAGTATGATAGTTGTAGGATCATCTTAATTTTTTTTTGCTTTTTTTTTGTGCACACTGTAGCTCTATCAACAATAAAACACTCTTGATAATATTAATTGTTAAAAATTCAAACTAAATCTTTCAAAAGATTAAGGGTTTTGTTTTGTCACTTTTCGCTTGCAGGTCGTCTATCTCAAGGAGATAATCCATTTGAAGATTTTTAATAGTATAAAACAAATTTTCTTGTTTCCGTCTCAAATATTGAGTTACACATGAACTTTTTAATCGGAGTATGTATCATATTGTACCACATAAATATCTCAAATGGTAATGATCTTGTTAACTGTTAAAATATTTTATATGAACATGCTCATAGTAGCTAATTCAGTTGTTCATATGCTAAACAAAATTTTTTTATCGTGTCAAAATTTCAAACTAGTCTTGTACCTGTAAACAAACAAAGTCTATTTGTCAAAATGTCATCAAAACAAATTATGTTTTGGTCAATGAATGAATAATTTACAAAATGAATTTACCTTACCGCAATTCATACATATTTCAATCTGCTTATTTTTCGTTTGTTTTAGTAGTTAAAAACACTGTAGGAATAAACATATTTTTCAGGTATCTCTTCTTGGCGGAAGATACAGAACGTGTCATTTGGATATGGAACATTGCCAAACATAAACATTGCATTTTGTCAGTTCCTCTTAAGTCAAAAGCAAATGATCTAACAATTGACATGGATCAAAAGAAATTTTATTGGCATTTTTCTAATGGGAGAGTGTTTTCTAGTGATTACAAAGCACAAAATTTGATTGGCTTTGGAATATTAGGAGGTCCCATGGTAATATTTGAGAATTTTCTTTACTTCTTGAATAGTAAGAAAGAAAGCATCGTAAGTGTCCATAACACAACTGATCAACGTAAGAATTGTAAATTTTTCTTTCCTACTGGCAATGGTCGTTATAGTTTGGCAGTAATACATAGCATTACCGCAAGACTAAACGGTAAGCTACAACACGATCAATTATTTCCATGAATCAATCAATGAATACATAAATCAATCGGTCAATCAATCAATTTGCTAAAACTCTCACATTCAAGTACCTAAAATAGATGATAAAAAATTGAAAAGTGCAGGGTTGAAAATTGTTCTGTGTTATGTACAGCAAAAACAATATATTTGTAAAGAAATTGATAATGACACTGTTAAGAATGATACTTGCAAGAAAGCCCGGTTAATGCACAAGTAAATAAAATAAGCCATTTAAAGAACAAGAGACAAAAGACATTCAAGTCCAAGGTGATGTAGTTTATTATAGTAACAATTACGAATCGTCTTCCTCAGACTTGCAAAAATATACACAAATCTTTTTTTTGGTTATATACTGAGGTTGATACTATCTTTTTGATTGAAGTATATAGTAAATTTAAAAGCCATGATTAAATATTAGTTTTCATTCATCTATAGCGACAAACACTTTTCGATTTCCTTTGTGTGGACCAAACACATACTATACTAAAAGTAATGGAACCTTGAAATGCACATGTATAAAAGGATATTCAGGAAAATGTAACTCATGCAATGGTATGGATTTATTACAATTATTAACTAAAACTTTCATTAACGGTTCTGGAGAAAAAATAATCTACGTGCAGTTTTAAATTTTTGACATAGTAGAGATGTTACTCATGTTACTCTTCATTGGTTTGACAGTACTGTGCACTTTCAAATATATGCATTAGAACATCATGAATTTTTTATAGCTTGGCTTCATTAAAGTATGAAGTATGTAAATTCAAACTTCAAATATATTTTGACAGGCATCACTTTAGGCATTCTAAAACCTTTATAAATGATCATTCCTCCACAATATTACATAAAGTGTACACCAGTTACAACACTAATTTTTTTATTTCAGTTTGATGAAAAATTCTGTAATATAAAAATGTTAAAATTAATATTTCTATGTTTAACAAAATATTTATTCTATTTTAAAAGATTATTCTTCAAACAGATCCATGTTATTGATTTTTCAATCGTTTAGCAAGCTGTCCTTCTGGTTGGTATGATATAGAATCATCTTGCTATTTCTTCAGTAAAAAAAAAGCAAATGGGCATCAAGCTAGAAAACTTTGTCAACAGAAGGGAGGATATCTTGCTGTTCCAAAGAACAAGGCTGAGAATAATGCCCTTTCAAGAATTATGATAATACTACGCCATACAGCTGACTTTCTTGGCTTTTTTCGTAAGAAAGGCGACAATAAATTCTACACAGTTCGAAATGTCAAGCCCACTTTCACATTATGGCATAATGGAGAACCTAGTAACAAAAGATTTGGCGTAGAAGATTGTGTTGCAATTCATAGCAGACTTTTTAACTTCCGGTGGAATGACGCTACATGTGGGTATCACTTCAATTTCATCTGTCAACGCAAGAGACCTAATTTAAACTGTGAGTACTACTGTCATTACTACATTATATACTTTATATACATTTATTATTTTGTGGTTAACTGCCGGCATAATACAGGATTATTATTTTTATAATAATATACATGGAAAAATTTCTCAATTCTAATCGGTTAAGAGCAGTGCAATTCATAGTAAATACCAATGCAAAAATAGGAAACACTGGTGCAAAACTGGAAACACTGGTCTTATGTTGGGCTATTATGTTCATATTGAAAATTCGCTTTCGGCCTGGCAAATCTCTGGCCACGATTTTAAATAAAAGCTATAATTTTTTTCTATAACTCAAATTTTAAAACAATTTGTGGTAAAATATTAGATATCGGAGGATGTCAGTCTTTTCCTTGTGGCAAAAAACACTCATGTATGAATATCCCGGGCTCCTACGAATGTCTATGCTCCATTGGATATCAACCTGACAAATCTAAAACGAAATGTATCGGTAAGTTGTTGTATCTAGATCTTATCAGATCACTGCACATGAAAAGTGTAAAGTATTCAAAAAACGGTTTGACAGTACTGTGCACTTCAAATACATGCATTAGAACATCACGACTTAATGTAATTTGGTTTCATTAAAGTAAAAATTTTGCAAATTGAATTTTTAAAAGTATTCTGAAAGGCATCACTCTAGACGTTCTAAAAACTTTATGAATGAGCACTCTTTCACAATATTACGTCAAGTCTCCCCCAGTTTCAACACTAACTTTTTATTTCAGCTTAATAAAAATTCTGTGATACAAAAATGTTAAAATTGATATCTCTATGTTTAACAAAATATTTATTCCATTTTTAAAGATCATTCTTCAAAGAGGTCCATGTTATTGATACTACTGAATTTTTTATTCGTTTAGCAAGCTGTCCTTCCGGTTGGTATAATTTAGAATCATCTTGCTATTTCTTCAGTAAAAAAAAAGCAAATGGGCATCAAGCTAGAAAACTTTGTCAACAGAAGGGAGGATATCTTGCTGTTCCAAAGAACAAGGCTGAGAATAATGCCCTTTCAAGAATTATGATAAGACTACGCCATACAGCTGACTTTCTTGGGTTTTTTCGTAAGAAAAGCGACAATAAATTCTACACAGTACAAAATGTCAAGCCTACTTTCACATTATGGCATTATGGAGAACCTAGTAACAAAAGATTTGGCGTAGAAGATTGTGTTGCAATTCATCGCAGACAATTTGACTTCAGGTGGAATGACGCTACATGTGGGTATCACTTCAATTTCATCTGTCAACGCAAGAGACCTAATTTAAACTGTGAGTACTACAGTCATTACTACATTAGATACTTTATATACATCTATTATTTTGTGGTAGTCTGCTGGCATCATATAAGATTAATATTTTTATAATGATATAGATGAAAAAATTTCTTAATTCTAATTGGTTAAGAGCAGTGCAATTTATAGTAAATACCAGTGCGAAAAGGGGAAACACTGGTGCAAAAATGCGAAACACCAGTGAAATTTAATTTTGAAAAATGCACTCCTGACTGATTTGTCAAACAAGGAATTGGTCTAAGAGCCAATGATGATAAAACACTTCAAAGATGAGAACGTTACATGTAAACAAAGCAATTACAATGGCTTGCGCAAGTTTTAAGTACATTTTCTTTTTTGCGTTTATTGTTAACAAGACGTTCCTAGACGAAACTATGATCACTGCTAAAAGTAGATACCTTGTTCTAGCTTTTTGTGTGGAAGCTATGGTGTTGTGAAAAGTAATAGCAGACAGAAGTGAAAAATACGAACCTGTTAATAACAACTTGCCGGCTTAAGTATACGTACGCTGAAGTTAAAAATTAATAGCATTGAGAAATTTTTCCTTGAATATTATTAATAAGTAATAGCATACTTTCGCGTGCAATTTGGAGAACATGCACGAATGAGATTTTCAATGACTTCAATTTCACTCGTCCTTTGGATATATGCAATGAATATCCCAGGCTCCTACGAAAGCCTATGCTTCATTGGATACAACCTGACAAATCTAAAACGAAATGTAACAGTAAGTTGCTGTTTCTAGATCTGATCAGATGTATGATGCAGGCTAACCTGAGAGTTTTGGAGCCAAATGCAAAAATTATGATGTATATTTAAAAAGGGTTTTCTTGAACAAGTCTTCTCCTGCTAGAAAAAGAAACAAAGACACATTTAATTTATAGCTGATAGCTTATGTTAAATCGTCTTCAAGTTTTGTTTCAAGCAGAAACTTTATATTGACGTTGACACGAAGTTGACATGAAGTTGAAAGAAAAAAGATTTGCCATTTGAAGTAAGAACGTTCATAAAAACATCTCGCGCAGAAAAGAAGTTTTTCTAAGCATCAGGTTGTTCTACGTACAGAGGACTAATGCTATACACACTCTAATTGTTCTGAATAGCTTCATCGCAAATTTCATTTCCGTAGATCGCCATGTTTTCATTTTTTGTAGACCACTCAACAACAGTTTTAGTGCGTTTCATAAAGGTAGCCAATGACAGTCAGTTATGGAAAATCAAAATAAAGTTGACGTCACTGAACATGAAATGTGTGAAGTATTCAGAAACATATATTACCTGATAATTAGGTCTATGCGTAGGCTATAAATCTCCTTGATTTCCAAAAAAATTCTTAAATTTATTTTTCTGTTTGCAAAGATTGATTCACTCAAAATCTTGAAGCTGTTAAATTTTACATAAAAATAAAGCAAGTTGGAGGTAATGAAGCATAAATGTAACTGCTTGTTTTTTAGCAATTTTTCTTGGAATTTTAGAACATTTGCTTGTTATCACTATTTCAAAGCCAATTTAAAATTTTAAAAAAAATTTGTCGGAGAGGGTTTCAGTAGATCTACAACATCACCGAGACTTTCGCTACTGCAGCTTAAGTATAAATTAGAATTTCTTTTTAATTAAAAATCTTTTAGTTTAACATTTATTATCAAGCGAGCAATTAATTTAAATAAGTATGATGGGAACAATATAATTGTTTGTAGTAATATTAGGTTAATTTGAGAAACGACATCTGTCAGTTGAGTTCACACACTTGCCCGAAAAAAATTAAGAAAGTTGTTAAACCAACTTAAGAGGATGTTTGCAAAATGTGCTTAATAGTTTTAATGCATGAAAGGTGATAATTCAATATGCATGTGATTTTAATGTGAACTTTATCCTTATTATGAAAGCTCACTAACAGTCACATTCATTGAGTGCCACAAAGGGCTTAAAAAATTATTAGACGACTTTGGAGCCATGCTCAGTGATTGTGATTGGGGATGAGCTTTTATACAAACATTTATCTTAAAGTTATATGCGAATTCTTAACTGATTTATGAATGTTTTACATAGCAACAGAAATCAACGAATGTCAGTATTCTCCTTGTGTCAGAGGAGGCAGATGCATTAATACAGTTGGCTCCTACAGATGTAAGTCATTATGAAACTATCTATGAAAAATGTTTTCTTGCCAAACCTGTAAGAAAATTTCTTGAAAATTACATACTGCATTTACTTAAGATGAAGATATTGCATCCACCTTAGATAGTCCATTGATGCACTTTAAAAGTGCCCATTTCAAAAAAATTCGCAATATTCAATTTAGGGTGATTTGAAACGTACTACTTAAAACGTTTTGATGTTTACCACCGTTCTATTTTCATGGCTTTTAAAACTGGAAAAATGCTTCTTTTAATAGATTGTTTCCCTCGTTTGAAAAGCCTAGAATGACTTACTTTGTGATGTTATGCAAGGAATTCTCTGTACAATATATATATATATTAGGTTGACCCAGACTTCCTGTCACCATAGACATGATCCATTGAAAAGCAACTTAAAACCTTCATAACAAAAAGATGATTTAACCATACTGATTTTTTTTTCATCGATACATGAGACATTCCACCTATTTTTATATTTCAAAAAACGTTTTTGCTGATAGGAGCACTTTAAGGGCGGGTAGAGTGCTAAGTTCTTAATATGATGTATAAAAAATTTCTCAATTCGGATTGATTTACAGGAGTGCAATTTATCGTAAACACCAGCACAAAAATATGAAACACATTGCAATAAAAAAGGAAACATAGTGCAATTTATTTTTTCAAAATGTGCTCCTATTTGCTTGATCGAACTGATTGGTTAATCAACCTGACAGTTTAATGAGACGAGCCGCTCAATCGATAGGCTATAAATAACTTGCCGAGTAAAATGTACGTACGCTGATGTTGAAAATCAAGAGAATTAAAAAACTTTGAAAAACTCACTTGTGAATATTTTTCTCAAATTTCACTCGAAACCATGCTATTACCTATACAAAATTTATTCTTTGCATTTTTTTCTTGATGGAGGATATAACAATAGCTGTTAAAAACTTAAAAAATGTTGGACTGTATTTTCTTGCTAAAGCTAGAAAAATAAAATTGAGAATCATAGAATTTTTAACGATTTTCTTGAACGTATTTCATTTTATTTTCTTTATTTAACAGCCTAAAGCGATAGTTTTGATTTCCAACAATTTGATTGGCCACCTCAGCGGGAAGCTTTATACGATATCTGTACAATAAATGTATTTGTTTACGAAGTGAAATGGAAAGTTTCAATTATTGTTTAAAATCGATACAAATTGTTCAACGACAAATCAAATTAAGAGTATTCAGATGAAAGTTATCATAGCAAGAGTGAATTTTATTATACAGGGGAAGCAAAGCTTCTAGAATACAATCCAATTTTAGTTTCAACATGCATATATATTGACCACGGGAAAATATTTTTTCCGTACGGACCTCCCAAACATTTATTGACTTGACTTCTTCCGCAGCATATTTTTAAAAGTAAAAGGCTTGATTTGAACTATGGTGTGTTTTGCATTTTCATCTTTGAAATGATTTCTTTCGCAGCGTTTTTACGTCGGTCAAAATTTTGGGACAGAACAATAGCTAAATAATATCTTATGAGAAAATTCTTTCTTTTGTTTGACTTTTCTTTTGAAATTTTAGGCATATACAGACAAGGCGTCGGCTTTGGAATCGGCGTCGGCGCATTAGGCCATTGAGGAGATAACCTTTGATTGCTGCCTTCTTACAGAGAATATCACTTGCACTTGCCACTTGCAATTACATTGTCATGACATGAGCAACAAAATTTTAATGATTTAGTCTTTCCTAAGAAAGAATAGTTTGTAATTGAAAAAAATCTTAAAAATATAACATTAAAAACTTCTCTTTTTACATGTTGTAAAATTAACAAAAATTAAATAGTTGAGAAGTTTGTTTAATACGTTTGAAAGCCTACCATTTTTTATTAATATACTAAGTATATATTTTCAAACTAGATTAAGTTACAAGATGCATTGAGTAAATTTGTAATGTCTTTTTTTCTCTCATTTTTCAATTTCTCTAACCATGAGAGGAGGCAATTAACGCTTTGTTTGCATCTGTTGTTATCATATTCACGACAACATAAAATTTCAAAATTAAGTATTCTCTACATCATTTTCCAAATCATCACAACTTAATATTCAAGTTTTATTAGATAAAACACAGAAATGTATCATCAATGTTTACAAACACTAGATCAATCTTTGAAAAATACATTAAAATGCGTGGCACAGAAAAAGAATGTAAATAAAGGGATATGCTATGACGACAACTTTATTGTGTGTGCCTTCCGCTAAAACACAGCTCAAAAGAACAGTTTTACTCTTTTCGTGGAATGTTTCATGAAATCAAATAAGTTTGAATATTTTGCAATACCTGAGACAATTATGATTTGAAGATATTGTTGCATCATTTATAGCAACTGGATTAACAATTTGATTCATCTAAACATAACGCCAAGCTTTCTTCCTGTTTTATGCCTTTCTAAGACCAAGATTAAATGCCAATCCCCAGAATCAATTAGGAAAAGAAATTAGCATAATGTTCCAATTTCAAATGACATTCAGTGACATCATGTTATACTGCAACTTTGCCTGTTTACCGACAAAAAATAAATATTTGATGGCATTTCATTCTGTATTCAAAATTAGCTCGCCCCAGTCCCTTTTGAAAGTTCAGAGCGTAAACAAAAAGAAAAACACTTTGCAAACTATTTCAAAAAGTTGGCAAAAAATATTTTGAGTTCGATTTGAAAAAAATGTTATCCCATATTATTGTGTTATTATTAATTGCACCATTAAAGAGACAATATTAAAAAAGCGTCAATACCCACTTATAAAAAGACAAAAAACACAAATGACACTCCATATTCATAACTTTTGAAACACTTAAGCAAAAATTCTAATGTAATACAAGTATGAAAAAGATTATTAGTCAAAGATTATAGAATCATCATTTACTTTCACAAATATGACCAAACATTTTAAACACAAATCCTGAAGTAAGATACATTACATTTACATTTATCATCATCTGTATTACAAGAGAAATCTAATTTTATAATCAATATGATATACTGTAAAATTTTGATGTATTATATAGCTTTGCAGGCTTTGTAGTCATTTTAAAACCCTGGCTCAAACCACTGAGGATGATGGTTGCTTTTTGGCATTTATCTAGAACAGGTCATCTTAGCAATACTTGTCATGTTGTACACTTGACTATTTATTTATAAGCATGAACTTGCTGATAAAATGCTCAATACACAAATATGGATGCATGTCAAATCTTCCACCAGTTCTTGAGAAGTGAGAGAAGTAAATGACAAGAACCAACAACCACCAACAGTTCAAAATTTCAAATCATCAACTTCACACATTAAAAAAAGAGCATGTGAAATTCTTACAAAGCAAGTCTAACTTTAAAAGCAATAAAACTGTTATGAAACATGTTGTTTTAAGTGGATTGTGTGTATTTTGCACAGCAATCAAAGATACAGACTACCTGTTATCAGTTTTATCTTAAATTTTTAGTCCTTCGATGACTTATGAAAAATTCATATTTCGAAGGAAGTTCTCACTTTTATGTTTCATATAATACAGCGTTACTTATACAAAACAATCCTTGGAACGTCCACAATACATATTAACACATTAATAACCAAATTTTGCCAACGGTTTTGAAAAAAATAGAACACTTAGGCTAGCATTGTATTTCCAAGTTAACAGTTTATTTGCGTGACGGCAAAACAATCCATCACGCAAATAAAACAGTTCACGCGAGATACGCGCAAAGCGGCAAATCAGCTTCTAAGTGGCTTCAGACAAGTCTAGCTATGTGTGTATACCAAATATGGCAAATTTTGGGTGAAAAACGACGTGGCCTCATTCAATGAAAAGTTTTGCACTCCCTCGGAATATCTTCAAATTTTATATTGTTATTGCGCCGTCGTAACTCGTAACAGCAAGTCTTATATTTCAAAACTTTCTTTCTAAATAGCCAAGATATTGTATGGTTTCTGGGTGGCAAAATAATAAAGGAAATAAAAAGTTTTCAATGCCCGCGTCCATAACTCTGCAATTTTGCACTGATAAACAGAACAAGTACTTCGCAGCCGCGTTTCGAAATAAAAAGAACTTGACCACAAAACCCAAAAAAATTTGTCTTCGACAGTTAACATACAATACTTAGTCAGTTGTCAAGTACTCAACTTAAGCTCAGCCACAGGGAGGAGTGAATGATAAAAATAATTTTTCAAGTGGAAGTTTTCCCCCTAAAGTTTCCTTGTGGCATCCATATTTTTGATACCCCTATCCAGACCCCTCTTCAACTCCAGGTAATTTAATAAAACTTAATATTTCGGACTCGCTTTACTATGGCCACAAAGGTGTTTTTCATCTTCTGTGTTTACTTAAAGCATGATTTGGCCATGTGTTTCTATGTTTTTCATAGTTTTGTTAAAAAATCTTTCAATGTGTTGGTCCCGTAATAACGGCGGCGGTGGCTTCAAATATTGTTTACCATACAAATATAGAGTTGCTTGATACAGTCTTTTACGATATCAGTGTCTTCAACCCCTGTGGGCTTGGTAGCTCAACACATACAGGGGCGGATCCAGCAATTTTCGTGACTGATGCAGTACTGCGAGCGCCGAAGGCGCGAGTCCTCTAGGGGGGTCCGGGGGCATGCTCCCCCGGAAAATTTTGAATTTTAGACCCTCGGAAATGTGATTTCCCGCATTTTGACGTTAAAATTTGCAAAAACCTTGGCTTTACTTAGTTAATTAAGTTTTCGTAAATTTCAATAATTTAAAATGAAAATTTTCACTATTAAACAATTTCATCTTTATTATCAGCTTTCTCAAGTTTCATACCTTCTCAACAACTTTCAATCACGAGGGTATCATTCCAATACACGAGTGATTTTAAAAAGGGAGAAGCATGGCATATTTTTTTTTGTGAAAAGCAAAGAAACTATTTCACAGCCCAAAAATAATCATGAGCCGCCTTCTTATATCAAACAAATGAAGCAAACGTTTTTGACCACATTCTTCTAACAGTAGTAAAAGTGATGTGAAAAGAAGGCAAGGACAACTAATGACGTTATTCTCCTATTTGCATTGATATTTCATAATACCACTCCTCCAACAACAACAGAAAAAGATACGTAGACATAGCATAGAAATGTTCATGATGTAATCATCGTACTAAAGGCAGGCAACAAGTAATAATAAATGTTATTCTTTTTTTTTTCGTTGGTAATACAACTCCTATAATCCAATGCATTGTAAATCACAGCATAGGCATCAAGAATTCCGTCAAGAGATTTTATTCCCTCTACCTAACAAGTTGTGGATGGTGACTTCAACTTTTTGAATTTTAAGCCATATTCGATCATTTTTTCGCTAAGATACTGCGAAACCCAACATGTTTTTTACTGGCAAAAGTGAGCAAGCTTTGGCAACCACCAAGATTAGCCGATGACTGGATTAGAAAAGCCAAAGTTATCAATCATCATTTATAACATCACGCAAGATAATTCTCCTTGGATGTTTTTTTGCAAATAAATCGATAACCTCGTCAATATCAAGCAGGATTTCGCGATGGACATTTAACATAGCTAAAGCACTTAATCGACTTTCTGACATGGAATTTCGCAAATATGTTTTAAGTCGTCTTAGGGTAGAAACGGATCGTTCACATGTACAAGTAGTTACTGGAATTGTTGCGAATATTAGAAAACCAGTTAATATGTTAGGAAAAGTGGCCTTGTCTGCAAACTTCAAAACATCGCCGAGGTTAGACGGCAAGCTATCTTTAGATAAACGACATTTTTTCAAACCACATTTCAAGCTCGGTGGGAAGAAGACGAGGCTGGGGCAGGTCGTCTTTATATTTGTTAAGAAACTGAGAAAATCTTTCTTTCCATCCCTCTGGATTCGACAAAACATTTTTTGGCATTCCATATGTGGCATCCAAAATGTTTAAGTTTCTTTCAGAAAAGCGTTTTTTAATTTCCGAAATAAGATGATCCAGGAAAGGAATGGACACAACCCTACGATAATACTCCAAAATGGACTCTGCTGGAGTATTGGGTCTGTGACTCTGTAAACGAGTTGTTCGTGGCTTAGAAGGAAGAGTACCAACAGCTTCAGCAAGGTCAGCAGCATTCTTGAACCACGTTTCATGCTTTCTTTCAATATCAGATCGGAACCTCTCCAACATAACGAACAAAGAGAAACCTTTTCACGAGCTGCATTTGCATCTAGACTAGAATCTTGTAACTGAACAGTAAGTGGTCTGGTTATCTCCAGAAAGCCGGAAACAATTACAAGGACCAAAATAAACTGAAAATTGACGATGCTGTGATAGAGACCGTTAGCTTTTTCAGTTGATCCGTCATTCCAGTGCCCGTCAACATTATCCTTGATTTCGTCTAAACATTGAACAATAGCCGGGAAAGCTTCGATAAAATTTAATAAACCGTCAATCCTTGCCACCCACCTGGTCTTACAAACGTCGATAATAACTTTGTGACGGCAGTTGGGCAGTTCTTTCTTAATTATCTTCTTTAGCAAATCAAAACGTTTTGGGGAAAATCGAAAGAACTCGGACGTCACACGAACTGCATCCATCATATTTCGTACGAACTGTTCTTTACAAGATGATGCAATACAAAGATTAAGAATATGCGAATTACAATGCACATACACTGCTTTCTCTTGAATAGCCATTATTCGGGCTGCTGCACCAGAATATTTACCGGCCATGTTCCCTGCTCCATCATAGCCTTGACCACGACAATAATCAATTGACAATTTTAAACGTTTAAGGTGTTTTAAAATTGCATTAGCTACTGCTTCACCAGATAGGCCCTCTGTGCATGGAATAAATCCAAGGAAATCTTCACGAATTAAGAACTGCTTGTCCACAAAGCGAATAACCAAAGACATCTGTTCGATATTTGCACAATCTGTGGCTTCATCCATCAAGATAGAAAAATACTTTGCATGTTTAACCTCTTCAACTATTCTAGATGATAGCATGTCTCCACAAATTTCGATCAACTGATTCTGTGTTGTCTTTGATCTATAAGTCGCATTACGTGGAGCAGCGTCGAGATAATCATTTAAAGAAGAATTTCCACACCTGGCACCATATTTTAAAATTTCTTGGAAGTTACCAGTGTTCACATTGGCCTGTTCAATGAATTTAGAATCATCTCTGTGTCCTCTTAATGCGATGTTTTGCCGACCACAAAGTAAAATAGCATCAACTATAGGTCGCAATCTTTCCCTGTTTTTCTTGATTTGATCATGTCGAATTGAATTAAGCTGACAATCGATGGGCACAGACCTTTGCTCCATTGCCTCTTTAAAATGAGAGAAACGAATGGTGGCTGTTTTGTGTACTTGCGATTTCTTATTATGATCACGAAATCGCTGCAAAGCTACGTTCCATGTTTTAAAAGGTTCTTTAAATAGTTGTTTTAGTTTAGAAGCATTGTGAGTGGACTCGCCCCCAAAAAGAACACAATTTAAACAGAAAGCACCATCAACTCTGGCAGAGTATGCTAACCACGAAAATTCGGTCATGTTTAACCAGTCATATTGAAACTTTCTTCGACCACTACCTTTAATGATGGTTACAGGGAAATCGTAAGTTGACTCGGGTTTCCAGAGATTACAAATCAAAGCGTATTTATCTTGGTCAGTCAAAGGAGCAGACAAATTCACGAAGTTTGAAATATCGTAGCGATATCCAGTAACAACATCTAAAGCATGGGAGTTTGAAGTGTTTGAGGATACTATTTCCACTACAGAAGGCACAATTCTCCTTTCGAACAGTGTTTTAGTGGTGGGCTCCTCCAATATCTTTCTTCTTTTTTGTCATGACTTGGTCAAGAGAAGTTTGCTTGAACTTTTTTTTTGAACTGGCTGGTTTGACACTTATTTGTGTTTCCTTATGTGGTGAGACATCTTGGAAAGCTGACAGGGACTCGTTAGCGTTTTTAATGAAACTGGTGGACAAGATTTCAGGAAAATACATATTTAGGAGATAAGGAGTAAAAAATAGTGCTTCATCACTAATGCAAATGTTGGATTTTTTGCGACAGAGAGGTACATAATGATTGTTTGCTTTTGGGGCATTCTTCTTTTCTAAATAGTCCACTGGTTGAAATGCACAACGAAAGATGTGTATTTTGTCAGTCTCTTTTTGCCAATTCAAACATCTCCCTTGGTTGGATAGTGCAATTAAACATAATTGAAAGAGAATCCATAACATCAGAAGAAGAAATGGGATAATAAGACTCAATAGGAAGTCTGATGACGCTTGACAATGACATCAAACACAGGAAAGATGAATAAACTTGATCATTAGCATTTCTACAAAGTTCTTCAAAAATAGCCTTTTCTGATCTTTTTATCAAAACATTCAAGTGCAGCATCAGATAGACACATAGCAAATGCATTTTCCTTACAACTAAACGCACCTTGCTTATGCTGCTGTTCAATCAAAGGATGGGAAGAATAATAAGGTATATTCATAAACAATTCTATGCTTGTAAGGCATCGAAGAGTGGTGGCTAAGGTTTCATCACCACACATTGCAATGGAGCATGAATTATAAAGACAATTACCATCACCAGAAGTCCTATATTTTGATATAACAATGGAATAAGTGCAAATTATCAAATGACATAGAAATAAAACATTATGTTTTACAGAGTTTATAAGTTATGACAGCAATACATTAACTGCAATTATTTTTACAGGAAGACACATGATATGTATCTGCATCAAAATTACGTCCTTTAAATCTATGCCTGCATTATAAATATAACCACAATCATTACTTAGATTAAAATATCAGCATTTATCTAAATAACCTATCCATATAGTAGAAGCCGTAAAGACATAAGCAAATCCAGGAATGAGTCATTTCACATTAAAACTTAAATTTCAAATGCTCTTGGGTTTGTCCATACCACCACCACATATGTGGGAAGTGACAAACAAATGTATTTAAATACAAATGATACAAACCACACAATATAAATAATATTAAATACAACATTAAAGGCATGTGCATTAAGAAGTCATAGAGCCTTTGAGTCTGCAGATTACAGATCTACTGTGCAAATTTATTTGCAAAATTGACACAATAACAATTTATTTGCACAGTTGCATACAGTACATCACAAAGTCTAGTCAATTATAAAATTTGTCGAATTTTTCTAGTGAAATCCAGTGTGGCACGTATTACTTATTAACTTACTAACTTTATTGGGAAGTGATTTATGCAGCGTAATTCCTGACTTCGAGGGAACTGCAGTTTTGAAAATTGACATATATGAACATGCTGTATGTCGCCCACTCTCGTTTTACTCAGTTTGGCTGCAATAATTCTCTCGCATTCTTGCCGAAGTGATGAAATCCCACTCATTCTTGCCTTTTCGTCATAGGAAGGCGGTTTATTCAACAAACTGCGCAGTTGCTTTAACGTATCGTAAGATGACATTTTGAATGTTTCCAAATTAGCACAATTAAGTTGTCCATACACCAAAATTAAGTCATAAAAAGCAAATTACGCAATTGTATCGAACTGTTGCCACTGTCACTGTTGCTGTGATTTGTGATATGATTGGTTAAGCAACGCTCGACTGTTGCCACAATTAGCAATGTGATTGGGTTAGCACGTCTGGCTGTAGCCAAAGCTCGCTAAATTAAGCAACAAACTGTTGCCGATTTCATCATAATCCATTCAGTGTGATTTTGAACGATGCGATCGCGTTTAGATGATTTATAGGCACATACTTCATGTTAGTCTTTGTATAACCTTAATTTAACGAAGTACAACTTGCACTACGCATGAATGCAAAATTGCGAACCCGATAAATCGTTTTATGCGACTTTTATGGGACTGATATTTTTTGCAAAATTCTGACTGTTGCCTTTGCAACGTTTGCAACAGTCTAAATCCGCCCCTGACATAGAGTGGTGGACTGGCATCCTAAAGATGTGAGTTCAAATCTCGTCCAAGTCACATGTTTTTCATTTAAATACGAAAACCGTGTTAGGACTAATATTAGTGAATCATTAAAACAGACAAAAATATCTCATTGTATAATTACCAATATTCAAAATGTCTTTTTTTAATTTTTCATTCATTTTATCCATCCAGTTTGGCCAAAATTTGTCAAAATGTTTCTCACACCAAACTGAAAACATGAGACAAAGCAACATAAAACAATTACTCTGGCAAATTAAACATTACATACGATAGAGTAGTACTAAAAATATCCAGGTGCAAATAGCGTCATCATGAACTGCAGTTGTTAAAATTTTAAGTGTAAATTACCTTAGAAAATTGATATACCAACTTGGAACAAAACTCCCTGAACAGATCACAGCAATTACTAGCACCTTACAAATGACTCATTCACAATACAAACAAACGAGCAACAGAAACATTACACTTTACACTAATCCACGATGACAACACACAGTTGACACCCACACATTTCCTGTACACACAATACAATGACGTAAGAACCAGCTAACAAATTCGGCTTACCTAACATTTACTCCTCATTTGACTCTGAAGATAACTACCGCTAAGGTTGTCAAAACGTCAGTCTACATCAATAACAACAGTCCTTTTCAGGACTCTACTAAAATGAACGATCTACATCTACAAACATGTAATGCAGGCCTAGGTTCTATAATGAGGAAAGAAATGTTATAAATTTATAGAAATAAAAACGGTTTGAGTTTTCTTTATATCAGTATTTGCCTTTTCTCCTCAGAAAACTATTATTTGTATAAAAAAGAACAACACTTGAATATGTCTTATGTTAAGCAAGACTTCGTTTTTACTAGCTAGCGGAAATGCAAAAATATCTTCAATGACAAGCAATTGCATCCTTGCAAATCCTATGAAGTGTTGTTGTCGAATTTATATGACTAAGTGGAAAACAAGGGTACGGGTAAACTCGTTTTTGTCTGTTTTGCTTTGTTTCCTGATTCTGGTGGATAAATGGCGCGAAGTATCACCGGGAATTACATCCCGCGCAATTGAATTCATATACCACCATTGATTTAATTGAATCAGGGATCGGGTCTTTGAATGAGAAGTTTTTGATTTTAAATAATGTGAAAATTAGTCGAATGTCAACATCTGTACAAAAATGTTTCATAATGTTCGTAAGTATGCCTTGTGTGTGTCGTGAGTAATGTCCGATGTATGGTAGTTTAAAGTATTGGCTTGTTATTTTGGAATTTTTGTTTGCGTTGGTTGTGGTCGTCGTATCAGGAGTTTCAGTGTCCA
This sequence comes from Xenia sp. Carnegie-2017, assembly GCF_021976095.1. Classification (NCBI taxonomy): domain Eukaryota; kingdom Metazoa; phylum Cnidaria; class Anthozoa; order Malacalcyonacea; family Xeniidae; genus Xenia; species Xenia sp. Carnegie-2017. Next base: position 10,139,215 of record NW_025813493.1, read on the forward strand.
GTTTGAGGTTATCGTTATTTTTGTTGTCGAGATATCGTTTTACCGTTCTGTTAATAAAGTGCAGTGGGAAGAAGTTTCATAAGAGAATGGATGTGACGGGGTTTTTTGTCTCTTTGAAAGCCATTGGTCGTATTTTTATTTTTGTATGCTCTGTCGAAGAGTGTTCAAGTTTTTAAATTCAACAGAATACTTAGTTTGTAACACGCTCTACATTAATTTATCTCATTTCCTTATCAAAGTAGATGGTAAAATAAATGGTTTGAACCAGGAAGTATCGTTACATATTTGTAAATGTAAATCGCCCTGGTTGGTATAGTCTTTAGAAGGACTGTTTTTATGAAAGATTGTTATAGACGACGGCTGAGAGATTGTCTGTAGACATAAGAGATTGTCAATAGACATAAGAGTATATAGACAACGGCTTACATTAGAAAGTTGGTATACCAACTTGGAACAAACCGCCCTGAACAGATCCCAGCAATTACCGGCACCTTACAAACGACTTATTCACAATACAAACAAACGATCAACTAAAAACATTACACTTCACACTAATTCATAATGACAATACACAATTGACACATACACAATACAACTAAAAACATCACACCTAAATCACACATCACAACTAAAAATAAAAATATTTCACTTCACACTAATTCACAATGACAGTACACATTTCCTGTACACACAATACAATGACTTAAGAAGCAGATAACAAATACGGCCAGCCTGTCGTTTACTCCTCATTTGACTCTAAAGATGACTACCGCTAAGGTTGTCGAAACGTCAGTCAACAACAACAAAAACAGTCCTTCTCAGGACTATACCAACCTGGACGATCTACTTTTACAAACATGTAATCATTTCCTTATTATTGTTATAATATATGTATCATATTACTTTTATATAAACCTTGTATTATTTATGTAATTATTCACTTATACTGAAGATGGCATCATGAGATGTCGAAACATGTCTATTTTCATAAAAATTTGTGGTCTACATTAAATGCACCTTTAGCGATAGTGCTTCTACGAAAGTATATTTTTTCCCATAAAGAGGTTGGTATTATCGAGGATCTAAGCGAACTTACTTTCAATCTTTTGAGCAAAATGAGCTGATGATTAATCTATCAAAATGTAAAACTGAATGTATGTTATTTGGCTCGAGTAATCATAAAAAATCAAAAAGTTCTTATTGATCTGTATGAAAGAGGAATTAGTAAATTGTGTTGCTTCCAATGCATATATATAGCTTGGAATTCACCTTGATCACCCATTTGTTTTGGGTGACTATTTTAACAAAATCTATAAGAAAGCTTCTGGACAGATCAGGCATGTGAACATTGCGACAATTCCTTGCTGAAATAGTGAGATATAATAATGAAAGGCCAGCTTACATAATATATTACCTTGAAACCACGAAAATAGAGCGAGTAAGGTAGGTAAAATTTTTGATTGAGTCGATGAATTTGTGATTGACTAAAGTAAGACGGACAATGGAACATACCCATCAGTTTGTACTAAACCTGCTGGAATTAAGAGGTGCAAAATAAAAAATTGGAGTGCAAATTTGCGATTAAGTACAGAATACAAAAAAGTATCTAAGTAAAGTCCGAAGTAAGCCAGCATATCATGACTAGTAATGCCACTAATCGTGCAGTCAATTAAAGCTATATAGATTTTCTTGCTGTATCTACCAGCAGTGGCGTAGCTAGCGGTCTGGCTGGTCGGGCCCATCCCAAAAATGAAAAATTTGTTTTCTTTAAAATTGGATTTGCGAAAATTTTAAATTCTGCGACTCTTTTTGGAATAATCCACAGTCTATTAGTGTAATATTTGTCAAATTGCGTCGTTATTAGCAAAATTATAACATTTTTAAACGTTACTTAGCAACAATGACTAGTGCATTTCTAGTGCCAGGCATTACGCAGTTTAGTCGGCTCGAAAATTCAGCCCGACCAAGTAGTAAAATCTATAGTTGGATTATCTGCAATCTGATTGGTTGACAGCAACCGAGCAAACTCAAATGCTCTGTTTCGCAACATGTAGTCGGGCTCTGAAAATTCAGCCCGACCAAGTAGTAAAATCTATAGTGGGAATATCTGTAATCTGATTGGTTGAGAGTAGCTGTGAACACACTCAAACGTTTAACAACATCTAGTCGGGCTCATTTTCAAAAGCGTGACTTGAATTTTGAGCTTTCGAAATATACGTTCGGAAATCGTGATAACTTACATTACAATGGCTTCTGCTAATGAAATCGATATAATAAGTGAACTGCAAAAGAAACCATTTTCTATTCGACAATCAGGCGAGCAAATTAATACTCGTAAAGCAGCGGCCAATTCCAAATTTACAATCGACTACAGGCAATAGAAGCTTTCAGGAAAGTTGGTACTCGAAGAAAGATAGGCTTTGTGGTAGCTCAGAAAAGAATGCATTGTTCTGTTGGCCTTGTCTTTTGTTTTGCCCTGGATCGTCATCTTTATGGACGCAGACGGGATTCAAAAACATGAAGAAATTCCTATCCGATTGTAAGAAGCATGAGAAGGCAAAATCGTACATGGGTGCCTACAAGACCTGGAAGACCTACGGTTTTCAGCCTCGTATCGACTGTCTCATGTCACAAACTAGACGTGAAGAGATTCAGCGTCATAACGAGGAGGTAAGGCAAAACAGGGAAATGTTGAAAACCATAACAGAAGCTGTTTTATTCTTGTTTAGGCAAGAGCTTGCATTTAGGGGGCATGATGAATCTGGTGGCAGCATGAATAGAGGAAATTATAGAGAGCTACTTGAAAGTTTTGCCAAGATGGATTCTGTTCTTGAAAGGCGATTACATGGCAGGCTCGCTGAAACCCACCTTGCTGGGGGAGGGCGGTTTGCTGGAGTCTCTCCTGATACTCAGAATGATTTGATTGATTGTCTTGATAAGATAATAGAGGATGAGATTTTAAAGGAAATAGATTGCTGCACTGTCTTAAGTATACAGGTTGATGAGGCAACTGATGTTTCTACCAAAGAACAATTGAGTGCAATTGTTCGAATGGACAAACGGGAAAGTGTCATTGAAAGACAGCTTGGGTTTGTTGATGTTAGTTGTGATAAGACTGGAACTGCTATATCATCAGTGGTTAAGGGTAAGTTAAGTCAATATAATAATGTGAAAGAGAAATTTATTGGACAGACTTATGATGGTGCATCTGTTATGTCTGGTCATCTCAATGGTGTTCAAGCTAAAGTTCAGCAGGATTATCCTTATGCTCAATTTGTTCACTGTGCTGCCCATAGACTAAATTTAGTATTATGTCAAGCTGCATCCTCCATTTCACCTGTTAAGATTTTCTTTTTTAATATTAGTGCTTTCTGCACCTTTACTAGCAATTCCCCCCAAAAGAAAAGCTTTACTATCATCCCATAGGCTTGAGTTTCCTAGTCCTGGTGACACAAGATGGTATTATAGGGCTCATGTCATCAATGTCTTGCATTCTAACTATGAGAAACTGATAGACATTTGAAAATCTTACTGATAATCCAATAGGTTGAGATGATGAAACGTTAAGTAAGGTTACTGGTTTACTTGGGCACCTTAATGGCTTCTTGTTTGTTTCTTGGTACTTGTTTTCCAGAGAATCTTAAGCAGTCATCCATACGTTATTCTATCTTGCAAGACAAGGACATTGACTTTCATTATGGAGTGAGTAGGGTTGAGAGATTCACGGCCTTTGTTGCTTCTCTGAGAAATGATACAGAATATTGTCAGGTGTACGACCTGGCTTTTGAGAAAGTGGGACCACCAGTAACCAGGTATGACCAACGGCATAATTACAAACAAATGTATTTTGAAATTCTTGACACAATTGTGACTATGCTGACTGAGCGATTTCAAGATATGGAGCGTTTTACATTTTTAGACATTGTTATCCTTAGGGTGTTTAAGATGTGGAAAGGTGAAATGCCCTCAGAAAAGATAAATCATCTAAAGGAGGTTTTGTGGTGATATGTTTGACATACCAATGCTAGTTAGCCAACTTTGTTTTATTTACAGAGATAAAGACTTTCACCGCGATTCATGCGATGAACTATTGAAATATATTTTTCAGTTCCATCTTCAATCTAGTATTCCAGAAGTTGTAAAACTGTTAAAGATAAATGAGGTTTTGTCAATTACAAATACTTCTGCTGAGAGGTCATTTTCTTGTTTGAAGAGGCATGGCCTACTCAAATTACTCGGCCTGATATCTTGCCATAAGGCCAAAATGCAAGGCCATTGAATTTTCCGGCGGTGCTCTTCGAAATTTTGATCTTCTTCCTTCAAAATTATTCATTGGCCTTACTGGTATAATCTTGTAGCTAAAAGTCTAGCGATCATTTCAAGAGTTTATTGACTGAAGTTGGTTCATTTTTTGCCGAGAAATCATAGTTTATAAATTGGTGCGATCGGCGATTGTTTTGTTTATCACGCGCTCGTCTTCGTTCGAAAATTTTAGCTCTTAAGTCTATCGTGGATTATCTATATTTGGTATCTACATTTTCCTGGTACTCTCCTCTACATTTCTACAAGATTTTTGAGTCGAATTGTATACATTTTTCTTTTATTTACGAAAATCTTCAAACCCATAATTATAACGATGGTGCTTCCTATTTTCAACGGTGTCCTTCCTACTCCAACTACGCCTAAGAAAATTTCATCAAATCCAAACGATTTCATTGGTAAATCATGCTATCCCTTACCTTTTCAAGCTTCCTCATTAATTGGAAATCTTGGTATTGGTTCTTCTCCATCCTGGGACATCAATATAAACAATAAATCGATCAAACTTAAAATAGAATGGTATGCTGAAAAGAACAATAACAGTTCTCATGAATTCCCAAAATCTCTACTTAACATACTATACGCCTACAACCTTGTACAACCTACCTGGTCCTCCTCCTTTGCTGAAGAGAAAATGTCTTTCAAGTTTGAATGGAAACTACTCTCTGATGCTACTAACCAACCTGAACAAGTTAAAACTCCATGTACTAACTTACCATTCCATACTCCTGACTCTGGCTATACATTAACATCTAAATCGTATGTATATTCACCACACAATCTTACAACTCCTACCAAACTCTTACACAATCATGCTGCTGCTTTTCTAAATCTTCTCACTCCTCCATACACTCCTTACCATCAAGGTACTTTTCAGGTTAATAAAGTCATGAGAAGGACTGTTTTTGTTGTTGTTGACTGACGTTTCGACAACCTTAGCGGTAGTCATCTTCAGAGTCAAATGAGGAGTAAACGTCAGGTTAGCTCCTATTTTCATCATTTACAAACATATAACGATACTCCTGGATTCAAACAATTTACTTTAAGGTACTTTTCCTCATAAAAGGAAAAATACTCCATCTACACAAACTAAATCCAAGGACAAACCTAAACACAACTCAATACATGTTCCTGACTCAACTAACAAAAAGACTTCATCTCACAGGTGGTGAATATACATACGATTTAAATGTTGATGTATAGCCAGAGTCAGGAGTATGGAAAGGTAAGTTAGTAGATGGAGTTTTAACTTGTTCAGGTTGGTTAGTAGCATCAGAGAGTAGTTTTCATTGAAACTTGAAAGACAGTTTCTCTTCAGCAAAGGAGGAGGACCAGGTAGGTTGTACAAGGTTGTAGGCAAAAAGACTTCATCTCACAGGTGGTGAATATACATACGATTTAAATGTTGATGTATAGCCAGAGTCAGGAGTATGGAAAGGTAAGTTAGTAGATGGAGTTTTGAATTGTTCAGGTTGGTTAGTAGCATCAGAGAGTAGTTTCCATTCAAACTTGAAAGACAGTTTCTCTTCAGCAAAGGAGGAGGACCAGGTAGGTTGTACAAGGTTGTAGGCTGATAGTATGTTAAGTAGAGATTTTGGGAATTCATGAGAACTGTTATTGTTCTTTTCAACATACCATTCTATTTTAAGTTTGATCGATTTATTGTTTATATTGATGTCCCAGGATGGAGAAGAACCAATACCAAGATTTCCAATTAATGAGGAAGCTTGAAAAGGTAAGGGATAGCATGATTTACCAATGAAATCGTTTGGATTTGATGAAATTTTCTTAGGCGTAGTTGGAGTAGGAAGGACACCGTTGAAAATAGGAAGCACCATCGCTATAATTATGAGTTTGAAGATTTTCGTAAATAGAAGAAAAAATGTATACAATTCGACTCCAAAAATCTTGTAGAAATGTAGAGGAGAGTACCAGGAACACGTAGATACCAAATATAGATAATCCACGATTTAAGAGCTAAAATTTTCGAACGAAGACGAGCGCGTGATAAACAAAACAACCGCCGATCGCACCAATTTATAAACTATGATTTCTCGGCGAAAAATGAGCCAATTTCAGCCAATAAACTCTTGAAATGATCGCTAGACTTTTAGCTACAAGAGTATACCATAAAGTAAGGCCAATAAACAATTTTGAAGGAAGAAGATCAAAATTTCGAAGAGCACCGCCGGAAAATTCAAAGGCCTTACATTTTTGGCCTTGCTATGGCAAGATATCAGGCCGTGTAATTTGAGTAGGCCATGGAAGAGGGTAAAAAATTATCTTAGAAATACTATGAGCCAAGGACGTTTTAGTTCTCTTTACAGGATTTCCATTCACAAAGACATACTGTCAGAGAAAGAAGACGCCAACACATTGCATGATGAGGTAGTAAAGAAGTTCATTGAAAAACCACGAAGACCTGCTTTCTTATAAAAAATAGGTATTCATACATGGCTGATAACAAGCTGATGATGTCTTACGTCCATGACATGTTAGAATTTTTTCGGGAACTTTGTAATGCAGGCAATGATGATTGTCATTTCAGCACGACAATGAACGGCATCACAACTTTTGATAGTTGTTGTTGACAAATCTGAGCCTTTTTCGGAAAATCTGAAACTTTTGTCAAAGTTTCTTTACAAGATGTACATAGGTATCTATTTATAAGTTTGAAAATTTGTAATCCAGGCATTGAATACATAAAGATAAAGTTTCTCCATTTTTAATTGATTTTTATTGAGCTTTCGACTCGTTGCTTCGAACCTTCATCAGAATGAGGATATTTATTTACACATGCTTTTAGCTTGGAGACGTTTAGAGCGTCTAATTGGATAAGTGGGTGGATTAATGTGATTGGATGGGGTGAAATAAATAAATATCCTCATTCTGATGAAGGCTCAACGAGTCGAAAGCTCAATAAAAATCAATTAAAAATCAGGAGAAACTTTTATCTTTTATGTATCTATTTATGTATGTGGTGTTGAGAAAATAAATCACATATCTGCAACTATTTTTAAACTCTTTCTCTGCTTTACTATAAGATCCTTCGGCAATTTAAATTCACCAAAATGGTTCTATTTCCTGCATAAATATCACGCATTTGCTTTCTAAGATAGCCGTTTCCGACGTTCTAGGGAGTCTAAATTCGGAAAAATTCCTCGCTCGGCGCCAACCATGATGGCGCCTCGTGAGCCCGACCAAATGTTTTTCGCTAGCTACGCCACTAATCAGAAAGATGTTTTAATATACATCAGTAAATTGAAAACAGTATCATCAAAATATACAAGATGTACATCATAGAAATATGCAAAACTTCTGTTATTCATTAGTGAAGCAAAGTCTTTAACCAGTTCTTTTATGAACATCTACACTATAGATGAATATATTGAAGATATGATTGCGTTTGTTGATACTTTGTTGTAGATTGAGAATTCATCTTCGAAAAATGCCTCGCGGAACAGAAATTGTCCTTGTCAACTTCAACTTTTAAATGGCGATACAACATGCTATCTCATTTCTCAGTCGTTACAAATGCACAGAAAATACAACAATAGGGTTAAAACTCACCACAGGTTTTCCTGTACATTTCATTAAAACTTTGTCCAAATCAGAAGTTCTTAAAATATGAGAAAGCAAAAAATATGAATTTGTAACACAAAAGAATGGTAAAGTAGGACCGACACCCCCCATTAAGTCAACAGCAAATGATCGAACTTCCCGCTTTAATTTTCACGAGAGATTCGTTATCCAGTCTAATGTACATAACACAGGTTGCAATTCACTACAGACGCAGATGTCTCGCTATGGGCGAGTTTTATTTTAATAAACCCTTTGGCAGTGTAGTAGTTCAACAATCAATGAACAAGCTCGCAAAGTAAAAGGTTAAGCAAACATTTCCGACTAAATTAATTTCGGTTAACTAAACTTACCTTTCCTTTATAAACATTTGATGCACCACTATTTGAATAACACGACACCTCTACAAAATCTTTTAGCGGACAATCATCTTTACACCAGTAATTTATTTTATATACTTGCTTCTTGTATTCTATGTCATCTGTATTTAATATTTCACTGTTGAAAAACGCTTTTGGCAAACTGTGCATGCCAACTTTCAAACAATGCATTTCAGGAGAATGCCATTTTCCCAATGGAAAAGAAAGATAGTGTTCAAGTGATTGGTCAAGATCACACGCATAAAAAACTACAGAAAAGCCTTGAACGGCGTCGCTAGACCAAGGCAAAAGACTTTCAAGCTTGATTAAATCCAAGTCTTCCTGCTCTTGAATAGAAACTTTAGCTTTAATTACATCGATAGTACTTTCAAGAAAATTTTCCACCGTGAACCGACTCCAAATTTTAATCCAACGATCCCAAGCATTAACTTGATCATCTACACTATTTGCTTTTGATAACCAAGTGTAAAGCTGGTCACTGACTACACTTGTTGATTCGTCGTAGTATTTTCCTGATTAAAAAAAGGTAAATTATTGTCACTAACAGTTTATAATGTTGATTTTATTCTCAAGACATAGATTCTCACCCAATGAAATATGGTTGTTTTCCCTTGCATGCCTCGTCAATAGTTTTTTTACATATCTGAATTATAAAAATAGACAAAAACATTTCATTGTATAATTACCAATATTCAAAATGTCTTTTCTTAATGATTTATTTATTCCATCCATCCAGTTTGGCCAAAATTTGTCAAAATGTTTCTCAGCCCAAACTGAAAACATGAGACACAAAGCAGCATAAACAATTACTCTAGCAAATTAATCATTACATATGAAAGAGTAGTACTAACAATATCCAGGTGCAAATAGCGTCATCATGAACTGTAGTGGCATGCATTTTAAGTGTAAACCAGTATTAGCTATAATGCAGGCCTAAGTTCGTTGTTGAGAAAATAAATGTTGTAAATTTATAGAAATGAAAATGGTTTAAGTTTTCTTTCTATCGATGTTTGCCTTTCATCTTACAAACTCTCTATTTGTATAAAAGAACAACACTTGAATATGTTATACAGAGGCGTAACTAGAACGTTAACTGGGTGTGTATATTCATATATTTCGTTGTGCCCTGCCGATTTCTTTGAAATTCAAATCACTTTCATGAGAAACCAGTTGGGCAAATCGGAATATATGAATATGCCCCCCTCTCCAATTAACGTTCTAGTTAAGCCTCTGATGTTATATGTTGAGCAAGCATCGTTTTGACTAGCTAGCGGAAATAGAAAAACATTTCTCATGACATGCAATTGCATCCTCGCAATACATGCATTTAAAGTCATCTTGTTAAATTTACATTACACGATCTCTGCTTTTACACTATTTTTGTTCACTATTTTATGCACTTCACCTTCAGATTTTCGCGAAACCATAAATGCTAGTAATGACATTTTCATCGTAGTTTGGAAAACATTTGATAGGTAGATTAAAGTTCTTGATGTAACCGTCCGTCAAATAATGTTGTTTTTCATATTGATCGTCCACACCTCCAGGCAATCGCATTGCTCCAGCTTGAAAAATAATAAATATTTTTTTAGTTGAAAATTGTAAGATTCTCTTTCATTTCTGCATGTACATGATTAAAGAATTATATATATAGATGGTCGCCAATATCATATAATACCAAAAAATTCATGTATTCTAGTGATTTTCATAAAATTTTGCATTTTCTAAAAGAAAAGAGTGTAATCTCTCAATCTTTAATCAATGCTTCTCTTTAAAAATGACTTTTTCTAGATTACTTGATTATAAAAAAAACTGTTTCATTTAAGTGTATAACCTGTAGATTTAAAAATTCGTAGAATATATATTTAGTTCTGTGTCTTCCAACACGACAATGACGTCAAACACACACATAAGTAGAGTTTTTTGAAAAGACCCCACAGATAAAAAGGTTTGTGTGATTCAATGGCCAACACAATCATCAGATTTGGCACTAACGTATATAGGCACAACTCAGGGGAGTTGGAAGCGGAGAAGCAATGAAGGCTATAAGACCCTCCTAACTTTTCTTGAAAGGACAGCACCCCTTACTCATAACATTAAAACAGTAAAATTTTTATGAAAGATACAGGTCTCTTTTGAATATAAAACATACGTATGTTTATTACGGCCTGGTAGGCTTCAAAAAAATCTCGCAGAAAGTTTTTGTAATTTCCTTTAATAGCATATTTTGTTGTTAACATCACCTGCTGAGACAGAAAATGATGATAAAACAGCTATTTTCATTTTCCTGTATGACACTGATGGCATATCATTTACTTTATTATATTATGTTTTACATTTGCATGCATGTCTAAAAACTTTCTAAAAATACGAAACACCTTGTAGGGTGCTTAACAGTGTTAAATTTTTTGATTTTTTAATTGATCTAGCGAACATGCAAAAATGCTGCATATAATTTTTAGGAGGCCTCCTCCTATTTTCATTTAACTAAAGAGTTTGACAAGCAACTGAAAACTATCAAATGATGATGAAATTTTTCGAATGCTTGGAAACAAATGGAATGAATAACAAAAAAGACAGTTGAAAAGATACCTAGTTGTCGAATCTTTCACAGAAGCAAAAGCTCACCACATCGTTATTCAGCTAATCGTTGAAATTGTTTGCTGTTTTAATTGCTTGATTCAATTTATAGTTGACAAACGATTTTTGTATCATTTATTCTTCAAAGTAAACTTTTTATTACTATAGAAGAGTTCTCGATGGGGCATTTGTTATCCAATTGTTGCATGTTAAAGCTAGAACGATTCAACGATTCGAAGCATTGCTTAAGAAAGCATTCGCTGTATTGGAATTTTTACCGTCGAAAGCAAGAAGTTAATCAGTTCATATCGTTGTAATGATTATCATGTTTATACAAAATAAGTTGCTGTTTTTCGTCATATTTGGACTAAGCCTGTCAGCCAGTAACAGTCGTCGTTTATTCAATGTGGTTTCTGGTTGACACACGAGTGGCGGGTATATTTCCTAGTTCTGCCCACTAACTTACTGCAGCAATGCTGATGTCTGCTGTTCTAGCTATACCTATGTGAGGGGGCAACAATTTTACTGTTCTGTGAAAAAACTGTGGCAAAGCTTTTGAATTTATGATTTATTAATGAAATAGCTTCAATTTTAGCAGACAACTTTACTGAGCGAGTTTATCCATACCTTCTGCATACAAACCAGACGCAAGACCACTTTCTTTACCATACGTAAAGATTCTTCCTCCATAACGGTCTGTTTGCTCTAGAATTTTCACAGAAAGACCAGCTTTTTTTAATTCATACGCTGCACTTAGACCTGCCATTCCTGCACCAACTATAATGACGTCACTGATCTTTTCATCTTCAATACCATTGATTATCGATCTTGGATGTTTTGATTCCACCGGTTTGTATCGGTAACGATGGTAAGCTTTTCGCAAATCTTCATCTTGGATACATTTCAGAAACGTTTTGATGCAAGCACTGTGCTGAATTGGAATTTGTTAATTTTTGAATTTTCGTAGGTTCATCATTTTTCCAAAATCTTTTGTGGTTTTAAGATAATCTGACGCCATTGTAGAACATGAAAACTTAAACAACTACAATGTACATTGAGTTGAATAAATTAGATGTGTAATAAATGTAGCATTGTATGACTGATCTTAAGAATTTACTTTCTTTACTTGATTTTACTTGTAGATTGAAGATTTTTGGCCGAAAAACAAAGGAAACAAGAAAAAGACCACATGCCCTAATATCTGTGTTATAAAAACATGTTGATCAAAAGGCGAATGCAATTTTGATTTGTTGAGATATGAACATCAAATGAAAATATATAAACAATACAGTATTTTGCATAATTAATTAAGTAGATATGCATATGCCATATCACATGAAGATCGTCATTATAATATCGTTTCTCGTTACACTTGTTTTGTTCCTCTATAAAATCTATATTATACTTTACATAATCCGAATGTTATTACCGACTTACGAATAATTTAACATGATTAACAATAGAATTTTATCCTTAATACGTTAAAAAAAAGCCGTGCATGTTTTTCTGTTAAGCTTCAGATTTGTAAAGCCTTTCACGATCGAAGCATGATGGAGATATGCTGCACTTAATTTGCCCTTGACAAACATACTGTATTCCCTAAGCATGCATTTATTAAATTTAAGTTCACTCGTGATAAATCTACTAATTTTTATTGTCGGAGCATGATTATTGTTATCCGTTTCACAAACCTTTAAATGTTGAAAATAGTGCCAACGATGTAACCAAAATTCAATATCTACTTCTAATGACAAAAACATAGACAAGTAAATAAGATGGGATATGCATGGTTGGTCAAAAGTTAAACTTTCAAGGGGATGCGGTTGTTACATTCCGGCGAACTATTTTAACGATGCTTGCGCCGAAGTCCATCTGCGGCATATGAGAACAACTTTGAACTTTTTGAACGGTATGTATTCCTGACTTGCAATTCAGCCATATATGTTGGTGGTCTGATACAAAAGAGTATTTCATCAGAGTTATTGTTGGCACCAGCCGGCTTGGACGAGACACATTGTTTTTGGAAAATCTCAAGAGAATGTTGCAAGTCAAGAATATGTCAAAGCCGCCGACAATCGCGAAAGTTGAATGAGTCAGGATAAAGTGCGGATACGGATTGCGGATGAACCTGCGTATAAGGATGGCGGATATGGGGATATAACGTGGAAGAGAGGATAAAACGCGGATGAGAGAATAAAATGTGGATGAGGAGATAAAATCCGAATGAGGGGATAAAATGCGGAAGAGTGGGCAAAACGTGGATGAGGGGAGAAAATGCGGATAAAATTGGAAATGCTTACTTTTCGGCATTTATTCTACAACATCACTGAGACATTAGCCACTGCTGCTAAAGTCTATATAAGAATTTCTTTTAGAAATTCTTCTCATATTTATCCTTATGATGAAAACAAAAATGAATTGATTGATCACAACCAACGATAATGTTCTACTAATTGATATTTAGGAATGTCTGGAAATGTATTAAATCATAATTACATTGATACGCTAGAGGAAATAGTAGCTACATCAAAAATATTTAGCGCAACAATCATTAAGTATTTTTAGTCTAAATACAGATAACAAAAAATGTTTTTTAAACTATCATAGACATTTAAGAATTATGAAATTTTTGCAAAGTGTTTTACGTTTTTACATGATAATGAAGGTAAACTAAAACTTGACTGCTTGTATGATTAAGAATTTTTGATTAGACATTGAAACTAAGATTTAGGATTGAGAGAAATAATCAAGAGAAAGAGGTACATAATTCAACAAATCGAAACAGGGCAAATCATCATCAAACATAAATACAGAAGTCATTTTAAAGAGCATAAATTATATGCAGAACAACGATACATTTCTTGGCTCTTGTTTGTTCTGCTACAATTATTCCATATTACAAGACCATGTTTGACGATGGAAAACGCCTTTTAATTGTCTGAAACAAAATATTTGAAGATGTAAGAATTTTTCAATACTGCAAAGCTGCATTCTTATATTTAGTTCTTTAGACTTTTTTTACTTTGACAGTTCTGTCAAAATGCTCAGAAATTTCATTCAATTCAGAACTTATATAATTATAGAGTCGAGCTTCTCTCTACGACAGACAGATGTTGTAAACAGAATATCATGTATATCATGAATAATGTAATTTGTAAATTTTGCTCTGAAAATGTTTAAAGGGGGAGGGTTTACAACATTAAAGGGTCTTTTTTGTCTTTATTATATGTATTTTTGAGAGAGGAAAGGGAATGAATACGTTGAAATGAATTAAATATAATAAAAACATGAGAAATTAAAATCATGCCAAATGGGATGTATAAAGATAATTACCTAAGAAACCAGCCTTGTTTCAATTTGATGTACTTTAGAAAGTTTCATGTTGGGTTAAGTAGAAAATGGGTAAAACATAATATAATGAACTCTAAAAATTGAACAAAAGTTGTTTATAGACAATACTTTTTTTGGCTTATAGTATCTTATCTATGAACAGAAACTAACATCTGCAGTGCACATTTTTCTTTTAGATTGCAGAGAAACTTGAAATAGTTGACCAATTCGACAAACGTCAAAATAAACATTTTTTTCCCGGGGTATTGTTATAAGGAATTAGAATAATTTGGTCTGTTATTTTCAATGTAAATAGTATTTCTTGGAATTGCTTAAATAATATTTTTGTTGCATTTTTTTCTGACACTAAATTTCAGCAATTATGGCTCTTCATCCTAAAATATAAAGAAAAATCATGAAAATTTGTGTCCCCGTCCACAGAAAAGTACTCGTCTTGTGTTGATGTCAAAATTCAAAAAGCCAATATTACTAGCACTTTAAGACACGACAATTTTTGTTTCAGTTACATTTTTTCTAAGCTGCTGTTTGAGAAGGATAGAAAATAACTTATCAGAATTCAAAGGAGAAATTTCATTGATAGCCAAATTTCCTCTTCAATGGTAAGCAAAGAAAACATAAAGAAAACTTTAAATTCAGAGTTTATAACATAATGCAAGAACAATACCTCTTATGGATTTCACTTCCTTATTAAGAACATACATTTTATTTATCATAGTCATGCTTATACGTAATCCAACAGATAATCTAACACATTCTTTACCTTATAAAATACTTAAAGCTTTATGAAACGTTTTTGTATGTTTTTTTAAGCATTTTCTGTAATTTAGGGTAGCGCAGCATGCATCATATATGCATAGCTGCCATCTGGTAATTTGACTAGTCTAAAATTCTTTAAAAAATTTTACTGTTTCGCAAATCTCTTTATCATTTCATATTTATCCTTATGATGAAAACAAAAACGAATTGATTGATCACAACCAACGATAAAGTTCTACTAATTGATATTTAGGAATGTCTGGAAATGTATTAAATCATAATTACATTGATACGCTAGAGGAAATAGTAGCTACATCAAAAATATTTAGAGCAACAATCATTAAGTATTTTTAGTCTAAATACAGATAACAAAAAATGTTTTTTAAACTATCATAGACATTTAAGAATTATGAAATTTTTGCAAAGTGTTTTACGTTTTTACATGAGAAAGATAGTAAACTAATACTTGAATTCATGTATGATAAAGAATATTTGATTAGACATTGAAACTAAGATTTAGGATTGAGAGAAATAATCAGGAAAGAGGTACATAATTCAACAAATTGAAATAGGGCAAATCATTATCAAACATAAATACAGAAGTCATTTTAAAGAGCAAGAAATATATGCAGAACAAACGATACATTTCTTGGCTCTTGTTTGTTCTGCTACAATTATTCCATATTACAAGACCATGTTTGACGATGGAAAACGCCTTTTAATTGTCTGAAACAAAATATTTGAAGATGTAAGAATTTTTCAATACTGCAAAGTTGCATTCTTATATTTAGTTCTTTAGACTTTTTTTACTTTGACAGTTCTGTCAAAATGCTCAGAAATTTCATTCAATTCAGAACTTATATAATTATAGAGTTGAGCTTCTCTCTACGACAGACAGATGTTGTAAACAGAATATCATGTATATCATGAATAATGTAATTTGTAAATTTTGCTCTGAAAATGTTTAAGGGGGGAGGGTTTACAACATTAATGGGTCTTTTTTGTCTTTATTATATGTATTTTTGAGAGAAGAAAGGGAATGAATACGTTGAAATGAATTAAATATAATAAAAACATGAGAAATTAAAATCATGCCAAATGGGATGTATAAAGATAATTACCTAAGAAACCAGTCTTGTTTCAATTTGATGTACTTTAGAAAGTTTCATGTTGGGTTAAGTAGAAAATGGGTAAAACATAATATAATGAACTCTAAAAATTGAACAAAAGTTGTTTATAGACAATACTTTTTTTGGCTTATAGTATCTTATCTATGAACAGAAACTAACATCTGCAGTGCACATTTTTCTTTTAGATTGCAGAGATACTTGAAATAGTTGACCAATTCGACAAACGTCAAAATAAACATTTTTTTCCCGGGGTATTGTTATAAGGAATTAGAATAATTTGGTCTGTTATTTTCAATGTAAATAGTATTTCTTGGAATTGCTTAAACAATATTTTTGTTGCATTTTTTTCTGACACTAAATTTCAGCAATTATGGCTCTTCATCCTAAAATATAAAGAAAAATCATGAAAATTTGTGTCCCCGTCCAAAGAAAAGTACTCGTCTTGTGTTGATGTCAAAATTCAAAAAGCCAATATTACTAGCACTTTAAGACACGACAATTTTTGTTTCAGTTACATTTTTTCTAAGCTGCTGTTTGAGAAGGATAGAAAATAACTTATCAGAATTCAAAGGAGAAATTTCATTGATAGCCAAATTTCCTCTTCAATGGTAAGCAAAGAAAACATAAAGAAAACTTTAAATTCAGAGTTTATAACATAATGCAAGAACAATACCTCTTATGGATTTCACTTCCTTATTAAGAACATACATTTCATTTATCATAGTCATGCTTATACGTAATCCAACAGATAATCTAACACATTCTTTACCTTATAAAATACTTAAAGCTTTATGAAACGTTTTTGTATGTTTTTTTTAACCATTTTCTGTAATTTAGGGTAGCGCAGCATGCATCATATATGCATAGCTGCCATCTGGTAATTTGACTAGTCTAAAATTCTTTAAAAAATTTTACTGTTTCGCAAATCTCTTTATCATTTCATATTTATCCTTATGATGAAAACAAAAACGAATTGATTGATCACAACCAACGATAAATTTCTACTAATTGATATTTAGGAATGTCTGGAAATGTATTAAATCATAATTACATTGATACGCTAGAGGAAATAGTAGCTACATCAAAAATATTTAGAGCAACAATCATTAAGTATTTTTAGTCTAAATACAGATAACAAAAAATGTTTTTTAAACTATCATAGACATTTAAGAATTATGAAATTTTTGCAAAGTGTTTTACGTTTTTACATGAGAAAGATAGTAAACTAATACTTGAATTCATGTATGATAAAGAATATTTGATTAGACATTGAAACTAAGATTTAGGATTGAGAGAAATAATCAAGAAAGAGGTACATAATTCAACAAATTGAAATAGGGCAAATCATTATCAAACATAAATACAGAAGTCATTTTAAAGAGCAAGAAATATATGCAGAACAAACGATACATTTCTTGGCTCTTGTTTGTTCTGCTACAATTATTCCATATTACAAGACCATTTTTGACGATGGAAAACGCCTTTTAATTGTCTGAAACAAAATATTTGAAGATGTAAGAATTTTTCAATACTGCAAAGTTGCATTCTTATATTTAGTTCTTTAGACTTTTTTTACTTTGACAGTTCTGTCAAAATGCTCAGAAATTTCATTCAATTCAGAACTTATATAATTATAGAGTCGAGCTTCTCTCTACGACAGACAGATGTTGTAAACAGAATATCATGTATATCATGAATAATGTAATTTGTAAATTTTGCTCTGAAAATGTTTAAGGGGGGAGGGTTTACAACATTAATGGGTCTTTTTTGTCTTTATTATATGTATTTTGAGAGAGGAAAGGGAATGAATACGTTGAAATGAATTAAATATAATAAAACATGAGAAATTAAAATCATGCCAAATGGGATGTTTAAAGATAATTACCTAAGAAACCAGCCTTGTTTCAATTTGATGTACTTTAGAAAGTTTCTTGTTAGGTTAAGTAAAAAGGGGGTAGCCATATTATAATTAACTGTAAAAATTGAACAAAAATTGCTTATAGACAATACTCCTTAATTGGCTTTGTAGTATTTTATCTATGAACGGAAACTAACAACTGCAGTGCACATTTTTCTTTTTGTTTATAGAGACACTTGAAATAGTTGACCAATTTGAATAACGTCAACATAAACATATTTTTCTCGGGGTACTGTTATTTGAAATTGGTAATTCGTTCTGTTATTTTCAATGTAAATGATATTTGTCGGAATTGTTGAAACAATATTTTTGTTGCATATTTTTTCTGACACTAAGTTTCTGCAATTATTGTTCTTTATCCCAAATATATATAAAAATCATGAAAAGTTGTGTCACCGTCACGTATATAGTTCATCTATAAAGATAATCACCTAAGAAACTAGCCTTGTTTTAAAATGATGTACTTTAGAAAGTTTCATGTTGGGTTAAATAAAAAATGGGTAAAACATAATATAATGAACTCTAAAAATTGAACAAAAGTTGTTTATAGACAATACTTTTTGGCTTATAGTATCTTATCTATGAACAGAAACTAACATCTGCAGTGCACATTTTTTAGTTTATATAGACACTTGAAATAGTTGACCAATTTGAATAACGTCAAAATAAACATATTTTTTCTTGGGTTGTTATAAGGAATTAAAATAATTTGGTCTGTTATTTTCAATGTAAATATTATTTCTTGGAATTGCTGAAACAATATTTTTGTTGCATATTTTTCTGACACTAAATTTCAGCAATTATGGCTCTTCATCCCAAATATAATGAAAAATCATGAAAATTTGTGTCCCCGTCCACAGAAAAGTACTCGTCTTGTGTTGATGTCAAAATTCAAAAAGCCAATATTACTAGCACTTTAAGACACGACAAGTTGTGTTTCAGTTACATTTTTCTAAGCTGCTGTTTGAGAAGGATAGAAAATAACTTATCAGAATTCGAAGGAGAAATTTCATTGATAGCCAAATTTCCTCTTCAATGGTAAGCAAAGAAAACCTAAAGAAAACTTAAAATTCAGAGCTTATAACATAATGCAAGAACAATAGCTCTTATGGATTTCACTTCCTTATTAAGAACATACTTTTTATTTATCATAGTCATGCTTAGAAATAATCCAACAGATAATCTAACACAATCTTTATCTTATAAAATACTTAAAGCTTTATGAAACGTTTTTGTATGTTTTTTTAAGCATTTTCTGTAATTAAGGGTAGCGCAGCATGCATCATATATACATAGCTGCCATATAGCAATGTGAATAGTCTAAAATTCTTTAAAAAATTTTACTGTTTCGCAAATCTCTTTATCATTTCATATTTATCCTTATGATGAAAACAAAACGAATTGATTGATCACAACCAACGATAAAGTTCTACTAATTGATATTTAGGAATGTCTGGAAATGTATTAAATCATAATTACATTGATACGCTAGAGGAAATAGTAGCTACATCAAAAATATTTAGAGCAACAATCATTAAGTATTTTAGTCTAAATACAGATAACAAAAATGTTTTTAAACTATCATAGACATTTAAGAATTATGAAATTTTTGCAAAGTGTTTTACGTTTTTACATGAGAAAGATAGTAAACTAATACTTGAATTCATGTATGATAAAGAATATTTGATTAGACATTGAAACTAAGATTTAGGATTGAGAGAAATAATCAAGAAAGAGGTACATAATTCAACAAATTGAAATAGGGCAAATCATTATCAAACATAAATACAGAAGTCATTTTAAAGAGCAAGAAATATATGCAGAACAAACGATACATTTCTTGGCTCTTGTTTGTTCTGCTACAATTATTCCATATTACAAGACCATTTTTGACGATGGAAAACGCCTTTTAATTGTCTGAAACAAAATAATTGAAGATGTAAGAATTTTTAAATACTGCAAAGTTGCATTCTTATATTTAGTTCTTTAGACTTTTTTTACTTTGACAGTTCTGTCAAAATGCTCAGAAATTTCATTCAATTCAGAACTTATATAATTATAGAGTCGAGCTTCTCTCTACGACAGACAGATGTTGTAAACAGAATATCATGTATATCATGAATAATGTAATTTGTAAATTTTGCTCTGAAAATGTTTAAGTGGGGAGGGTTTACAACATTAATGGGTCTTTTTTGTCTTTATTATATGTATTTTTGAGAGAGGAAAGCGAATGAATACGTTGAAATGAATTAAATATAATAAAAACATGAGAAATTAAAATCATGCCAAATGGGATGTTTAAAGATAATTACCTAAGAAACCAGCCTTGTTTCAATTTGATGTACTTTAGAAAGTTTCTTGTTAGGTTAAGTAAAAAGGGGGTAGCCATATTATAATTAACTGTAAAAATTGAACAAAAATTGCTTATAGACAATACTCCTTAATTGGCTTTGTAGTATTTTATCTATGAACGGAAACTAACAACTGCAGTGCACATTTTTCTTTTTGTTTATAGAGACACTTGAAATAGTTGACCAATTTGAATAACGTCAACATAAACATATTTTTCTCGGGGTACTGTTATTTGAAATTAAAGTAATTCGGTCTGTTATTTTCAATGTAAATGATATTTGTCGGAATTGTTGAAACAATATTTTTGTTGCATATTTTTTCTGACACTAAGTTTCTGCAATTATTGTTCTTTATCCCAAATATATATAAAAATCATGAAAAGTTGTGTCACCGTCACGTATATAGTTCATCTATAAAGATAATCACCTAAGAAACTAGCCTTGTTTGAAAATGATGTACTTTAGAAAGTTTCATGTTGGGTTAAATAAAAAATGGGTAAAACATAATATAATGAACTCTAAAAATTGAACAAAAGTTGTTTATAGACAATACTTTTTGGCTTATAGTATCTTATCTATGAACAGAAACTAACATCTGCAGTGCACATTTTTTTAGTTTATATAGACACTTGAATAGTTGACCAATTTGAATAACGTCAACATACGCATATTTTTTTCTTGGGTGTTGTTATAAGCAATTAAAATAATTTGGTCTGTTATTTTCAATGTAAATATTATTTCTTGGAATTGCTGAAACAATATTTTTGTTGCATATTTTTTCTGACACTAAGTTTCTGCAATTATTGTTCTTTATCCCAAATATATATAAAAATCATGAAAATTTGTGTCCCCGTCCACAGAAAAGTACTCGTCTTGTGTTGATGTCAAAATTCAAAAAGCCAATATTACTAGCACTTTAAGACACGACAAGTTTTGTTTCAGTTACATTTTTTCTAAGCTGCTGTTGGAGAAGGATAGAAAATAACTTATCAGAATTCGAAGGAGAAATTTCATTGATAGCCAAATTTCCTCTTCAATGGTAAACAAAGAAAACATAAAGAAAACTTAAAATTTAGAGTTTATAACATAATGCAAGAACAATACCTCTTATGGATTTCACTTCCTTATTAAGAACATACATTTCATTCATCATAGCCATGCTTATACGTAATCCAACAGATAATCTAACACAACCTTTATCTTATAAAATACTTAAAGCTTTATGAAACATTTCTGTATGTTTTTCAGCATTTTCTGTAATTAAGGGTAGCGCAGCATGCATCATATATACATAGCTGCCATATAGTAATTTGAATAGTCTAAAATTCTTTAAAAATTTTACTGTTTCGCAAATCTCTTTATCATTTCATATTTATCCTTATGATGAAAACAAAACGAATTGATTGATCACAACCAACGATAAAG
The DNA here is from genome assembly GCF_021976095.1 of Xenia sp. Carnegie-2017. NCBI lineage: Eukaryota > Metazoa > Cnidaria > Anthozoa > Malacalcyonacea > Xeniidae > Xenia > Xenia sp. Carnegie-2017. Next base: position 10,161,005 of record NW_025813493.1, read on the forward strand.
TTCTACTAATTGATATTTAGGAATGTCTGGAAATGTATTAAATCATAATTACATTGATACGCTAGAGGAAATAGTAGCTACATCAAAAATATTTAGAGCAACAATCATTAAGTATTTTTAGTCTAAATACAGATAACAAAAATGTTTTTAAACTATCATAGACATTTAAGAATTATGAAATTTTTGCAAAGTGTTTTACGTTTTACATGAGAAAGATAGTAAACTAAAACTTGAATTCATGTATGATAAAGAATATTTGATTAGACATTGAAACTAAGATTTAGGATTGAGAGAAATAATCAAGAAAGAGGTACATAATTCAACAAATTGAAATAGGGCAAATCATCATCAAACATAAATACAGAAGTCATTTTAAAGAGCAAGAAATATATGCAGAACAAACGATACATTTCTTGGCTCTTGTTTGTTCTGCTACAATTATTCAATATTACAAGACCATTTTTGAAGATGGAAAACGCCTTTTAATTGTCTAAAACAAAATATTTGAAGATGTAAGAATTTTTCAATACTGCAAAGTTGCATTCTTATATTTAGTTCTTTAGACTTTTTTTACTTTGACAGTTCTGTCAAAATGCTCAGAAATTTCATTCAATTCAGAACTTATATAATTATAGAGTCGAGCTTCTCTCTACGACAGACAGATGTTGTAAACAGAATATCATGTATATCATGAATAATGTAATTTGTAAATTTTGCTCTGAAAATGTTTAAGGGGGGAGGGTTTACAACATTAATGTGTCTTTTTGTCTTTATTTTATGTATTTTTGAGAGAGGAAAGGGAATGAATACGTTGAAATGAATTAAATATAATAAAAACATGAGAAATTAAAATCATGCCAAATGGGATGTTTAAAGATAATTACCTAAGAAACCAGCCTTGTTTCAATTTGATGTACTTTAGAAAGTTTCTTGTTAGGTTAAGTAAAAGGGGTAACCATATTATAATTAACTGTAAAAATTGAACAAAATTGCTTATAGACAATACTCCTTATTTGGCTTTGTAGTATTTTATCTATGAACGGAAACTAACATCTGCAGTGCACATTTTTCTTTTGTTTATAGAGACACTTGAAATAGTTGACCAATTTGAATAACGTCAACATAAACATATTTTTCTCGGGGTGTTGTTATTTGAAATTAAAGTAATTCGGTCTGTTATTTTCAATGTAAATGATATTTGTCGGAATTGTTGAAACAATATTTTTGTTGCATATTTTTCTGACACTAAATTTCTGCAATTATTGTTCTTTATCCCAAATATATATAAAAATCATGAAAAGTTGTGTCACCGTCACGTATATAGTTCATCTATAAAGATAATCACCTAAGAAACTAGCCTTGTTTGAAAATGATGTACTTTAGAAAGTTTCATGTTGGGTTAAATAAAAAATGGGTAAAACATAATATAATGAACTCTAAAAATTGAACAAAAGTTGTTTATAGACAATACTTTTTTTGGCTTATAGTATCTTATCTATGAACAGAAACTAACATCTGCAGTGCACATTTTTTTTAGTTTATATAGACACTTGTATAGTTGACCAAGTGAATAACGTCAACATACGCATATTTTTTTCTTGGGTGTTATTTAATTTAAATTAATTTTCTGTTATTTTCAATGTATTATTTCTTGGTTGAAACAATATTTTTGTTGCATATTTTTCTGACACTAAATTTCTGCAATTATTGTTCTTTATCCCAAATATATATAAAATCATGAAAATTTGTGTCACCGTCACGTATATAGTTCATCTATAAAGATAATCACCTAAGAAACTAGCCTTGTTTGAAAATGATGTACTTTAGAAAGTTTCATGTTGGGTTAAATAAAAAATGGGTAAAACATAATATAATGAACTCTAAAAATTGAACAAAAGTTGTTTATAGACAATACTTTTTTTGGCTTATAGTATCTTATCTATGAACAGAAACTAACATCTGCAGTGCACATTTTTAGTTTATAGAGACACTTGAAAGTGAATAACAACGCATATTTTTTTCTTGTGTTGTTATAAGCAATTAAAATAATTTGGTCTGTTATTTTCAATGTAAATATTATTTCTTGGAATTGCTGAAACAAATTTTGTTGCATATTTTTCTGACACTAAATTTCTGCGATTATGGCTCCTCATCCCAAATATAATGAAAAATCATGAAAATTTGTGTCCCCGTCCACAGAAAAGTACTCGTCTTGTGTTGATGTCAAAATTCAAAAAGCCAATATTACTAGCACTTTAAGACACGACAAGTTGTGTTTCAGTTACATTTTTTCTAAGCTGCTGTTTGAGAAGGATAGAAAATAACTTCTCAGAATTCAAAGGAGAAATTTCATTAATAGCCAAATAGCTTCTTCAATGGTAAGCAAAGAAAACATAAAGAAAACCTAAAATTCAGAGACTATCACATAATGCAAGAACAATAGCTCTTATGGATTTCACTTCCTTATTATGAACATACATTTCATTTATCATAGTCATGCTTATACGTAATAATCTAACACAATATCTTATAAAAACTTAAAGCTTTATGAAACATTTTGTATTTTTAAGCATTTTCTGTAATTTAGGTTAGCGCAGCCATGCAACATATATACATAGCTGCCATATAGCAATTTGAATAGTCTAAAATTTTTAAAAATTTTACCGTTTCGCAAATCTTTTCATCATTTCATATTTATCCTTATGATGAAAACAAAACGAATTGATTCATCACAACCAACGATAAAGTTTTACTAATTGATATTATGAATGTCTGGAAATGTATTATAAATTTGTATTGATACGCCAGAGAAAATAGTAAGCTAAAACTTGAATGCATGTGTGATAAAGAATACTTGATTGGACATTAAAACTAAAATTTATGATTGAAAGAAATGATAAAGAAAGAGAGGTACATAAATCAACAAATTAAAATGGAACAAATCATCATCAAACATCAATAAAGAAGTCATTATAAAGAGCAAGAAGTACATGCAGAACAAATGATACATTTCTCGGCTCTTGCTTCTTCTGCAACAATTATTCCATATTGGAAGAATATTTTTGACAGATGGCAATTGCCTTTTCATTGTCTGAAACAAAATATTTGAAGAAGTAGGAATTTTTTAATACTGCAAAGTTGCATTCCTGTATTTAGCTTTTTAGACTTTCTTTACTTTAGCAGCTCTGTCAAAATGCTTATAAATTTCATTTAATTCAGAACTTATATAATTAGGAGAGTCGAACTTCTTTATACGACTAACAGATGTTGTAAAGCAGAATATCATGTATTGCTTAAAGGGCCTCCCTTTCTGTAACTAGACGGCATGTAGTTACAGAGAGGCAAGCGAGTCTATTAAACACTAAGCAACAGACTATTTTGCTTTTAATTTTGCTGGCTTAGTTAAGCAATACGCTTTTCCCATTCATCTGGTAAACTGAGTTAACAAAAGCAAATTTGAAATCAACCCATTTTAAATTTTTTGTAAACTGCTCTTGGTGAATTTCATAATTTGCGTCATTTCCTTATAGTGGACATTGAAATGTATTATTTCTTTCTATGCTTTCGTTTCCTAGAAACCTTATATCTATTTATTCAAAAAACTTTCTACGCTGGTAAAACCTACTTATATGAATTGTTGTAAGCATGAGTCGTTATAATGAACAATTTGCCTAATCTATTGCAACAATATTCAATCATCATCAATTTTCTGAAAGCAAACGTGGAAATACTTTTGGAGAGGAAGTTAAAATGTTACATAATTATAGAAATCAATACTTGATTTATACATCCCAAAAAGTTAAAACAAACTGATTATATGATTATATTGATGATAAGCCTTTCATAAAAAAGTAAATGTTTTACTACGAAAGCTTTAAAGAAATTAATAATCATCCATCTTCTAACAAATAGGAAATAAAAATGATATCAAACTCAACAAAAGCGTTTCTTGGGACTCTTATAATCCTGTCTATTAGTGTACAAATAGTAAATGGTAATGACGACATATCAATCTGCAAGAAAAGCTTAGAGACACTAAAAGACAACGTGAAAGAGTGGAGGGAAACTTGCGTTGATAAAAATGGCAATGACGATAACACAAATGCATGCAAGGAAATAAAACAATATAACAAGGAAATGATGCAAATGCAAACAGAAATGTGTTTTTACACAGGTATAATCTTTAGATTTGACAAATTTTCATGGTTTCTTGTTCATAGCACTAAAAATAATATGCAACAATAATAGGTAGAAGTTATGCAGCCAATCTAGTTTCAGTTATTAGTAATTGTTCTACAGTGAAAAACTCTTTCCAAAAAACACTTATTCTGGTCTTTCACCAAGTATTATGATTCTAAAGTCTTTAAAAATTTGCATTTTTTTAGTCCACTCGCATCGTTGTTATTTATAGTTTTTTTATTATTTTTTTAGATGTTTATCCAAAGCCATATTTGATTATTACGAGCTTTGATAAAGTATACTCTGTTGATTCTATTACTGGAGATATTCATGTCAGCACTATTAATGGAACCAGTAAGAATAAATTTGACCATGCATCAAGATATAATGACATGGAAATTGATGTAGTTGCGAATGTACTTTACTACATTGATGACAAAAACATCAAACGGGGAAATTTTGACTTAACTAGAAACGAAATTTTTGCGAAAAATGTTTTTGTTCATGATATTACAGTTGACTGGATTGGTCGTCGTATCTTTTACATTGACTCCACGAACATTATCTACCAAATTCATTTGAAAAAGAAAATTACAAGTGTTATGAGGCTTCAACCAGGCTTACAACTTTCCAGTATTGCATTTGACTCAAAACATGGGTAAGGCGATATTGAAATTTTTTATTTACTTGTAAACGTAATTAATGTCAATCTATTGGAGGGTTTTCTTAAGTAAGGTAAGAGTTTTATTATTAGAGACGGCATTTTAATTTAATAGAAAAGTTGAATTTTTAAGTCCGTATTATGGCCTGTTATTTAAAGTACAAGAATAAAAAATATTGATTTTCGAGGGAAAAAAAACTCGCTTTTACCCAAGGGAGCGAATATTAAGTATTTTTGTGTATAAAGAAACAAACGTCATATATTTAGACAGCTTTTCAATAAAATCAACGAGATTTGGCCAGCAATATTTTATTGCGTGACTATGAGGCATTTAAAACCAACTGCAAGGATGAGCTCAGTTCGTGTGATTATTCAGCACACACGCAGCAGAAAATAACATGCAGATCCTGAAATTGCAAAATCGACAGCGATACTTATGTTAAGCAACCAAAGAGCTTTGACAAAATGTAACAACGGAGAAAACAATGTTTATAATTGATGAAGTCTTTAAATGAAATAAAAGAGAGAGATAGAAACTACAAGAAAGTATTAAATAAATACTTTACCGATGAAACTTTAGTCAAATACTCACACAACATTGGTTTGCCACAACCTACAAACAAAAAGTATTCCAATTTCACTGTGCAACTTGGTGTTCTACATTTATTAAGATTACTGGCTTCGGATGGCCACCTAAGAGCGCTTTCTTTGTCAGAAAATGCAATTTGCTTGACGCCTCCATGGTAATCATATGGTTTAATAAGATATAACCTACACAAAAGATTTCAACAGATTGGGAGCATTGTTTGTTGCTTTGCTTTGCCCTTTCATATACTATAACCCTTTTTGAGACAGTGTAAGAGATTTTCAACAATCTCAATACGAAATAGCAATAAAGTTTTAAAAAATTCACGAAGCTGGTGAACGTCAAAAACTTCAATCTTTCGTTTTTTATTGAAGATGAAAAAAAACTGCGCACATTCCCACGTAGTTACATCAAAAATATAAAAAAGAATTTTAGTTTTCAAAAAATGTGGCAATTTAGAAAAAAATCAGTATATCAAGTTTAGAGTTTTTCAAGCCTTCTTTTAACTTGCATTGAATGGCGGAGTATATTGAAAAGTCAATAGCTGCAAATTAACTGTATGCACACTACTCTTCAATAAATCCAATCACACATCCGATCAAATCAACGGAATGGAAAATCATTCCACTACCTTTAGTTCATGCAGTGTTTCTTAGTGTAATTTAAGCAAACGTTACATCTGTAGTTGCTCAACGGATGATGAATCTGAAGATAATAATCATGTTAGAGATTAAAGAGAAATTGGCTGAAAAGCGTGTGAAGTGAAAACTTTCTGAATATGTTATGAGTAATTTACGAGCTTAAAAAAATGTCCTTTTCTAACGATTCCCTATGAACTCTTCATTCATGAGAGCCTTCTAATCAATCAATACAAGTCTTCACTCATCGTTCAAGAAAGTTCCATTGCACTTAACCTCTCTTAGCTTAAGTATATTTTACTTCCCAACTTCTTTATCAAATATTCCATTTGACACCGCATCTTAAGTCGTAATTTAGCACCTTTTGTGAATACAATATCTTGTCTCAACATCTCATTATAAATTATAATTTGACTGAATATGTCTTGAGTAAGGACGAACGTCGGTATAAATTCCATTTTACAACTTTTGGTCTAAGTCTATGGCTCTAATTAAAACTTTATGTTGGGCATTAATTTTTATCATATTACAAGAAAAAAATAATTTTCACGAACACAAAAATCAAAAGAACGGTAATATATGCCAGAAAGATTTTATAGACTTCGGGGCAAGGTGAAATAAACGAAAAGAAGACATGGACTTTACTAAATAAACGACAAGAAGACATGGACTAATCCGCTCCAAAGATTTTACGTAAGAACCAGATAACAAATACGGCTAACCTGACGTTTACTCCTCATTTGACTCTGAAGATGACTACCGCTAAGGTTGTCGAAACGTCAGTAACAAAACAGTCCTTCTCAGGACTTTATTAACCTGGACGATCATCATATACAAACATATAACGATACTCCCGGGTTCAAAACATTTACTTTATTACGATCATTTAGAGCGAACAACTTGCTAACGACTACATACGTTTTGCAAGCAATGTCAGACGCATACGCCAACAACTCTGGTTCAACCACCCTGCAAGGATTTTACGTAAGAACAAGATAACAAATACGGCTAACCTGACGTTTACTCCTCAAAAGATGACTACCGCTAAGGTTGTCGAAACGTCAGTCAACAAAACAAAACAGTCCTTCTCAGGACTTTATCAACCTGGACGATCATCATTTACAAACATATAACGATACTGGTTCAAACCATTTACTTTACGGACTTTACTGTTACTCAAATGAGTAATATATTTAAGAAATGTATAAATAATGCAAATATGCTGAAAAGATAATCAAAAGTGCCAGTTGCATCAAACATTTTCAATGCAGTTTTGCATAATCGAGAGATTCTTAAAACATGAACAAGACATGGCGATAGAATAATCATTTTCAAATGATACCAATAGTGCTAGCTCCAGTGTCAATCTTTTCTGACTTTTCTGAAAAACAACGAAAAAGTTGACAATTAAAAGAGAAGGTTAAGATAGTTGTAAAAATCGTTTGTCCAAACAAACTAAAAAATTATCAACAAAAGACAATGTTTGTGAAGCTATAGCTCTTTTAAAGAATTTGTAGACGATGATCAATCCAAGGAGCTGCTACTTTTCATGCAAGATGAAACTGAAAATTAAGAAAGCTTAAACTTGAAATGACAAAGCTTTCTCAATTTTATATCTACATTAAATGGTGCATATCATTTACCAACACGAAATTTGCAATTCGAACAAAATTTCCACGCATCAGCTAGTTTTCAGCATTATCAATTACCAATACAATTCATTCAGCAGCCACTACAAACTACAGCATTACTCATTCCGACAATAATCCCAAACAATACCAATTATTATAGAAGTTATGTGAATAAAAATAACATAGTACATTTATTATGCTCTGAATCACATACAATGTTTAATTACTTCATATATTTTAGTTCGGTTTTAAAAAGAGATTTAAAATGATAAATATGATCTTTTCCTGTTAGTTACAATAGCTTTATGTTGCTATATTATCAAATTTCATGAATATGTTCCATTAAACCGTCTATATATGAAGGTAGTTCTGAATACTTTAACAACATCTTTGTCTAAATTAAAAAAAATTTCTTTCCTTTCTTGCATATATTAGCCTGTTTATTGTTTATGTATTTCAATACATATAGAGAAAACTAATGTACAAAACAAATATTTTTATTAAGGTATCTATTCTTGGCGGAAAGTACAGAACTTTCCTTATGGTTATGGAGCATGACTGCGAATAAACATCATATTTTTTCAGTTTCACTTCAGTCAATAGCACATGATCTAACGCTTGACATGGCTAAAAAGAAGATTTATTGGCGAGTTTCAAACGGAAATGTTTTTTCTTGTGGTTACTACTCCCATAATGTAATTGATTTTGGAACTTCACGAGGTCCCATGGCAGTATTTGGGGATTTCATTTATATCATGACTGGTGTTGGACGAAGTGTCGTTAGTGTCCAGAACACAACAGATCAACGTACGAGACGTAAATATTTTCTTCCTGTAAACAACGGTTATCTTGATTTGGCTGTAGCAATACACAGTATATCGCCTGAATCAAACGGTAGCTAAATATTTACTTATTTGACATGATAATCTAAGACTTGCAAAATTCTCACGCTAATGTTCATAAATAGAAAGACGTTAAAAGTTCAAAGTTACATTGCCTTAGTAAACGCTTTTCTTCCTTCCAAAATTATAAAAAATTTGGTAAACATTAAGTTCAAAGTGCAAAGTGTCTAATTTGGACGTTTTTGCCGTTTGTCTATTCTTGTCAAACTTCTTGAGTGTTAAATTTAACTCTTTATTGTTTCTTACAACATTTCCACAATCACTTCGGCTTGTAATCAGTCTTAAATAAGAAAAAAATTCATGAAAATAGATTGAAAGACAAAAACGTCCAATTTGAGCATGTTGTGCAGTGAGCTTAGTATTTATCAAATTTTCTAAAATTTTAGTACATTGCATACTTTTACATCTTTGGTTGAGCTAGATTTGAAAGTTTTCATTTTCTTTGTGCATGCAGCTCAAATTGAGGCAATTACGAAGTACTCTTATGGTTTTCCAGATTAATTTTTAATTCATTTTACTTTTAAATAAACAAGACAAGGCAATGCCAAAATACATGAGCTTTGACACATTTTGTGAGAACTATTGATGAATTGATAATTTCTAAACATTTTCAATTATCTAACTTCTTTAGATACATCCTTTATAGTGTCCTAAACAGACAGCAAATTTGTTCATACTCTGTAAATATTCAACATTTATTTAATTGTTTTGTTTTTACGATATTTGTGAAAACCAAAGGTACTAACTTATATAAAAAACTTGCTAGCTGGGTACGTCATAGTGGATACTGAGTGACAAATTGTGTTCTTTGAGGAAGAACATGTTTCGTTTAAAATCCATTGTTGATTTTATTTTTAATTTTATTAATCTATATAGCGACAAACACTTTTCGCTTTCCTTTATGTGGACCCAACACATTCTATCGTAAAATTAATAGAACATTGAACTGCACGTGTATGGAAGGATACTCAGGAGAATGTAACTCGTGCCAAGGTATGGATTTGTTACTGTCTTTATCAAGATCTTTTTATCACGGATAATGAATAAAGAGCATCTCTGGGCAGTTTTAAAACTTTGTTCTCTGGCGAGAACTCAGAAGAGTTCTTCGTGCAGTTGCTATTGTGCAAGGAATTTGCTGTATGTTCATTTTACATGTAACCACAAAAATAAGGCTCACAGCCACACATACAAGTTCATCATTATCAATACAATCAACCAGGAAATCAGTAATAAATTTATGAAAAGCTTCAATACACATAACACTCTCTCAGCACACAAAATTGGAAGTATATGGTTCTCTAAATGATAACAGCATATGTTAAATGTTTGTAAAAGTAGATCATCGAGGTTGGTATAGTCCTGAGAAAGACTGTTTTTGTTGTTGTTGTCAGCTGACGTTTCAAAAACCTTAGCGGTAGTCATCTTCATAGTCAATTTGACTGTACGATCTACATTTACAAACATGTAACAATACTCCCGGGTTGAAACCATTTACTTTAGCATATGTTAACATCAACACATTTTGATTTTCTCTACATTAGGTAGGGGGTAGGTTTAGGGTTACGGTTACGGTTAACACTCCTCCTGCAGTTAGCAATCGAGCTATGGCCCTGCTAACCTAGATACACTATATTAAATAGTTTCGACTTTATTATGGGTTGGTTTTCTTGAACTAGGAATTCTGTAAATCCAAACTATAAAAAGCATTTTGACCGACAAGTTTCCAGACCTCCTAGAATGAGCGCACCTAAAAAATATTACATAAAATTTCTGAAACCAATTAGATTGTAGCTTTATGAACTTATTCCAAGAATTGACAAGTATGGGTAGTATCCGATTAATTAGTAGGCTATGTAGGCTGAAGCTAACAAGCCGGCATTTAAAAAATCTTGTTCTATTTAAACATAGTTTTTACTCTTTGGGCATTCTGGATGAGCTAAATGGTCAAAATTTCAATCATATATGATTTGTTAGAATTGCTCTTATTGTTTAAACCATTAAAAAAACTTTTGAAATAAAAACATTTGAAATCATCACAAAATGGTGAAACAGACTAGAATGTTGAGTTTGCCAAGATCGTGTATTTAATTCTTGCGTATCAGTTTTCTTAAAGAGGTAGTAAAATAATAAGCAGATGGCTGGTTGATCACTCTAAGACACTTACGGTCGTAATATTAATTTAGACAAGCTATATACAGCAATATATGTCCTTTATCTAAGTCTCGTATTTTCTTTATGATGATTAAATAGATACTGCTTAAAGTATTTTTACCAAGAAAAAACCTTTAATTGTTATCCTCTAGCCTCCAATGAGCTAACCGATTTTTAGAAATCTGTAAAAGTCACTTAAATTTTTCCTCTGTCGATAAACGTAGATCGTATGTCACTTTTTGTAGAACTTAATATTTTTGTGAACTTTGCAAATGAGAATAAAGATGCATCTAAGATTATCCATGACGCAGGGAACATTCTCTTCAATCTTTTAAAATAAAAAAATTCAGACTTTTACATGCAGAGCTACAAACATCTGCATGTTCACTCTAGTGTGAAAGATATTGAAAAGTTATATAGTTATAAAGATTGTCAATTATTTGCAGCTAAATGTGAAATGTTAATGGCTTGAAGACAAATAATTCTCTTATCGCCAAAATTAGTTTAACATATTCAACTAATATTAATGTAGTACCAAATTTGGCAAATCTGAAAATTGCAAGTATATCTTGGTTCCTACTTAAAGTTGTCAACTCAATAAAGAACTAAAATGTAGGGAGTGGTCACTTTAATACCAAAAATATTGGAGAGTTATGTTTGGTAATAGTCTTTGCCCGAGTAAATGTGTCAAAAATGAAACCTTAGATGAAGCTTCCTCAAACTTGTATAAATTTAAAAGACCTGCCTTTAGGCAATAATTAAAATGCCATACCCTCTCGGCCATTCCAATTTACATAACTTTTTGTCGTTCACGCCCTACTGCTGAACACATTAGGTCTCAAAACATGAATATTCACACATATATAAAAACATAATCCTTTTGTTGGCAGAGGACGGGATTGTTTAGCTTAATTAAAACAGCCCCCATTACGCGTACCTGAAAGAATCAGCGGTATTTCTTAATGATTCTAAAATTGTCGTCTGAATAAGAGTCAGCACAATGGGAGTTATTCAAGTGATGCTTACCTATCGCGGAGTCACATTAAACTAAACTACTTTTCTTACAATCACGTTTTGTTTGTTGTCTTGAGGGGACCGTTCCATTTCTGATTGAAGTTGGTAAATGCTGTTTGATCCTATCACCCAACCTTTGAGACGCTCTACCTACATAGCGAGCAAAACACTCACATTTATATTCATAAATTTCATTGCCTAAAAGTTGTGTCGGTAGAGACTTTTTTTGGGATGGGTGGTAGAATAGTTCTTTTCGAAAATATAAAGATAACATTGATCGCAAAAAACAAATTATCCATATTATTTTTAGTTTTCCTTTCAATATCATTTAAAACCTTACCCATCCATGGAAGTTTGATCAACACAGGGCACTTAGCTGGTCCAAAATGCCTGTTCTGCTCATTTTTTGAGGATAAGAAAAGTTTATTAAGCATTTTTTCCGGATATCCATTTGAGAGAAACATCTTTTTTATTGAGTTGAAATCACCCTCAATGAACTCCTCCGATGACAGTCTAAGCCTTGAAGTTATTAAATACATTACTAAAGAAATTTCTCTCTGTGTGAAGAAAAAAAGTCAAAGCGTGTAAACAAACCCGAAAAAGTTGCCTTGCGATGAATGCTTGTAAGAAATTGACCATATCGTTTATGGACATCCAAAACGCTAACTGACAATTTGATTCATGTTCAAGCCTTTTGCACCAGCTAAATGCCCTGTGTTTATCAAACTTCCATGGATAGGTAAGGCTATTAGCATAAACGTATTATTGAAGTAATATGATACGGCAACTTTATATCTATAACGATGATACATGATTGGATAATTGATCATGGACTTTGGCATTAACACTTGTGTTTATGTTAGGTTTTTTGTCTTTTTGACATCCTATCTCATTAGTATTCTTATTCTGTTCTATTGCACTGCACGTTGTATTTGGTTATGTTATATTAAAATGGTAACCTAAACATTATAATTCTAATAGATTATGGGCCCAGGACGCAAACTGTCCTACTTAAGATAAGTAATTTAAAACTTAAGCAATGTCTTTTTCGGATAGCGCTCTTAAGTTCGCAAAATTGAATGGCACGAACTACCGGTCATGGGCTTTCAATATACGGTTATATTTGGAAAGCATGGACTTGTTTGAATTCGCCGAAGGTAGTGCGATTGCTCCTAACGACGATGCCGGTGCTGATGTTCGAAGGAGATTCAATTCCTCATCGAAAAAGGCATGGACGTATATTTGCTTGGCTATCGAGCCTGATCAGCAAGTGCACGTAAGAGAAACGATAACGGCAAAGGAATCATGGGACGCTTTGAAAAGTCAATTTGCGAGGGAATCGTTACTTCAAATGGTTCGTCTTCGCCAACAATATTATTCGTCAAAATTTCATGTTGGAGGGAGTATTTTGGAGCATATAAACAACTTAAAATCATTACACGATCAATTAAAAGAAATGGGCGCAAGTATCGATGATAAAGAACTGGCAGTGATCCTGTTGGCTAGATTGCCAGATAAATATAAGCCATTGATAACGGCAGTGGATGCTGTTGGTGAGAATGACCTTTCTTATGAGAAAGTGAAAAACATTATACTAAATGATGAAGACAGAGCCAAAGATTCCGAGACCAGAAAAGAGGATGCATTTTCCATGCAACGTAACAAGTTTCGAGGTGGGAAACAACGTGGTGGTCAGAATGAGAACATTTTTAATCGAAAGAAAGGCTTTCGTGGCAAGTGTTTCATTTGTGACGAGAAAGGGCATTTAGCAAAGACTGTCCGCAGAGGAATATGAAGCAGTTTCCAAACAGCGGCAACTCTTCAATCAATAAGGTAAACAAGTCTGCTCAGCTTGCAGAAAACGAAGAAAATAGCGAGATCGATAATGGTGATGCGTTGACTTCAAATTCATCAAACATTACAAGGAATTCAGATTGGATTATTGACTCCTGTGCAACCCAGCACATGACTTACGATTTGGAAGGCTTATGCAATTACGTAGAATTTAAGCAACCGTGTGTAGTAAACCTTGGAGATAACCGCTCTATTTTAACGTATGGCAAAGGAACTTATAGGGTAAAGCTATTCTTGGCGACGGAAACAAAAACATCTCTTTCCAGGATGTATTGTATTTACCCGACATAAATAGAAATTTATTATCTGTTCGAGCGATGTTAAGACTTGGAGCTATTTTACTTTCGAAAACGATGTTTGTAACATTCTACGAAGTTCAAAACTGTTAGCAGTTTGAAAACTACAAGGAAAACTGTACATTTTGAAAATTGTCGAGCATTATATGAATGTTGCAAAAGAACAAAGCTTTGATTCAGATTTGAATTTATGGCATTGCAGATTGGGACATTTTGGAATATATAATGCAATGAAACTCGTTGAGAATGATATGGTCGATGGAATAGGCAATGTAACAGGTGAAAATCAGTATTGTGAAGCTTGTGTGACGGGAAAACAGCATGGTTGCTCTTTTCCAAAAGGCGTTTCACTACGAGCTAAGGAACCGTTCAAAATTATACATAGCGATGTATGTGGACCGATACAGAGAATTCCATTGGTGGATCTCGATATTATGTCTCCTTTATCGATGACTACACCAGATATGTACCAGTATACATTTTGAAGAGCAAGAACGAAGTTTTGGAAAAATTTAAAGAGTTTTTCAACTATGCAAAGAATATTTCTGGAAGCAAGTTAAGATTATACGCACAGAGATCGGTGGTGAGTATCAATCAAAAGAGTTTGAGTCGTTTTTAAAGGACAATGGTATCACACATCAAACAACTGTTCCGTATAAGTTGCAGAACGCATGAATCGTACGATAATGGAATCAGCAAGAAGTATGTTGATGCACTCACGTTTGCCCAATAAATTCTGAGCAGAAGCTGTAAATACAGCAACTTATCTTCGAAATAGAAGTCCAACAATTGCTTTGGACGGTATTACTCCTTATCAGTGTCTATTTGGGATGAAACCTGATGTAAGTAATCTGAAAGTGTTTGGTTGCAAAACGTATATGCACATTCCTAAAGGGCAAAGGAAGAAGTTAGATGCAAAATCTCTCAAGACGATTTTCATGGGTTATCTTCATGGGACGAAAGGGCTTAAGATGTTTGATCCAAGGTCGAAGAAGTTTTATAAAAGTCGTGACCTTATGTTTCTAGAGCAGCAATTTTATAACTTTGAAAACAAACAGCGTGAGCAAAAATTCATTCAAGATGAAGAAAATCGTAATGTACATGATGTTCCTGTAAATAGCAATGATGAAAGCCAATCAATAGAAGATCGAAGTACTGAACATGAAAACGGTAATGTTCATGCAAGAGAAGTAGATGATTACAATCGAGTGGGAGAAAATTCTTACGAAGAGAGATTTATGAATGAAGTTAGATAACTCATAGGTGAAGGGATACGACGAGCACCCCAAAGATTTGACGAAGAATCTTACACAGTCAGCGACTTAACAGCAGACATCAGTGAACCCAACAATATAAAAGAAGCAACAACTGGAGAACATGCGAATGAATGGAAGAACGCGATGATCTCAGAATACAATTCGTTGAAAGATAATCATAGTTGGGATTTAGTACCTTTACCAGAAAACAAGAATGTAATCGGGAGTAAATGAGTTTACAAATTGAAAAGAAAAGCTGATGGTTCAATTGAACGATTTAAGGCAAGATTAGTTGCTCAAGGTTATGCTCAATCATATGGAGTAGATTACGAAGATGTGGTTGCTCCAGTGGCAAGATATAATACCATCAGATCATTATTGGCTGTGGCAACCATGTGTGATTGGGAAATACATCAAACAGATGTAAAAAATGCATTTCTTCAAGGAGAATTAGAGGAAGAAATCTATTTACGGCAGCCTGATGGTTTTGTTGACAAAGATCATCCTGAATATGTTTGCAAGCTTAATAAAAGTATATATGGGTTAAAGCAAGCTGCAAGGTGCTGAAATGCCTCTATCGATAAACATTTGCTTTCAAATGGATACAAGAAAAGTTCAGCAGATCCTTGCGTGTATGTCAAATCCGTAAAGTCCAAAAATGGCAAGATTAACTTTGTCATAATCGCAATATATGTTGACGACATGCTCCATTTCTCCAGTTCTATTTAGATGTTGGAAAAAGAAAAGTCAGGAATTGCAAATAGATTCTATTGTTGAAGATCTTGGTGAGATTCATTATGTGCTAGGGATGAGTATAAAACGAAATAGAAGATTGCGAACATTAACAATTAATCAGGAGAATTATCTACAAGGAATACTGAAAAGATTCGACATGCAAAACTGTAAAGCAGTCTCGACACCACTTGAATTTGGAAAGAAGTATAAAACGTTAAGTGAAGGTGAGAATCCAGTTAATGTGAAGCAATATCAAATGGCAATTGGATGCTTAAACTATGCTACATTGATAAGTCGACACTACAGTTGGAACTTTATCAAAGTTTTTTGGAAAAACATGACTAGAGCATTGGAGACAAGTTAAAAGGATCCTACGTTACATTCAAGGTACATTGGATTATGGTCTACACTTTACCACAGATGGCAATGATCCAATATTGTCAGGATATACAGATGCAGATTGGGGTAGAGATATAGTGACAAGTCGATCTGCTACAGGGTACATATATCAAATTAATGGGAATACTGTGCGTTGGTGCAGCAAAAAACAGGGATGTGTTGCAAAGAAAAACAGTCAAATCGTGTGTACAAACCCAAAAAAGTTGCCTTGCGATGAATGCTTGAAAGGAATTGACCATTGCGTTTATGGACATCCAAAAACGCTAACTGACAATTTGATTCATCTTCAAGCCTTTTGGACCAGCTAAGTGCCCTGTGTTTATTAACCTTCCATGGATGAGTAAGTCTTCTAATGATATTTAAAGGGAAACTAAGAATATTATTGATAATTTATTTTTGGCGAACTATGTTGTCTTTATACTTTTTAAAAGAACTATTCTACCACCCAGCTCAGAAAAATCTCTAAAAAACTTTCAAGCAATGCAATTTATTAATATAAATGTGAGTGTGATGCTCTCTATGAAGGTATAACGTCTCAAAGGTTAGGTGATAGGATCGAGGAGCATGTACCAACTTCAATCAGAAATGGAACGGTCCCCTCAAGACAACAACTAAAACGTAATTGTAAGAAAAGTAATTTAGTTTCATGTGACTCCGCGATAGGTAAACATCACTTGAATAACTCCCATTGTGCTGATTCTTATTCAGACGACAATTTTAGAATCATTAAAAAATGCCGTTGATTCTTTCAGTTACGCGTTATGGAAGCTGTTTTAATTAAGCTAAATAATCCCGTCCTCTGAGGCCGAAAAAAACATGTTTTTAATTTATCCTTATTTTGAGCGTCATCTCCCCTTTTGGAGATGACGTACACTCTTTCTTGGTATTAAAAATATCGGCAGATTGTAAAATTTCATTTAGTAGACGTTGACACCTAAGGATTACTCTGCCGAAATGCATCGCGTCATATAATTTAGAACTATTGGGTTAGTGCTCTTTACTTAAAACAGTTCTTTTAAGAACTATGAGCTTAAAGATTGGGATATTTATATATACATATAACCCTGAATATTTTGGATTTGAGATTTCTATAGATTGCAATATCTATATGCTTTCTTTTTTATCAGTTGTCAAATCTGTTAGACTACGGGGACCAAAAAGGTCTAGAGGCTTAGGTCGTGTGGAAGTATTTTACAATGGGGAATGGGGAACAATTTGTGATGATGGCTGGGATTTAAATGATGCTGAAGTTGTTTGTCGACAACTTGGTTATGACTATGCTGTCACGGCTTTACAAGGAGGTTATGTTCCTTATGGCAGTGGAAGAATATGGTTAGATGAAGTTTATTGTTTTGGAAATGAAAATAATATTTCGAGTTGTTCACATAGTGGATGGGGATCACATGATTGTAAACATGATGAAGATGCTGGTGTACATTGTTCAGGTTTGTATGTGCATTATTTATCTTTTTTTAAAATTATTTAAAAATGTCGCTCATTATTCCAACTACGCGTCATGGAGTCGGTATTAATTAAATTGACTAATCCTGTCCTTTGCCGACAAAAGCATTACGTGTTTAATTTGTCTCTGTTTTAAGTGTCATCTCTAAAAATAGGGATGACGTTGACCTTTTGTAACATTATAAATATAGCATGATTTGGAGGTTTTCATTTAGCAGACGTTAACATCTGACGAGCAGTCTGCCAAAATGCATAGTGTCTCTTTCTAGCTGTAAATAACGGTTCTTTTGAATTGTTGGGTTAATGTTCTGGTTAAAACAATTCTTTTAAGAAGTATTACATTATGAATGTCTTATGCAGTGCGGTGTTTGAAATTAAATGCAGATATGATCTTCGCACTTTTGCTGGACAATTTAAAAGATTGTTTAAATTGAGACGATTGCTTAAATTGTCCAGCAAAAGTGCGAAGATTATCTCTTCATTTAAGTATTACATTGTTATTATCACCATTCACCATGGTAGTCGCTCTTTTAAAATCCATCTTTAAGTTTGTCACCACGACAAAGTCTCTGTTTCATTATGTAACTTAGAATATTTCGGAGTTGAGACTTCTGTGTTTTGCAATATCTATTTATTTTCTTTTTTTATCAGATCTCAACTCTGTTAGACTTCGGGGACCAAAAAGTTCTAGTGGCAGAGGTCGTGTGGAAATATTTTACAAAGGAGAATGGGGAACAATTTGTGATGATGGCTGGGATTTAAACGATGCTAAAGTTGTTTGTCGACAACTTGGTTA
The DNA here is from genome assembly GCF_021976095.1 of Xenia sp. Carnegie-2017. Classification (NCBI taxonomy): domain Eukaryota; kingdom Metazoa; phylum Cnidaria; class Anthozoa; order Malacalcyonacea; family Xeniidae; genus Xenia; species Xenia sp. Carnegie-2017. The sequence continues at coordinate 10,179,564 of NW_025813493.1, forward strand.
TGACTATGCTGTCAGGGCTTTACAAGGAGGTTATGTTCCTTATGGCAGTGGAAGAATATGGTTAGATGAAGTTTATTGTTTTGGAAATGAAAATAATATTTTGAGTTGTTCACATTGTGGATGGGGATCACAAAATTGTACACATGATGAAGATGCTGGTGTACAATGTTCAGGTTTGTATGTACATTATTTACCTTTTATACAAAGTTAATAATTTAAACATGTAATATGATTTTATAATACTGAAAGAGATATTGACTAATGCCTGAAGGATAAACACAGCTTCGGACGTAAATTAAATAAATAAACACAACTTGTTCCACTAGGACATAATTGAAAATAACTTATTTTATGACTGCCCATAAAAAGATTAGATAATACCAGCGAAGAAGGCAGCCCATAGACCATATTTTCCGTGGACGAAAGTCATAATCCTTATATTATCAGATTTGTTACGATTGTTTACATTCATTATCGCTTTTTGAAGCTGTAGACTGTAGCTTATGAACTCCATTAAATTTTTTTTGCAAATTTAAAAGATTATCTTTATATTACATTGCGGTGTAACATTAAGTCTTGTAATGGCGTGCTGTTTATCTTAAAAATTCATTTCTAAATTCTTTTTTCTTGACTGTTATGGTTTAGCAAAAGCCATGCTTTTAGAGAATATTAGAAACGTATTTGTGAATAATTAAAAGGCAGTTATTTTAAAATAACTATAAAGATTCCCATGTTGTAAACGAAGGGTCTATGTGAACAATTTACTGATTATTTTTTGCTTGTTTCAACAAGTTATGGTGCAGTGTTACCATATGGCAATAAAGTCAAATTAATGAATGGAAAACCAAAGGGAAAATTAACAAAATAAACGGTTAAGAAGTTATTTATATTACTTAAAGAAATAAAGACTGCTCTAAATAAGAAGTTTTTTAGACTCATGAAAGTAAAATAGTGTCTAATTGTCCAAATTTTTTGATATTGTACATCTGTAATATTTTTTATCAATTTTTGTCACTAATTTAAATCATTAAATTCGCCCAAGAAGATTATATGGTGGCATCTAACGTAACAGCATACTTTATATGTATACATGTAACTTAGAATATTTCGGAGTTGAGACTTCTGTGTTTTGCAATATCTCTTTATTTTCTCTTTTTATCAGTTTTCAACTCTGTTAGACTTCGGGGACCAAAAACGTCTAGTGGCATAGATCGTGTAGAAGTATTCTACAATGGAGAATGGGGAACAATTTGTGATGATGGCTGGGATTTAAACAATGCTAAAGTTGTTTGTCGACAACTTGGGTATGACTATGCTGTCAGGGCTTTCCAAGAAGGTTATGTTCCTTATGGCAGTAGAAGAATATGGTTACATGATGTTCGTTGTGTAGGAAATGAAGATAATATTTCGAGTTGTTCACATAGTGGATGGGGATCACATAATTGTAGACTTACTAAAGATGCTGGTGTACAATGTTCAGGTTTGTATGTACATTATTTACCTTTTTATACAAAGATAATAAACTGAATTATTTGGGGGATACTCAATGATGAATTTAAACGTTTAATATGGTTTTATAATACTGAAATAGATATTGACAAATGCCTATTTTTAGAGATGACACTTAAACTAGAGACAGATGAAACACGTAATCCGTAAATCTAGCCATGATTATTTCAGCTCAACATGAGCTAGCCAAACAACTGTCAGTGGTACTTTCGCCCGTTTTGGAGAGGTTTTCAACATACGCTTTAAATGACTCTTTCACTTTTACTGATGAGCTTAAACAACAAAATTTTTCAATGTATTCTAATCTAACGATGTGTTCTTTTGATGTAACTAGTGTCTTCACTAATGTGCCCTTTGAAGAAACCATTGAAATTTGTGCTCAAAATCTTTTTCACTCGGACATGACTTTACCTGACATGTCTGAGAATGCCTTTAGAGAACTAATGATGGCTGCCACAAAGGGTGTGGAGTTTAGTTTTGATGACACCATGTATAAACAAATTGACGGGTTGGCTATGGGTTCTCCACATGGACGGTTCTTGCGAATATTTCTGTTGGCTATCATAAATGCAAAATGCTTGCATCTTCAGATTGTCCGGATGTGCTGTGGCATAAGCGTTATGTGGATGAAACCTTTTCTTTGTTTCATAACGATATAAATCGTTAACTTTTTCTTAATAAATTTTGCTCTCTTCACCTGCACTAAATTACACCTCTAAACTAGAGTCAAACAATCAATTAGCTTTTTTAGATGTTCTTGTACACAAACGCAATGATCAGTTCTTAACAAGCATTCATCTTAAAGCAACTTTCACTGGTCTGTACACACGCTTTAACTCTTTCTCTTCGCATAGAGAAAAGAATTCTTTAGTGAAGTTTTTGATAAAGCGATTGCATAGAATTTTCTCAAAAGAGTTTATTGATAGTGATCTTATCTCACTGAAGAGTATTTTTTTGTTGAATGGATATCCGGAAATTTTGCTAGACAAACTTTTCTTATCCAATAACAATGAAAGGAATTACCTTTTTGTAACGGCCAAGTACCCTGTTTTCCTTAAACTTCCCTGGATGGGTAAGGCCTCTAATGACATCGAGAAGGAAACTAAAAATATCACTGATAGTTGGTTTTTTGCATGTAATGTGGTCTTTATATTCTTAAAAAGAACAATTCTTCCACCCACTCGCAAAGAGTTTCTCCCTGCTCAAATATCAAGCAATATAGTCTACGAGTTTAAATGTGAGTGTGATGCTGGATTTTTATATAGGACTTCCTAAAGGTTGAGTGAAAGAAAAAAAAGCATGTACCAGCTTCTGTCAGGAATGAAACTGTTCCTTTACGACAACTACCAAAATGTGGGTGTAAAAGTAAAATTACGATTCTATGTGATTCAACTAATGGAAAACATCTTTTAAGCAACACTCGCTGTGCCAATGCTTATTTTGATGAAAACTTTAAAATTATTAAAAAATGTCGCTCGTTATTCCAGCTACGCGTCATGGAGTCGGTATTAATTAAATTGACTAATCCTGTCCTTTGCCGACAAAAGCATTACGTGTATAATCTGTCTCGGTTTTAAGTGTCATTTCTAAAAATAGGGATGACATTGACCTTTTGTCACATTATAAATATAGCATGATTTGGAGGTTCTCATTTAGCAGACGTTGACACCTGACGAGTAGTCTGCCGAAATGCATAGTGTCTCTTTCTAGCTGCAAATAACGGTTCCTTAGATATGTTGGGCTAATGTTCTGGTTAAAACAGTTTTTTTAAGAACTATTACATTGTTATTATCACTATTCACGATGGTAGTCGCTATTTTAAAATCCATCTTAAGTCTGTCACCACGACAAAGTCTCTGTTTCATTATGTAACTTAGAATATTTCGGAGTTGAGACTTCTGTGTTTTGCAGTATCTATTTATTTTCTTTTTTATCAGTTTTCAACTCTGTTAGACTTCGGGGACCAAAAAAGTCTATTGGCAGAGGTCGTGTGGAAATATTTTACAAAGGAGAATGGGGAACAATTTGTGATGATGGCTGGGATTTAAACGATGCTAAAGTTGTTTGTCGACAAGTTGGTTATGACTATGCTGTCAGGGCTTTCCAAGGAGGTTATGTTCCTTACGGCAGTGGAAGAATATGGTTAGACGAAGTTCGTTGTGTAGGAAATGAAAATAATATTTCGAGTTGTTCACATAGTGGATGGGGCTCACAAAATTGTACACATGATGAAGATGCTGGTGTACAATGTTCAGGTTTGTATGTACATTATTTACCTTTTATACAAAGATAATAAACTGAATTATTTGGGGGATCCTCAATGATGAATTTAAACATTTAATATGATTTTATAATACTGAAACAGATATTGACAAAGCCTGAAGGATAAACACAGCTTCGGACGTAAATTAACTAAAAAAACACAACTTGTTCCACTAGGGCATAATTGAAAATAACCTATTTTATGACTGCCCATAAAAAGATTAGATAATACCAGTGAAAAAGGCAGCCCATTGACCAATCATTTTCCGTGGAGGAATGTGATAATCCTTATATTATCAGTTTTGTTACGATTGTTTACATTCATTATCGCTTTTGAAGCTGTAGGCTGTAGCTTATGAACTCCATTAAATTTTTTGCATATTTAAAAGATTATCTCTAAATTTACATTGCGGTGTATTATTAAGTCTTGTAATGGCGTGCTGTCTATCTTAAAAATTCATTTCTAAATTCGTTTCTTATTGACCGTTATGGTTTAGCAAAAGCCATGCCTAGAGAATATTAAAACGTATTTGTGAATAATTAAAAGACAGTTATTTTAAAATAACGATATAGATTCCCATGTTGTAAACGAAGAGTCTATGTAAACAATTTACTGATTATTTTTTGCATGTTTCAACAAGTTATGGTGCAGTGTTGCCATATGGCAATAAAGTCAAATTAATGAATGGAAAACCAATGGGAAAATTCACAAAGTAAAGGGTTAAGAAGTTATTTATATTTTATAAAGAAAGGAAGACTGGTCTAAATAAGAAGTTTTTTAGACTCATGAAAGCAAAATAGTGTGTAATTGTCCAAAGTTTTATATATTGTACTTCTTTAATATTTTTTATCAATTTTTGTCACTAATTTAAATCATTAAATTCGCCCAAGAAGATTATACAATGGCATCTAACGTAACAGCATACTTTATATGTATACACGTAACTTAGAATATTTCGTAGTTGAGACTTCTGTGTTTTGCAATATCTCTTTATTTTCTCTTTTTATCAGTTTTCAATTCTGTTAGACTTCGGGGACCAAAAAAGTCTAGTGGCATAGGTCGTGTGGAAGTATTTTACAATGGAGAATGGGGAACAATTTGTGATAATGGCTGGGATTTGAACGAAGCTAAAGTTGTTTGTCGACAACTTGGTTATGACTATGCTGTCAGGGCTTTCCAAGAAGGTTATGTTCCTTATGGCAGTGGAAGAATATGGTTACATGATGTTCGTTGTGTAGGTAATGAAGATAATATTTCGAGTTGTTCACATAGTGGATGGGGATCACATAATTGTAGACTTACTAAAGATGCTGGTGTACAATGTTCAGGTTTGTATGTACATTATTTACCTTTTTATACAAAGATAATAAACTGAATTATTTGGGGGATACTCAATGATGAATTTAAACGTTTAATATGGTTTTATAATACTGAAATAGATATTGACAAATGCCTACTTTTAGAGATGACACTTAAACTAGAGACAGATGAAACACGTAATCCGTAAATCTAGCCATGATTATTTCAGCTCAACATGAGCTAGCCAAACAACTGTCAGTGGTACTTTCGCCCGTTTTGGAGAGGTTTTCAACATACGCTTTAAAAGACTCTTTCACTTTTACTGATGAGCTTAAACAACAAAATTTTTCAATGTATTCTAATCTAACGATGTGTTCTTTTGATGTAACTAGTGTCTTCACTAATGTGCCCTTTGAAGAAACCATTGAAATTTGTGCTTAAAATCTTTTTTCACTCGGACATGACTTTACCTGACATGTCTGAGAATGCCTTTAGACAACTAATGATGGCTGCCACAAGGGGTGTGGAGTTTAGTTTTTATGACACGATGTATAAACAAATTGACAGGTTGGCTATGGGTTCTCCACATGGACCGGTTCTTGCGAATATTTCTGTTGGCTATCATAAATGCAAAATGCTTGCATCTTCAGATTGTCCGGATGTGCTGTGGAATAAGCGTTATGTGGATGACACCTTTTCATTGTTTCATAACGATATAAATCGTGAACTTTTTCTTAGTAAACTTTGCTCACTTCACCCTGCACTAAAGTACACCTCTGAACTAGAGTCAAACAATCAATTAGCTTTTTTAGATGTTCTTGTACACAAACGCAATGATCAGTTCTTAACAAGCATTCATCGCAAAGCAACTTTCACTGATCTGTACACACGCTTTAACTCTTTCTCTTTGCATAGAGAAAAGATTTCTTTAGTGAAGTTTTTGATAAAGCGATTGCATAGAATGTTCTCAAAAGAAATTATTTATAGTGATCTTTTCTCACTGAAGAGTATTTTTGTGTTGAATGGATATCCGGAAATTTTGCTAGACAAACTTTTCTAATCTAATAATAATGAACGGAATAAACTTTTTGGAACGGCCAAGTGCCCTGTTTTCCTTAAACTTCCCTGGATGGGTAGGGCCTCTAATGACATCGAGAAGGAAACTAAAAATATCACTGAGAGTTTGTTTTATGCATGCAATGTGGTCTTTATATTCTCAAAAAGAACAATTCTTCCACCAACTCCCAAAGAGATTCTCCCTGCTCAAATATGAAGCAATGTAGTCTACGAGTTAAATGTGAATGTTATTGTGGATTTTTATATAGGACTTCCTAAAGGTTGAGTGAAAGAAAAAAAAGCATGTACCAGCCTCTGTCAGGAATGAAACTGTTCCTTTACGACAACTACCAAAACGTGGGTGTAAAAGTGAAATTACGTTTCTATGAGATTCAGCGATTGGAAAACATCTTTTAAGCAACACTCGGTGTGCCAATGCTTATTTTGATGAAAACTTTAAAATTATTAAAAAATGTCGCTCGTATTCCAGCTACGCGTCATGGAGTCGGTATTAATTAAATTGACTAATCCTGTCCTTTGCCGACAAAAGCATTACGTGTTTAATCTGACTCTCTTTTAAGTGTCATTTCTAAAAATAGGGACGACATTGACCTTTGTAACATTATAAATATAGCATGATTTGGAGGTTCTCATTTAGCAGACATTGACACCTGACGAGTAGTCTGCCGAAATGCATAGTGTCTCTTTCTAGCTGTAAATAACGGTTCCTTTGAATTGTTGGGTTAATATTCTGGTTAAAACAGTTCTTTTAAGAACTATTACATTGTTAATATCACCATTCCGCATTGTAGTCGCTATTTTAAAATCCATCTTTAAGTTTGTCACCACGACAAAGTCTCTGTTTCATTATGTAACTTAGAATATTTCGGAGTTGAGACTTCTGTGTTTTGCAATATCTATTTATTTTCTTTTTTATCAGATTTCAACTTTGTTAGACTTCGGGGACCAAAAAGTTCTAGAGGCATAGGTCGTGTGGAAATATTTTACAATGGAGAATGGGGAACAATTTGTGATGATGGCTGGGATTTAAACGATGCTAAAGTTGTTTGTCGACAACTTGGTTATGACTATGCTGTCAGGGCTTTCCAAGGAGGTTATGTTCCTTATGGCAAAGGAAGAATATGGTTAGACAAAGTTCGTTGTGTAGGAAATGAAAACAATATTTCGAGTTGTTCACATAGAGGATGGGGCTCACAAAATTGTACACATGATGAAGATGCTGGTGTACAATGTTCAGGTTTGTATGTACATTATTTACCTTTTATACAAAGATAATAAACTGAATTATCTGGGGGATCCTCAATGATTAATTTAAACATTTAATATGATTTTTTAATACTGAAACAGATATTGACAAAGCCTGAAGGATAAACACAGCTTCGGACGTAAATTAACTAAATAAACACAACTTGTTCCACTAGGACATAATTGAAAATAACCTATTTTATGACTGCCCATAAAAAGATTAGATAATACCATAGAAAAAGGCAGCACATTGACCATATTTTCCGTGGAGGAATGTGATAATCCTTACATTATCAGTTTTGTTACGATTGTTTGCATTCATTAACGCTTTTTGAAGTTGTAGGCTATACCTTATGAAATCCATTAAATTTTTTTTTGCATATTTAAAAGATTATCTCTAAATTTACATTGCTGTGTAACATTAAGTCTTGTAATGGCGTGCTGTTTATCTCAAAAATTCATTTCTAAATTCGTTTTTTATTGACCGTTATGGTTTAGCAAAAAGCCATGCCTAGGGAATATTAGAAACGTATTTGTGAATAATTAAAAGACAGTTATTTTATAATAACGATAAAGATTCCCATGTTGTAAACGAAGAGTCTATGTAAACAATTTACTGAATATTTTTTGCTTGTTTCAACAAGTTATGGTGCAGTGTTGCCTTATGGCAATAAAGTCAAATTAATGAATGGAAAACCAATGGGAAAATTCACAAAATAAAGGGTTAAGAAGTTATTTATATTACATAAAGAAATAAAGACTGGTCTAAATAAGAAGTTTTTTAGACTCATGAAAGTAAAATAGTATCTAATTGTCCAAAGTTTTTTATATTGTACTTCTTTAATATTTTTTATCAATTTTTATCACTAATTTAAATCATTAAATTTGCCCAAGATGATTAAACAGAGGCATCTAACGTTACAGCATACTTTATATGTATACATGTAACTTAGAATATTTCGGAGTTGAGACTTCTGTGTTTTGCAATATCTATTTATTTTCTTTTTTATCAGATTTCAACTTTGTTAGACTTCGGGGACCAAAAAGTTCTAGAGGCATAGGTCGTGTGGAAATATTTTACAATGGAGAATGGGGAACAATTTGTGATGATGGCTGGGATTTGAACGATACTAAAGTTGTTTGTCGACAACTTGGTTATGACTATGCTGTCAGGGCTTTCCAAGGAGGTTATGTTCCTTATGGCAGTGGGAAAATATGGTTAGATGAAGTTCGTTGTGTAGGAAATGAAAATGTTATTTCGAGTTGTTCACATATTGGATGGGAATCACATGATTGTACACATGATGAAGATGCTGGTGTACAATGTTCAGGTTTGTACGTACATTATTTACCTTTTTATACAAAGATAATAAACTGAATTGTTTGGGGGATCCTCAATGATGAATTTAAACATTTAATATGGTTTTATAATACTGAAATAGATATTGACAAATGCCTGAAGAATAAACACAGCGTCCGACGTAAAACAACTAAATAAACACAACTTGTTCCACGAGGGAATAACTAAACATAACCTATTTTATGATTGCCCATAAAAAGATTAGATAATACCAGACAAAAAGGGCAGCCCATTGACCAAATTTTCCATTTAGGAGTAAGATAAACCCTATATTATCAGTTTTGTTACCATTCTTTACATTCATTACATCTTTTTGAAGCTGTAGGCTGTAGCTTATGAAGCTCCATTAATTTTTAGCATCTCCAAATTTACCCTAAGGTGTAACTTTATGTCTTATAATGGCGTGCCGTCTATCTTAAAAATTCAATTTTAAATTCGTTTTTTACTGACCGTTAAGGTTTAGCAAAAGCCATGCCTAGAGAGCAACAGAAACGTATTCTAAATAACTAAAAGACAGTTATTTTGAAAATACGATAAAGATTCCACGTTGTAAACGAAGAGATTATGTGAACAATTTACTTTTTACTTTTTTTGCTTGTTTCAACAAGTTATGGGGCAATGTTGCCATATGGCAATAAAATCAAATGATTGAATGGAAAACCAATGGGGAGAATTCGCAAGTTAAAGGGTTAAGAAGTTATTTATATTACATAAAGAATTGAGGACTTTACAAAATAAAAAAATTTTTAGACTCATTAAAGTCAAATAGTGTTTAATTGTCCAAAGTTTTTGATATTGTACTTATGTAATTTTTTAAGATTTTTTTGTTACTAATTTAAATCATTAATTTCGCCCAAGACGATTTTACAATGGCATCTAACAACACAGGATACTTTATATGTATACATGTAACTTAGAAATGGATTTCAAAAATCAAATACCATGGTGAATGTTGATAATAACAATGTAATAGCTCCTAAAAGAACTGTTTTAACGAGAACACTAACCCAACAATTCAATGGAACCGTTATTTACAGCTAGAACGAGACACTTTGCATTTCGACAGACCACTCGTTAGGTGTCAACGTCTGCTAAATGAGAACATCCAAATCATGCTGTATTTGAATTGTTAAAAAAGGTCAATTTCATCCCTATTTTTAGATATGACACTTAAAATAGAGACAGATTAAACACGTAATCCGTAATTCTAGCCATGATTATTTTAGCTCAACATGAGCTAGCCAAACAACTGTCAGTAGTACTTTCGCCTGTTTTGGAGAGATTTTCAACATACGCTTTAAAAGACTCTTTTACTTTTACTGATGAGCTTAAACAACAAAATTTTTCAATGTATTTTAATCTAACGATGTGTTCTTTTGATGTAACTAGTCTCTTCACTAATGTGCCCTTAGAAGAAACCATTTAAATTTGTGCTTAAAATCTTTTTCACTCGGACATGACTTAGCCTGACATGTCTGAGAATGCCTTTAGAGAACTAATGATGGCTGCCACAAAGGGTGTGGAGTTTAGTTTTGATGACACCATGTATAAACAAATTGACGGAGTGGCTATGTGTTCTCCACTTGGACCGGTTTTTGCGAATATTTCTGTTGGCTATCATGAATGCAAAATGCTTGCATCTTGAGATTGTCCGGATGTGCTGTGGTATAAGCGTTATGTGGATGAAACCTTTTCTTTGTTTGATAACGATAAAAATTGTGAACGTTTTGCATAGTGTCTGAAATGCATAGTGTCTCTTTCTAGCTGTAAATAACAATTCCTTTGAATTTTTGTGTTAATGTTCTGGTTAAAACAGTTCTTTTAAGAACTATTACATTGTTATTATCAACATTCACCATTGTAGTCGCTATTTTAAAATCCATCTTTAAGTTTGTCACCATGCCAAAGTTTCTGTTTCATTATGTAACTAAGAATATTTCGGAGTTGAGACTTCTGTGTTTTGCAATATCTATTTATTTTCTTTTTTTATCAGATTTCAACTCTGTTAAACTTCGGGGACCAAAAAGTTCTAGTGGCAGAGGTCGTGTGGAAATATTTTACAAAGGAGAATGGGGAACAATTTGTGATGATGGCTGGGATTTAAACGATGCTAAAGTTGTTTGTCGACAACTTGGTTATAACTATGCTCTCAGGGCTTTCCAAGGAGGTTATGTTCCTTACGGCAGTGGAAGAATATGGTTAGACGAAGTTCGTTGTGTAGGAAATGAAAAAAATATTTTGAATTGTTCACATAGTGGATGGGGCTCACAAAATTGTACACATGATGAAGATGCTGGTGTAGAATGTTTAGGTTTGTATGTACATTATTTACCTTTTATACAAAGATAATAAACTGAATTATTTGGGGGATCCTCAATGATGAATTTACACATTTAATATGATTTTATAATACTGAAACAGATATTGAGAAATGCGTGAAGGATAAACACAGCTTCGGACGTAAATTAACTAAATAAATACAACTTGTTCCACGAGGACATACTTAAAAATAACCTATTTTATGACTGCCCATAAAAAGATTAGATAATACCAGAGAAAAAGGGCAGCCCATTGAGCATATTTTCCGTGGAGGAATGTGATAATCCTTATATTATCAGTTTTGCTACGATTGTTTACATTCATTAACGCTTTTTGAAGTTGTAGGCTGTACCTTATGAAATCCATTAAATTTTTTTTTGCATATTTAAAAGATTATCTCTAAATTTACATTGCTGTGTAACATTAAGTTATGTAATGGCGTGCTGTTTATCTTAAAAATTCATTTCTAAATTCATTTTTTATTGACCGTTAAGGTTTTCCAAAAGCCATGCCTAGAGAGCATTAGAAATGTATTTCTGAATAATTAAAAGACAGTTATTTTAAAAAAACGATAAAAATTCCCATGTTGTAAACGAAGAGTATATGTGAATAAAATATATTGGTTTTCCATTCAATCATTTGATTTTATTGCCATATGGCAATAAAATCAAATGATTGAATGGAAAACCAATAGGGAAATTTCGCAAGTTAAAGGGTTAAGAAATTTTTTATATTACATAAAGAAATGAGGACTGGCCTAAATAAAAAATTTGTTTTGACTCATGAAAGTCAAATATTGTCTAGTTGTCAAAAACTTTTAGATATTTTACTTATGTAAGTTTTTTTAACAATTTTTTCTTATTAATTTAATTCATTAATTTCACCCAAGAATATTTTAAAATGGCATCTAACATAACAGGATACTTTATATATATATATGTAACTTAGAATATTTCGGAGTTAAGACTTCTGTGTTTTGCAATATCTATTTATTTTCTTTTTTTATTAGATTTCAACTCTGTTAGACTTCGGGGACCAAAAATTTCTAGTGGCAGAGGTCATGTGGAAGTATTTTACAATGGAGAGTGGGGAACAATTTGTGATGATGGCTGGGATTTAAAGGATGCTAAAGTTGTTTGTCGACAACTTATTTATTACAATGCTGTCAGTGCTTTACATGGAGGTGATGTTTCTTATGGCAGGGGAAGAATATGGTTAGATGAAGTTCGTTGTGTAGGAGATGAAAATAGTATTTCGAGTTGTTCACATAGAGGATGGGGATCACATAATTGTAGACATTATGAAGATGCTGGTGTACATTGTTCAGGTTTGTATGTACATAATTAAAAATAATTCTACACAGATTCACCCCCCTATTTACATAACTCCTTTGTCGGTCACGCTCTACTGCTGAGCATGTTAGGTTACAAAACATGAAAATTCGCACTTATATTAATATTCACCCCCAACCCCAATCAATGTTCTAGTTTTGGACCTAGGCGTAGCCAACCTGCTTGTTTTTAGTCTTGTTTTGTTGGTTTTTCTGAGTTGATTTACTTAGAAAACAATAAATTTGAAATTGAACATTGCTTGAGGGAACAATGAATAAGTCTTCATGAAACAATTTTATAAATTCTACGGCAAGATGCAACATCTCCGAATACCGCCGCGACGCATATCAAGATATTCATAACAATGACGACATGCTTGGATCAAATATCATTTATTTCACTTCTTGTAAAAAATTTTTTCAAAGGCTTTATTGCGGGTAAGCCTTCGAGCTTGTTTGTTATGGATGATACGCTTTAATTTCACATAATTTTATTAGTCGATGTATTTTCGTTTGCAAAGTTAATCCAGCATCTTGAATTAACAAACTCAAAATTTCTGACTCATGCAACGAAAGTATATGATAAATAATATGCCCTGGTTGTGTGAATTTTTCTAAAGGTAATCTCATTGCTTTCGATGTCTAAGTTATTTTTGGTAGGTTTTTAGTGATGAAAATAATTCAAAATAGCATTAGCAAAAAATAGCATTCTTGTGCATTAGAATTGACTTAAGTTTGTTTAAAATGAATATTTTATGTGACACCAACATAAAAATGGCATTCACGTAACTAGAATTCAATTTATAAAAAAAGACAGTTTAACGTTGTTCTAATTGTTCAATAGCTGCGTTTTCATTAGTCTGTGGAAAACAGAGCTGAGTTCAAGCAATCAAATTAATCAAATTGCAAATCGATCATAAATGCATTTTAGGGGTCAAGTTAAAACGTCGGTTTTCAATTTGTCTGTTTCGCTTTATTGTTGCTTTATAAAAGAAATAAATGATTTTTTCGTGTTTGCACTGAATTTATGCACAGGGGCGAAACTAGCTCCTTTTTAATGTGTGTGTGAGGGGCGGGGCAGGTAATTAAATTGCGCTGCTAGGACCCAGGATGCCCTGCAGATCATATGGAACAGTACTTTTTTAATAATAAAATATTGGGTTGATTGAACAGATTTTTGCTATATATTTTTGTAATACATGTTGTATTCTTGTGGCAGAACGCACTTTAGCGTATTATTAAATCTTAAATGGCATTTTTCGCATCTTTGCAGTTGCCCAATTTTTTAGAATAACATTTAAGTCAACGTTGCCCTTTAGATCTTTTTCACATTGTTGATTTATAAAAGAAATAAATGATTTTTTGTGTTTGCACAGGCTTATGCGAACCTTAGAGACGTTTGTGAGAGCTTTCAAGTTTTCGATCAGCTCTCAAGTTCTAGCTGCCTAAGGTTTCCTCGAGCTCGCATAAGCCTGTGCAAGCACATTAAACAACTTTTATTTCTTAAGTAAACGCCACGTCATAGTTTATAATATTCTTAGGCTGTTGGTTTAAAATATGTCTTCTGTCATTTGAGTTAACACATATGGTCAAAAGATTATGTGTTGTGCAAAAGTGCAATTGCCATTTTTCAAGTACCTACCTATTAAAGGTTAACATAAATAGGGAATGATATGTTTCCGTGAATTAGTTTCATTCTTGAGTTACTTTGTAATTAGTTAATTCATGGATGCCCTTTTAATCACAAAATTTAGCACTGTCATTTTTTTTGTAATGTTGCAAAGTTTGTTTATTTGTTAGTTCTAAAGTCTTAAACTCTAAAATTTTTCTCTAACCACCACTTTTGAACACTCATTTTATTAAATTCTAAAATATTCTCCATATGCATCACAAATTCTCATGGCAACCCAGCCTACCTAAGCAAGTAGAAGCGGCGTATTTGGAGAGGGTTACAGGTTATCAAAAAAAGGGGGGTGAGCTTTAGTGACACTTGTGAGAAATGCACAAGAAAATGAATTAAATAGCTAATTAATAGAGCATAGTTTAAAAAACTGTCCAAAGTAAAACGCACACAGAATAACATTCTATAGAAATTGGTTTGCTAATATTATTTTGCAATTTCTTTGAAAATTTCTGACAATGCCCGAATTTCATTTGAAATGACATATAAATTTCTTTTAAATGCAAAAGTGCGAGAAAATCAAAGATTCAAATATTTCTTGTTGTCAAGGAAGTGAACCAAAATGTCTAAGATTTTGATAGGTAATTCTACACAGTCCATATTTTAATTATAGAAATCAAATTGCAGTCGTATGAAGTACTTAGAATCACCAAACGTTTTGGCTATAATGCATGCGTCGTAGCTACTTTTAAGAGCTACTTCGAAGAGCATAAATATTTCCATAAAGTACTGTCAATAAATGCAAACTTTTTGTGTTGAGGAATTTTTGGACACAAGTCGTAGTCTCCTTCGATTGCAGTAGAACACGTGTAAGGGATCCTTATTGTTGCAGACGATTAGAATGTTTTTTAATATGTTTTTATAAATGCTCTATAACAAATGTTTTACTATCAAAACCCATAAAAGAGATCCCTGCAAAATATAGACAAAAGACCGAAGCGAGCTTTTAACTAGTATATATTGAGAAGGTACATGGCTAAATTTTTTTTGGAGAATGAAGCAGGTTGAAGTTCTAAAGTTTAT
This sequence comes from Xenia sp. Carnegie-2017, assembly GCF_021976095.1. NCBI lineage: Eukaryota > Metazoa > Cnidaria > Anthozoa > Malacalcyonacea > Xeniidae > Xenia > Xenia sp. Carnegie-2017. Next base: position 10,194,670 of record NW_025813493.1, read on the forward strand.
CGTAAGATTTTTCATCTCTGTCATTCATTCAGTCAAGTTCATCATTCATTTATAAAATTGAATCGAAAGCGTTGTAAATTGTTGAACGAGTAGGCAGAATGTTACATGTTTGTGAATGTCGATCGTCCAGGTTGGTATATTTCAGAGAAGGACCGTTTTTATTGTTGTTGACTGACGTTTCGACCACCTTAGCGGTAGTCGTCTTCAGAGTCACATTGAAGGCATCCAAATTTAGTCTCAACATCAAGTTGTAGACCTTGTGAAAATATTTTCTCCGTAGACGGACCTCCCAGCCGGCAAATACATGTTAAACAGGGGCGGATCCATGGGGTATCCAAGGTGGCACTGGACACATTCAGAATTCGACAAAAAATCTTGAAACTCAGATATAAAACATAAATTTTCTTAGCTTATTAAGTTTATTGAGTCTGTTTTTAACCAAATATACTAACAAAACACATGAATTGCATTTGTTGACGTACTCAAAATTTGCATTTAAGCGACAGATTTTATAAATCCTCGTATTATTCCGCCGTTTAGATTTGTCTAATGTAATCCGATTATCCTACAAAACGATAACTCAATTGCTGTTCGAATTCCAGTTTTGCTGTTTCGATTTAAAAGGCGACCGCAAATCTTACCTTTTGACACGGTCAGCGAGCGTTTTCTTGCGCAATTTCGGCATTTTTGACCACAGTGACATAATTCCAAATAATGTCCAACCAGATAAAACTCACAATTTTTATCACCTGATTGTGGCAGATCGCAGTTGGCCACGGTCGCGCAATATTTATTGCGCAATTTCATAGTAATTCGACTGAATTAAAAATTACTTAATCCTAATATCGACTTACGCGTGCCGGGCGTGTTGTCAGTTTATATTCGGACAATATTTTTGACAATTCCGCTTAAAAACATGGATTCCATTGCTTTATCGAAAGTCATCGAGCTTTTTGGGAATTATAACTCGAAGGATATCACTTCACTAGTGAATTCATATTGCTTTGAGAACAATGCGAAAAAGCTATTCCTGAGAGACAAAATCGTGTAGGTGATTGTAAACAATTTACAGTGCAGCTGTGCGAATTTTGAAAACTACAGTTTCCTAACAGTCAGAGAGAACGATCAAAATCAAAGGTTCTTTCTCTTAATTATTGATGTTAAAATATTTATGAGTCTTCTACTGTTTTAGGCTAGGATACATGATGATAGTATATTCATGATTCAAGCTAACTATATTATGCATTTCTTGGTATGGCGAAATATTAAATAATACAAAATGAATGGATTAATTGTGTGTTTTACAATGTTTTGAAACTATCATATACCTAAGAAACCTAATCATTAACCTTACAAAGAAATTTGTCCACCGATAAAGTAACATTATTTACGATTATAGATGTTATGAAGTACGTGTTATTAATTGGTGTTTGTGTCAGTTTATAAATATGGTTTCACTATGTTTTCATGTGACATCAAAGTGCTATGTTAGACTACCTATATACAGTGTGCGAATAAGTTGAGAAAAAACGATGCGCAATTGTTTTTGATAAAAGTCTTTTTTTAGAGACATAATCAAATCGATGTTACGTTAATTATTATATAGCGCTAATTGCTAAATTAGTATTTTTAAACGTGAACAAATTCATATGATTTACGACAGTATTTTTCGTTACAACCATTGGTTAAGTTAATAATGTATTAGAGAAATTTTTTGTGCATGTTATTCTCTCCTCTTTTTTGTGCAAACTTTACAGCGCAATAAATTCACCAACTGGCCATCATCCCAGTACTCAAACGAGTCAGCATTTAATGTTTCCATCCATTTTTTTACTGTATTAACTTTGCTGGTAGCTACAACCTTTCGACCAAAACGGCAAGAAAGACAAAAGTTAAAAGAGAATAACCAAATATACTTTCGCTTTCTGATTATTAACAGTTACATCCTTCATGTTTGCTTACGATAAAAAACATCATATTTATGTCATATTACAAGCAATATGTAGAAGCAAAAATTATGGCTGATCAATGTTGCTAGTTTGGCTTAATAATTTGAGCCAAATTTGGCTTAATATTTTTAGCCAAATTTGTCTTCATTTACTCACGTTAGGCTTATTTAATATCACAACTCCCTTTTGTTATTTTTCAAATTTGGCTTAATTAAGTTTTTTTTATCTTTTTTTAAGAATCAATATAAACATATTTCCCGATTTTACTGAAAATACTCAAAATAGCTATGATGCCAATTGCCAAAAACAGAACGTAACGGTTTACAAAACAATGCAAATGCAAAAATTGACATTAATATGGTATTACACCCCTATTGTTATAAGCATATAAGCACCGTGTAAGTTGACTGCTGGCAGACTTACCAGTCTCAAAGTGACAACGTCTTTAAAATTTGATGACATTATGTAAACAAGGATTTTAATGTCGTGCAGCGCACTATTTTATAAAGTAAATATCAGTAAAGTTAAGCTTGAAAACTTTTTTCAACTTATGTGGTAGTATTCAATAAAGAAGTTTTTTGCATATCGTTTGAAAAATTGATGTGCAAATGTTTTCATTCAAGCTAAAACAATGTGCGAATTGCACATTGCACACCATTAATTCGCACACTGCCTATATAGTTTCGATACTCGACTGTGCAGGAAATCTACCAACTATTTTACACTATTTGTATTTTTATACAAACATCATGAACCAGCTCCACTCAAAACACCTTATTCATGACCTTTACTCTGATTTATCAAAATATGTGTACACTCTTTGAACATTGCTTGTATTATCATGTTCCATGCATAAATCGCTTTCCTGAGAGTAAAATTTTATAAAATTTTATAGACACTGACGAAAGATCCTAGTGATGGGGAATCATGTCAAAGAAATACACTAAAATCCTAATTCTTATCGAAGATGCTTTTTGTAAAATATGTCGTGGAATATTTGAAAGCTTATGTAGAAAATGCTGTGTGTTTGACATTTTTATCCATTGTTGAAATGTATCTGTCATACAAAACTACGTGTAAACAAGTTGTAATCAACAATATTATCATATAAAGTAAATGTAGATATTATCATAATCTATAAAAAAAAGTGAAATGATGAAGTTTCATTTCTGCTAAGAATAAAATATTATTAACAAATCAAATGATTTACTGAATTACATTATCTTTGACAATTGACAAATCAAGCCGTAAGATTTTCTTTTGAAGTTACATAAAGTTATTACGTGGATTCCGCAAGACAATGGTGGTGATTGCTACCTACCATGCCGTTTGTACTGCCCACCAACCAGAGATGACCGCGATTACATTAAAATAAAATTAATAAAACCTGTTCATGATGTGTTTCCAAAAGAGAGGCAAACCTCGACATACTTTGTAATTAAAAGAAATCTTGAAAATATTAATCTATTGTAAATCTTGCCATTCAGTTTTTCCGATGGGACTTGTTAATCCTGTAGATTGATTACCAATAATTTGATGCATTGTAGGAATCAGAAATGTCTAGAATATGATATCGAAATAAAAATTAAGAATCATTTTGTCTCACTCAAAATGGATGACGATTTTAGAAAATGACGTCAGATATTGCATTCATGAATTATTATGTTTCTAATCATTTATGATTTACCAAACATCAAGCACAGCATAAAGTACCATTTTTTCAATTGCAATGTTTATGATTGTACAATGAATGCAAATTATGAATTACTAGTGAAAACATTTCATTTTTTTGAAATTTTGCTTAGTACAGACTACAGCTAAAATGAAGTGTTAATCTTTCTCATGACAAATATCAGTGAAGAATCATAACCAGATCAGTACGATATCTCTCAGAAAGTTTTGGTAATTCAGAAAATATACTGTTATGTAACGTTAAAGTATTGTTTGCACGACATTATTTCATATTATAAAATATACACAATGAAACACGTGCGCTGATTGTTTTAGACCTGTGTTTGCATTAGTCTGCGAAAAACGATCTGAGCTCAACCTATCAAATCAATCAATCAATCAAAGAGAATTTGCAAATTAATCATGATTACACGTTAAAAGAATATTATAACGGTTTTTTCTTTCGCATTATTGTTATTTTTTAAAATAAATAAAAGATGTTTTTCGCGTTTGCACTGGCTTATGCAAGTGTGTCTGGGGTAAAAATTCTTGACCATGTGCAACCCTCGACCTTTGGTCTCAGGCTTGCACTGATCTGCTCTCGAGTTCTCCCAAAGGTCTCCTCGGTTTGCATAAGCCTGTGCAAACACATGCTGTAAAAATCTATTATTTATTAATTTGTGTATGAATTACTTCATTTGTAAATAACATCTTTGCTTTATTAGAGAAAATATTTTTGAAATGCTAAAACGTCAATGGTTTTCACAGAATCTGTTTACAATAGACTACATTTACTATCCTAGAACAAATTTTTTGAAGCCGTGATTTTACCCCAGACACACGAGATTTTACCCAAGATACGTTTAATTAATTATTTTACCCGATAATTAATTGCCAACGAAGATAATTAGTAAATATATTTACAAAGACAACAAGTAAAGTTAAATTAGATAATTTTCAACATTTTCTATGTAGCCAAAATGACACTGCCATATGTATAAGTGTAATGTAAGGTGTTTGCCAAGCCACGTCTTTATAATGAAATAAGGAAAGTGTAGTAAATTGTGTAATAATGTCACCATATCATTGTGAACTTAATCTAATGATAGATTATTATCAACCAACCATGTAGCGACTTTTATGTAAATTACGTGTATCAGCATGTGCTTACTTGTAGTTTTTGTAATTTCTTGCAATGTATAAGTTTTCATTGAATGTTATAAATAAACTTATCGGAAGCAACGCGTGTTCAGCCTCAAACAACAACTGCCACAAAATAAATCCAGTAGCAAAGTGTGAAAGCATGGATATTTACCATAGGTTTTAATAAAGGTATGTAAAACAGAGCTACAAAAGCTTTGCAACAGTTCAGCAATATATATATGAAGTATATAAGTGAGCAAAAGTTCCATGTTCGTGATTGTTCAGATTTTATAAGCTCTGTTTGTTCAACTCAGGGTGCCATTTTTGAGATGTTGCCATTTAATCTTACAATAAGATATTATCACTTTTTTAAAAACCCTGTGTATTCTACAAAACTTCACCAAGCAGCTACCAGGTAGCTACAAATCTTTCTTTACTAATCATCCCTTCATTAAGAATCGACAAAGTCATCACCACGACTCTGTCAAGTACTTCTCTACTGAACTTGATGATATGATCAACCACATATTTCCGTAATCAGCACACGTTTACAATGGCTTCATTTTCGTGAGAAGTTCTTCGGCATTTTCTGCACTTTTTACCCTGATTAAATAACTGACAGGCTTGGAATTATCGCTTGGAATTACTAAATACGGGCGGGTTTGGCACGCTTAGAAGCAACACATTATTTTTCCCCGATCTTGACATGGGTGTAGATTCATTAATGATGACGTTAAGAATAATCTTACCCAAGGCAGTATCATTACGTATTATCACCTGAATCTTTTCATCGGAATTTTCTTTAAGCTTAACATTCCTACACCAAGTTCAGACCAATCATCTGTCTTTTAAAGAAGAGTTTGCAACGAAGTGAGAAAAAAGCATCTTCTTCTCGCAAACTGAAATGGTGAAAAAGTATCATGTTAATTTAGAATGACACAGAAAATATTTAATTCCATTACGCTTTGTTGATCTGAGTAAGATCGCATCGCACAAAAAACGACTTCAATATAAACATAATGAAATAGAGAACTTGGAAATACGTCGTATAATAAGTTCTTTTCTAATATTTTAACATCAGCGCGTGTTTGTGAAGACGCAGTTTGGCACATTGGAAGAAAATACATGGAACGCTACTTGTAATACAAAACCTTATTAATTTTTGGAAGCCGTGATTTTACCCCAGACACGCGAGTCTGGGGTAAAATCGCGCGTGTCTAATGTAAGATTTGGCTTCAATTATTTGCTTCAGGTAGCGTTCATTGTATTTTATTTCAATGGTTTGGCAACTCTGTTACAATGGCAACAAGACACATGAATATGAATCTCAAAATGAAAAGAACATATAATTACATGTTACTTTCCTGGTGGACCTAGTGGTATATAACATTTTTCACAAGCAATTTGCCAAATAACCCACACAAAACATCGTTCAATACGTACCTCTTGATTTGACTTTGTGTTTTCGGTTCGTCCTCAGGTTCTGTCGTATTATTGACTGATGGTATTGATGTTGCCGGACTTAGATTGCTCGCTGAAAGGACAGTAATAAATATCCAGTATATTTAATATGTCTAATGAAAGCAGAGAAAACGCAAGTAGAGAATATAATCAGGAGTAATGTTATACATCTCTTTTGTTTAGCGCATTTGCGAGTCGATAATGATAAGAAGCTAACGAGATGTATCTAACAACCTGTCTTAACAGTTGATATGTACACTGTAGCTATATTACGTAGATGGATCGCACATCTCAGATTAAATTTGAAGCCGGAAACGACAGTAGGTCGCCATTTTGAATAATCACGAAGTTGAGAAAATGTATTTTAATTGATTTGGTTCGTGTTATGATGTTGTGCGCAGATTGAAAACAACAAACACTGATGGAAAGCAACTAAGGAAATGTTTTCTACACTCGCTGCTTTGATTTTAATTTTGTCCATTGAGATCAACTGTTCACGTTAAGGACCAAGCTTCCTTCTGTAATGACACTTCAAAATCTAAGGCTATCGATGCCAAAATCACTTCATTAAAAATACTCATTTAAGTGGAATTTTCAATATGGCGCTGCATCATAACAGTTGGCCTCACAATTTAGTATTTCCCATGTAATCCATGTACAACGTACATATCAATAGTCTTAGCTAAGTCAAATAAACATAACAGTGCACCACAGACAGATATGGAGAATAACTTACATCCATATGTTGAAGTGAAGACAGAAGAATTTACAGACACTGCAGTAGAAATTGACTTTGGAAATGTAAAAGCAGTAGCCATAGTTTTATTATCGCAGTCATCCACAGAATATGAACGATATTTCTTCTCAAGAGTTGATAAATGTTTCTCATAGTCTTTAAAAACTGGCAATAGATCCACATAAGGATTTTGAGAGATGTGCTTCTTGATCCATTCGCAAACATCCTCATTAAGACGTTTCATATGAGTCATGTAAACATCGTTTACATTGACGTTTTTTCCATCAGATTTTGAATGGTTAACGTTCATGGAAACATCTTGTGTAAGAATAATGTTCACGTTTTTTTTATAAGTAAAAAAAAAATGAATGATTCAAAGTCCTTGAATGGTCTTTGTAAACAGTTATATTTTGTACCTGATTTTTTAGCCTGATTTGAAAAGCCTTGAAAGCCGGCAAATGTCGAAGTAGTTTTTTGTCCTATGTTCTTAGTGGTACCAAAAAATCCTTGGAAACCTTTGAAACAATTGGTCTACATGATAATATCAGAGGAATGGTGAATTTGAAAAAAAAGAACATTTTACTACCCATAAGTGGTGTACGTAACTAACAGTGGTGTGGCCTGGTTGGTAATTGAGGAGGGGGGGTTCAATACTTATGCTCTTCCCCATCAAGTTCCTTTACAAAATAGAAACAAGAAGATGCACACAGTGATTGATCTATCGCTGAGATTGCATTAGCTTGTGCAAACCGATCCTAGATCAATAAATTAAGTCACTCGAAAATAATTTACACATCAATCATGAAATCATGTTAAAGCAAAAAGTAAACATTTTGTTTTAAGTTCATCTGTTTCACATTACAGACGGTTTGAACGTGAAGACATTGTAAACATCTTTTATTCTTAAATAAAATACATACATTCAGGGACTATAATGTACATGAATGTTGTCCTCACTCCCCAATTAAGCTGTTGAATAATTTGTGTTTATTTTTTGCAATTAGTAATAAATTTTCCCTGTCACACAATTCATTGTTTTCCTTTCAACTATATGAATCAAAGCAACGTCACAAAAGAGATATTTCCTTGTAGATTTTTTTTGCAGAAAGCGTTTTTTTCGTAGAAACTGTTTAAATAAATTTAAAACAATTTTTTGCATTCAATGGCAATGTAATATTTTTGAAAACGAATTGTACAAAAATCATTATTATTCTTAAAAAATTGTTCAAAGTATAATCTAATGATGTGCATTTATACATAGTGCACAAGATGCGTGCCTAAAGAACTTAAACTTGACATTATGTTAATAAGACACAAATATAGGTAGTACGACGCAATTTATGACAAAAAAAAATCAAAAAGTAAGTGCAGGTACTTTGCTTTCATACATTCGGTGAAAACAAAAAAAACACATTCCTGTATGAGGATTGTAAGTTATAGAAATGTAAGTCGCAAATTTTGCTTCGAAAATGTTTAGGGAGGGGGGGGGGTTGCAACAATATTGTGTCTTTTTTGTCCTTATTTTCTGCATTTTTAAGAGAGGAAAATCATGTGAAATTTGATGTATAAAGATAATTATGTAAGAAACTAGCCTTGCTTGAATTTGATGTACTTTAGAAAGTTTCATGTTGGGTTAAGTAAAAAGGGGGTAAACCATATTATAATGAACTATAAAAATTGAACAAAAGTTGCTTATAGACAATACTCCTTTGGCTTTATAGTATCTTGTCTATGAACGGAAACTAACATCTGCAGTGCACATTTTTCTTTTAGTTTATAGAGACACTTGAAGTAGTTGACCAATTTGAATAACGTCAAAATAAACATATTTTTGTCCGGGGTGTTGTTATAAGGAATTAAATTAATTTGGTCAGTTATTTTCAATGTAAATGGTATTTCTTGGAATTGTCGAAACAATATTTTTGTTGCATATTTTTTCTGACACTAAATATCTGCAATTATAACTCTTTATCCCAAATATAATGAAAAATCATGAAAATTTGTGTCCCCGTCCACAGAAAAGTACTCGTCTTGTGTTGATGTCAAAACTCAAAAAGCTAATATTACTAGCACTTTAGGACAAGATAATCTCCGCTTCAGTTATATTTTGTCTAAGCTGCTGTTTGAGAAGGATTGAAAAAAACTCGCAATAATTCAAAAGACAAATTTCATTGATAGCCAAATTGCCTCTTCAATGGTAAGCAAAGAAAATATAAAGAAAACCTAAAATACACTTGATGCGAAAAAAACAGCTCTTATGGATTTAAATTCCTTATTAAGACCATAGATTTCATTTATCATAGTCATGCTTATATGTAATCCAACAGATAATCTAACACAATCTTTATCTTATAAAATACTTAAAGCATTATGAAACATTTTTGTATGTTTTTTTAAACATTTTCTTTAATTTAGATTAGCGCAGCCATGCATCATCTAAACATAGCTGCCATCTGGTAATTTGACTAGTCTGAAAATCTTAAAAAAAATTTTTACCGTTTCGCAAATTATTTTATCATTTCATAGTTGTCCTTTTGATGAAAACAAAAACAAAATGATTGATCACAACCAATGATAAACTTCTACTAATTGATATTTATGAATGTCTGGAAATGTATTATATATTTCCATGGATATGCCAGAGAAAATAGTAGTTGCATCAAAAATAGTTAAAGGAACCATTCTTAAGTATTTTTATTCTAAATACAGATAACAAAAAAAATGTTTTTTAACTATGATAGACCTATAAGAATTATAAAATATTAGCAAAGTGTTTTGCATTTTCACATGAGAATGATAGTAAACTAAAACTTGAATGCATGTTTGATAATGAATATTTGATTGGACATTAAAACTAAGATTTAGTATTGAGGGAAATGATAAAGAAACAGAAGTACATAATTAAACAAATTGAAATGAGGCAAATCATCATCAAACATCAATACAGAAGTCATTTTAAAAGCAAGAAATACATGCAAAACAAATGATACATTTCTCGTCTCTTGTTTCTTCTGCTACGATTATTTAATATTGCAAGAATATTTTTGACAAATGGAAAATGCCATTTAATTAGCTGAAACAAATTATTTGAAGAAATAAAAATTTTTTAATACATCAAAGTTGAATTCCTCTATTTAATTCTCTATTTAATTTAAGCTGTATAATGTGAAAAACATGCTTGATTTCGTAGAGACATATTATTTATACTAACGGCCTTAATGAAGTATAATTGATGAAAACTTTGAATTTATTCCCAATTCATGCAAGTTTGAATAATATTTATTTCACAAACCTACAGTTGTTGAAAATATCGCCACCAAACCGACCAAAATTTAGTGTCAATGTCAATGAAACAACACCATCGAGCTCTATAAAACCTGGAGGGCAAAGGGGCCTGGACCCCGTGGTCAAAAACATGGCGGTAATGGCAGCTTTTGGTGGTCAAAACTTCCACTTTAAAAATTTTTTTCAATATTCACTCCTTCCTGATTTCTAATACTGTTTGTATGAACGAAAACAAGTGAGAAAAAAAACAATTACGATACCGACAGCATGTCATGTCAAAATAATGCTTCAGCATTGCGTGAAAAACACAGTACAGACACACATCAAAATAAAGAAGATCGACGGTATAGAAACGCATATTTTGGATGTAACATTTAAGTTATTTTATGACATTTTAGCCTTTTAAAAGAGAAAATCAAACGGGATTCTTTACTAGACCTGTCAATCTCGTCAAACTTATACATTATTTCATGCTTTTGTGTGTTTGACTGTTTGTAAACAGTTTGGTGCACCTATTTTTCTTGCTTCAAATGGATAAATCTGTGTAAAAATGCTCCTAAGGAAGCGAGAAAATGTTTGCTTCATTCCTACGACATGAGTCAACTGAAAGTTTACCAAGGATAAGTATCATAAGTGTATTGTCATTACCTGATAAATCTACTGAAAACTCATAAAGAAAGTATGTTGAACTAGAAGAGCTACAAAAAAGAAAAAAATTCAAAACACCATGACACTGTTGCTTGGTAATTTGTATTTTGTAAACAGCTTGGCAGAATCTTGGATCTATTACTGAACAGAACTACATTAATTTTCCATTGAAATTACAAACTTGGAAACTAAAGTGCATTGGTTTCTCTGACAAAAACACTGTCTACTGCTGCATGAAGGCAAAATAGTTATTTGACAGTGTAGGTGAAGAAATTTATCAAGTTCTATAGATATTATTGTGCATTACTTACAGTTTTTTGGAATTGTGTAATGTATGTCATGAACAAGATATAATTTTTCAAAAATGCTAACCCCTTCGAGCACTACTACTCTTCTGTTTTGCTTAAACAACTTACAGCTACCAATACTAATTATTTATATGTACAAACTAACATTTGGGAATTAAATGATAAACAACTTGTTAAATCTTTGTATTTTACATCAAGCCTTTGAATTAGTTCCTTTTATCTCTTGGTAAAAAAATATTAATGAAAGACTTACAAATCAAGTTTCTCGATTAGGAAATTTAAATTTGTTTAAAATTTGTTTAAAGAATTCTTTTTATTGATTTCTACAAGTCTTCATAAGACACAAAGAATTTCTTTGCCATCTATTTTTGCTTCTTCTACATTCAACTTCATTGTAACCAATGCATCCGATGTGAATTTGTGGATCACCTGGAATCATACCAAGTATGGATTTAATGAGATGAGATAATAATATGTTTAATTTTCATGCATATTAATGAATACTCATAAGCTATTGTTAAACAAAAATTTCAAGGTAGAAACAAATCTTAGCACATTGTTCAACACACTACTTTTATCTTGGTTTTGAAGTAGTAACCTGTTTACTATAACAATAAATACTTCATTTACAGAAACGCTAAGTAGTACTTTAAAACTGTTTGCATAAATCCAACTTTCCAATCCCATTATAATTGTCTACACTACACAGTCAGTCAAATTGAGCAGGCAAACAGTTTAATAGTTATTTTTATTATACAACATATACCATAGTTCTCATTAACTTTGCATGGCACTGCATTCAATTTTAAGACAACTCTGTTGTAAACTTTCCCTTCATCTTTTCAAAAAAAAAACATGAACAATTTATGCCCCATTTTTGGGAGGTAAACTCAATTCAAATCAGGAGAGTTTAGCTTGATGCCTTGATCATGATACAAGATGGATGCAAAACTCGATAAAAATTGACCGATTCGCCTCGTCTGGCGAGCGATTACGTGAAGAACAAACAAGACTGGACCAGAATAACTTTAAATTAAAACTTAGTAGTGGAAACACTCTTCAAGTATCGTGTTAAAAACAAAATAGTATAACTAATACTGTGCTACTTACCGGAGTCAAGAAATGCTCCATTTTCTGTCGCTATTTCAGCATCCGCAAACCTCAAAAGTTGGCAGTTTAATAAATAAAGTTTTCAAAAAGTGTTTATGTTAGGAAAATAAATAGTTTTGATATTTTCTATTCTCGCAATCGTGGTGGTCAAATCAGGGTGGGCGACAAAAATTTTATTTCATGAGCCTGCGTCTCTCCACTGACTTTGACCACCAAAATCCGCCATGTTTTTGACCACGCGGCCGCGCGCTAATAATTTATACTAATTTTGTTGACGTTTCCCCTCCAGTTATTATAGAACTCAATGAACAACACCGCCATTTTTTTGCGTTCAATACTTCATGTAACTTCTGCTATTACTAGAACATCTCGGAAATTTTCAGCAAAAGAAATTTTATTTGTAGAAGGTTTAGTTCACGATCATTTACTAGTAGAAACTTACCATTATTGTATGTGCTAACTGCATATATGTGTAACTAAACATGAAAAAAGTGTGAACAATTTTCATATATATCTATAAAGAGTTACCATTTGTTATTTTTCTCAAATTTTTGCGAATAAGTTATGATTCAAGTAAACGCGTTTCGACACTTCTTGTTTTCTATTGTTATATTTTTTAGGTGTTTCATTTAAAAAGTCGACTAAAGGCAAGAAAAAAGAGTTTGGACTTTTGATGAATTGAAAGGCTCTTTTTAACATTCTACGTTCCTTTTCATTGAATGGCAGTGTCGTAAAGAAAATTGTCCTTCTTGGAATACGCATTTGTCAATATAATAATAGCCATGCTTGAAAACTTCCACTCAAAGCTTCCACTTGAAAAAATGAAGATCATGAAGAAACACAAGCATTAAAATTGACGAAGAAGTTATAGTTACTGTCTTTGAATGTCATATACTTTGTATTGATGTCTATATCCAGAGAATGGTAACCAATGCTCAGCACAGCAGCTACTTCGATAATGAATCCAAATGAATCCAAATACTATCCAAAATGAATCAAAATTTTATAACATTAAAAAGTATAATAAAAAGGTACATAGTCCCTTTTTTCAAAAAGCCCATGGATGCTTTTGTTCATGATGAGAAAGTCATAGGAAGGTTCTCTTTTTTTCACAAGAGAGTTATAAGAAAGTTACATTGTAAAAGATATCTAAAAAACATATAGTCAAAGAGACAGAAGTTTTTTAACCTTTGCAGTATCCTTGGATGTTCTAGTTTCTCTTATGAGATAAACAAAAAGATATAATTCAAAAGCAAAAACCCCGTTTTCGGTCCATGCTTCCCGATACCTTCTTAAGCGTAAGGCAGTAGAACGCCGCATGTTAAAGTTTCGGTTGGAGATCTCGACCCCTCCAAGCTATCCTACTTGGGGATGCCAATACGCAGCGAGCTTCCGCCCATCAGACCCCGAGATCACCTGCGATAGACTTTGCTCGGGGTACGCAGGGAGAGTGCAGTTGCAACCGAATTCAGGGCCTCTAAGCCACTGCATACTATATCGCACCCAGCTTCCACTGCTAGTTGACATCTACTATGGGAAGTTGTAGATTTATATATATATATACCTAAATTCAAAGCCTTACAAAAGTTGTGGTAGTATTAAAGGTCACTACTGCGCATACCCAGATGATTTCTTTGATAATTTGCGATTAAGTGAACTAATTGACACAAATGTAGTGCAAGTATATATAGTTAGTCGTTGCTATGACTATCAACAAGTATTCGAGTGGACTGAGCATGCTCGAGCGCATGACCAGATGATGTCTCTATTAAATTGTTACTAAGTATGCTATTTACTTAAAAATCAGTTCAAGTGTAGATGCAATTGGCCGTTGCCATGACCATGAAGTTGGGCAGCTAATAAATTCAACTGCTCATGCTTAAACAGACTTCGCATGCGCAGATGATTTATCTAAAAAAATTGTGACTGAGCGAGATAATTAATCCATAATCGATATTAGTACATACAGTTGGTTGTTCTCAATTAACTTGTGAAGGAGCGAGCTCTGAAATTGGTGATTGTATGTGCGCTAAGCAAATTTTCCTTAATGTATTTTTGGCATGCTCTTTGTCTCTTAAGCTTGTTTTGACAAATGCATATGAAATTCATCAACACATTGTTACGCCACTCGTAATATTCGTGACAATGTTGGATATGTTTTTATTTTCTCTATAACTTTGTATCTGCATATTTTGTCCATAAACAATGCTCCAATATCTTTGACATATATTATAATTCGTGGATTGAGGTAGAACAGATACTTGAAAATGAAACTTCCAACAGTGAGACAAAATCAAGCAAGACTGAGGAAAAAGAAAGACGCCAAGTTGAAGAAAGCTGATGAAATTGAACGTAGTAGAAAAAGCTTGTCGAAATTTTTGAAAAAGTAAAACATATTTATATTTTTAATTTACTTCATTTACTTGGATATTTAACTAACTTTAATACAATTTCATCCTCTTTCAATGATGTGTATCTATATAAAGTTATCCTCCATATATTACAGGTTTCTTCCATGATTCCAAATTATCAAATTTAACTAAGAAAATTAATCGTTGAAAAAACTGAAACATTTTCAAATAAAAGAACAAAAATTATAAGAACTTTTAAAATATGATTGCACGGTGGACCTTGCACGGTGAACCATTAAAGCTGCGGTCCTGCTATTTTGCGAAAGCTTGCTTTTTTATGGAGAATATGCAGCTAAGCGTTAATCAGATGTTTAATCTTTGGCTTATACTTGAATTTAATATTAGTTTTGCAGAGGTTTATAACAAAAAAATTTCTATTTTCATTTTTCAAGGGTAAAATGGAAAAAACTGAAAGTAAATGTTTTTCGTTTTCCTAAAGCGTTCGAAAAAGAATGGCCCTTGAAAAATTTGTAAGAAACAGGAAAATAGCAACTTGAAAACAAAAATGAATTATCCCCATACTATTCACGTATTATTAAATTATTCAGATGTGATAAAACCGGGAATTTGAACCATTTCAAAAAAAACACCAGAAAAATTATGGCAAAATCGTGTCGCATTATTGTGCTTCAATATATAGCTGAGGTTAGCAGTAAGAACAAATATTATCTAGTCTCGTTGTTCTTTTATTTTACACTAAAAAGTATAGCAGTTCTTTTCTCAAAAGTAGAGACTACTATTTCTAAAGTAGTTCTTTTTTAATTGAAAAAGAAATAAGTTGTTGGGGTCTGGCTTGTCTACAAGTACGTTTCTAAAAAATTAAAGTTCACCTGGAAATTTTCGCACCTTGTACTTTCGTAATGAGATGTTTTCACTTCTCCATACGCTCCTTGATAAGATGGCAGATTATTCCAAGCATGAACAACAAAGGTTGTCACCATATCTTCTTTGAAGGTTGGATGAATTTCTTCGAGTTGTTTAACTACTTTCCGTTTTATCACTTCATCTTTCATCGACGTAAAAAGCAGAGCCTCCTTCATCCACGTGTAACTCATTAAAAGCCCCTCTTTCGTTTTGCAGTCTTACGGGGTGACGTAATGAATCTGGCCTATGGGAAGGTTTGTCTTTGAAAAACCACCTTTGATTCCTTCTTTTTCCCAGAATCTTTCTTTGGTTTGAAGAAAGATTTTTGTTGAGTGCAGATTAAAAACATTTCCCATTGCCTGGACGCTTTTTTTTATTGCCAACTGGGATTCAATATCATCAAGCTTTGATTTGAATTTTATTTGACGCAAAATGTTTATCGGCGTGGTGATAATTACTGCCTATGCAACAACAAAATACATGTACAGTTGCGATTATTCATTTTTTGAACAAGAGCACACACTCTAGTTTATGTAAGAGGATAGTATTTTCTATTCATAATTCAAAGTTTTCCTGAAACATTTACAATTGCTCGTCATTAGTTCAAGAACATTGTAGGATTGATTAATTCGATTCAGTGATGTCCCTAGAAGACACGTACAAACATGCTTAAAAACATGCACGTCATAATATTATGCTTGTTTGTGAAAATGGTGTTTACACAGAAAAGTCCTTCTAAAGTGGAATAAACATCAAAAAATGCACTTAGTACAATTTAGTTCTTGCTAGCAATTTTTGCAACACATTAGCAAGCCAAAAAATAATCGTCGAAAAGTACATATAAGGCTTCAGGAGAAAAGCATTCCTTAAAAAAGAAACAAATATTACGGAAAAACCTTATGATTTTCAAATTTGGTGTCAAGTAAACTGCAAATAACAAAATAATTTTAATTTCTTAAGCTCACCTTTGCCTTATACACACATGGTGCATCATTGATAGAATAGCATGACACCTCTACGACATCTTTCAGTGGATATTTTTTTGATACCCGTAATCTATTTCATGTATTGGCTTCTTGTATTCTATGTCATCTTTACTCAATATTTCATTTTTGAAAAACGCTTTAGGCAAATTATGCATACCACCTTTCAAGCAATGCATCTTACCAGATGACCACTTTCCCAGTTTAAAAGAAAGAAAGTGGTCCAGGGACTGTTCAATTTCGGGCACATAGCAAAATACAGAAAAACGACGAACGGCATCGTTAGACCATGGCAAAAGTTTTTCAAGTTTGACTAAATCTAAGTCTTTCTGGTCTTCAACAGACACTTTGGCTTTAATAGCATTGATGTTACTTTCAAGAAAACTTTCCACCGTGAACCGACTCCAAATTTTAATCCATCGATCCCAAGCATTGACTTGATCACCGACGCTCTTGGAATTCGATAGCCAGGTGCAAAGCTGGCCAGTGACGACATTTGTTGTTTCTTGGTAATATTTATCTTCAAAAGGAAAACAAACAACTTTAGTTTTAATCGTGATCATGGTCTAACACAATCAAATCAAACATTTATCAACATGCCATGTAAATAGTCTCTTAATTTTAATGGCTTGCTTACAAAAACTGGGGGAAAAAGTCTCATTAAACTTACAAATATCAGTTATATCTCCTTTTAACTCTTCCTTTATACCTTCTTTCCAATTTGGCCAAATTTTGATGAAATGTGTCTAACACCAAACTAAAAAAAAGTCTATCAATATAAATGATAATTAAGTTAAATAAACAGCTCTATTAACAGTATTTAGAAGTTAAGGTTATCATCATAACTGTTAATTGCGTATCAAGTAGTGCAAACAGGTTACAAATTTTACAAAAAATGTTAATGGCTTGAATGTATTTTGCGAAGATGCCAACGCTAAAAAACGAATAAGAAATTGTCTAATTTGATGAGGCGTATCTTAAGATAATTTTTTCTGTTCCTAGCCGCTTCACGTATATACTCTTACTTCGCAAAACATATAGAACTTTATTATAAATTTTTTGTAGTGTCTACTTTTAAAAAATTTACTTTTAGTTTTGTCGCGAAACCCATAGATACAAGAAACGGCATTTTCATAGTAGTTTGGAAAACTTCTTATTGGTAGATTGAAGTTCTTGATGTAACCATTTATCAAATAATGTTGCCCCTCAGATTGACCATCTGCATCACAAGGAATTCGCATAGCCCCTGCTAAAAAAACAAAGAAAAAACAATTCATCTCTCGTACAAATTATTAAAGGGCATGTATAATAGTAAGGTTACATGACACTTTAATTAAATTAAACTCTTGATTTCAAAAGTAAGCATATATCAACTTAATTGATTTTATTAAAGCTTGAATACTCAATTTAAGATCAGATGAGATGCCCTCTTTGTTTTCCTTTTTTTCATAGACAATGCAAAAATAAACGGTTGTATATATGTTTTATGACATCGTACTCATCACACTTTTGCATTATACTTATGATTTATACTTTTTAAAAACAAATATAGAGCTCAAACAATTATAAAAAATGATGAGGACTAAAAGCATCTCAAATACTTTGTTATAACTATAAACGTGAAACACTAAGCAGGTTACCAATTCCTGTAACGGGCATTATCTGTCTCGGGAGTTGTTTTTTTAATTTTTTACGTCTAAAGAAGCGTACTAGCAATAATAGAATAATTGTTTAATTTGTTTTAGATGAAAATAAATTTCTAAAGCTAATATTTTATAATTTTTTTTTTTTGCTTTAAGAGCGCATACTAATTTTTACTTTGGAACAAAAACGTTTGAGTTTTTCCCATATTTACAGACATGCGAAAACAAACAACTATAGGAAAATACCTTCTTGTTACGGGTAGCTATAAATTCACAGGAAAATGCAATTGTCGAAAAATTTTGTACATTTGATGTTAAATCACATGTGAAAAGTTTTGATTGCTAAATTACTTAAGACAAAAAGGAAGTTGTGTTTATATATGAAATTATAGAAAGCCATTTTTAACTTCAACCTATTGCTCAGCCCCCATCCTAAAAATGCTAAACCAAAATTAGTTGAGAACACGACAGCGTCCTCAAAGCAGTTCTCTTCGACATTTAGACGCCGTTGTCGTTTTGTTTTATTTTGGCAGAAAATTTTTTCTATTTTATTGTAACTTTCACGTGCCTCAGTTCACTCCGAACTTTCTTTTACGAAACCCATCTGCCATAAATGCAATCCTAATAATATTGAGCAAAATTTTCAAAACCATGTTTGGTGTTGACACTTTGTACTTAAATAGCATATTTAGCAATTTTATATAAACGTCAAAAAGTGGGCTTCTCAAGAGTTCATTCAACGAATTTCAATAAATCATTTAAATAAAACGATGTTCAATTTAAGAATGCAAACAACCTTGGCTAATCAACTCACACCTTCTGCATACAAACCAGACGCAAGACCACTTTCTTTACCATACGTATAGACTCTCCCACCATAACACTCTGTTTGCTCAAGAATTTTCACAGAAAGACCAGCTTTTTTCAACTCGTACGCTGCAGATAGACCTGCCATTCCTGCACCAACAACGATGACGTCAACCATAGTTTCATCTTCATGTACAGCACTGACAACCGAGGTTGAAAGACTAGATTCCTGAGGCTTGCATCCGTAACGATTGTAAGCTTTCTGCAAACCCTCATCTTGAATACATTTCAGAAACGATTTTATGCAGTCATTGTACTGTATTGGAATTGAGTTGTTTCCGGGAGGTTTTATAGGTTCATCATGTTCCCAAAATCTTTTATGACTTAAAAGATATTGTGACGCCATTTTCTACCTCTTGATTGCAGAGAATAAGAAATTTGAATTAGTGCAATGAGAGTAGAATAAATTATATACTAGTCAACAAAGTAATATATGACAATTCATAAAATGCTCCTTCCCTCTTTGGTTTCTAGGAGACATTTATAACAATTTTAACCAAAAATCCTTAATAAAAACACTATGCCGTGTTCCTAAAAAATATATACCTTATCATTGAGGAATAACTTGCTAATGTTGAACCAACGTAATTTTGGTTTATGATGTAATTTCAACAAAAGTACAATGTTCTCGGGCATCTAAGCAATACTCGTTTAATAATTGTCCTTTCGACCTGTACTTTCAAACACATAAAAATAAAAAGGCAAATAAAAAAAACCTAAACGTTTACTGAGTACAATGTTAAGCTGCTACGTTGTACAGTTGAGTTTCATATAAAATTGGAGTCGTAAGTATGCATTTCATCATCACGTATAAATACAATTTCATGCAAGATCAAAACACTCTTAGCATTTAAAGGTTATGCGACTGATTTGTATACAATACTGTTCCCAATTTCTAATGGCATTCATCCGTCACTTTTTATGCTATTTCAAACAATTTTATCTGAAACTTAATCATAAAAAAATAACACATATTAAAAATTACTTTCCAAAAATTTTTCATTAAAAAAAAGATGCACGTATCAAAACATGCTCTATAGAAGCGGGATATTCGTGTACATATAGAACTGATACAACGGTTGTTATTGTATGGCAAGCGTCATTTCAGGTGCTTTAATTGGCTCAAACATATTGTTTTCCTTAATAAAATAAAAAAACAATGAAACGCAAGCGGTGATTGGTCTCCAGCCATGTTTGCACCAGTCAGTGTAAAACAGATTTGAGCTCAACTAGTCAAATCAATCAAAACAATCAATCAGTCAAAGAGAATTTGCAAATCGATCATGAATACATATTAGATGAAAAATTAAAACGTTTGTTTTAAACTTGTCTTGTCGCATTATTGTTATTTTATAAAAGAAATAAAAGAAGTTTTTCGTGTATGCACTGGCTTACGCACACCTAGGAGACGTTTGTGAGAACTTTCGTGCAGGCGCAACCCTCGACCCTCGGTTCTAAAGGTCACCTCATATTGCATAAGTCTGTGCAAACAAAGCAAACATCTTTTATTTCTGAAGTACTAAACAAGCGGTTAATACCACGTAGCTTTTTCGACAAAATGTAAAGATATACAAATTTTATAAAACATAAAGCAAGTTCCATAAAACGCAAAAAATAAACGAAACAAAAATCATGTAGATATACGAGTCGTAAGGGAAACAAGGGGGAAAAGAATTCTATTTTCCAGACGACAGATTTTTAGACGCTTTATTTTTTATTGACAAAAGAAGAGGAGTAAAGCCAAAACAGACAAAGAGAATGAGAAAAGAAAGAAAGCTTTGTTTTAGGTCAAATAATGCCATATAGTAAACTTCTTATTAACTTTTCTTGCTCGGTTTTAACGGATAACTATTGGATCTCTGTCTTTTGATACACGTCCTAGGGCTGCCGTGCTCAATCTGTAAAAGAGCAACTCGGTCCGTAGAGACCTCTCGCTAGGTTGGGGCTTACTAAAATTCATTGTTTCTTTGGGTTGCAGAAAGAAAGAAAGGGAAAATTGTAATCAGAATGAATAAGATAAAATTTGTGACCATCGAAATAAAAATTTTTTGTTTGTTTAAAATATTTTCGAACAAAAAAGCTTGATTGAGATAGCAATTGAGAGTCGCTCATTCATACGTAGGCCTTAATGAGATTCGCTGTCGCAAGTTAAAAGCTTCAATCGTGGAAATAAAAAAACTGGAAAAAGGAGTTACCGTTCAACTTCCTATGTTCAATTTTACCTTAATCCTCATGATGAAACTGATTGTACTTTCACAAATGCAAAGTACTTACACACTTCTTTCTAAGAAATTTTTTACAAATCATCAGCAAGGTGAATGCTTCCCGGCATTCTGATTGGCTGCAGAATTGGGCGATATTTTACGATACATGACCGCAGTCAAGAATCAATTTTGCAAATTACATGAGCATGAGTGGCGGATATAGGGGTAGGAAACTAAGGCATTTGCCTGTTGTAAAATTCCTAAACCAATCTGAGTTTGATTTTATACGATCAGGATACTAGAACAGCAAAATACTAATTAATTAACATAGTTAATCGATTAGCATGTTGCGATTAGCAGTCCAGATAAGACTGATTTATTCATAGCTTTGTGGTTGTTAGGCAGAGACGCCATTTTGTCCAACCTTAGTGGGCAATCCAGCCATTTGTTTGGTAGATATCTATTTTCCCCAACCTAGACAAATTTTGCCAACTGGGCATCATCTGGGAGGCTTTCTGATTGGAAGAGGTTTTTGAATTGTGTGTGTTCCATTGATGCGTGTAAAACGGATCTGATAAGATATGTATTCTGTGATTATAGGCACATTAGGCATTATAGTAATTTACTGTTTAATATTTATACTGTCATAGTGTCATACATTGCAGGGGCAGATCTAGAGTATGTCAAATCCGTCGCGCAACTGATGTTTGAAATTCAAAAATTACCTATTCATATTAATTAAAAATCATTAATTATTCTTACTTTATTATCACATTTACTTCGTGATAAAAATTCAGCTTTATTTATTATTGAAAACTAATGACTAATCCAATGAATATCTCGTTGATAACCAGATCAGTTGAAATTTAATTGACCTGGAATAACCGACTGATAATCGGGGTGGCTTGACTGGTTCGAATGATAAAGTAGTTTGTGAACGCCAAAAACGCTTATTTTATTGGTCAATGGCCAGATCAGTGGACAGTTTAGAATGGTCTCGACTGATAAGAGGGGTAACCGGACGTATAAGGTAGTTCGATTGCTATCTTACAATTACATATTTTTTTCGAGATTTAAAAAGCCTTTCACAAATCGAGGCAAGATCGAGCCAGATTGTGTCCATATAATTTGCGCTGTATTTTGTGGTGATAAAACATGCTGTATTTTATAGGCACACATTTTTTAGAATAAAAGCCTTATTTAAGTCTAATCGACATAAATATAAGTAGTTTTACTTACTGAGCATAAACATCAATGTTATTCGCATCATAAATTAATATGTAAATAAGATTGGTTAATGCATGCATGGTTCACCATAGGCGGCACAGAAATCTGTTTAAGTTTTTTATTCAATCGATTTATGTAAATAGCACAGTAAATGGTAAATATATTATTTGATTTATGTGCAATACGTTTGTATGATTTTAAAGGTCGTATCTTTCGAAGGTCGTATGTTCTGATTCGTTTATTTAAATAATGCATTTCAAATGAATTGAACACCAATATTATGTAATTATCAATATGGCCCATTCCCCAATAATCGATATTCCTACACAAGGATGATTTGCTTTCTATTAGCAATTGCAGAAATTTTACTCTCATAATTGACAGATTGTCTTTGCCAAGACAATCACAATTCATTCATAAATTTTCCCTCGCTTAAGAAATTGTAGTTTAGATCAGTATTCATGTCAATAATTTAAATCTGTAAAAAATTTTCCAAAATTCGGTAGCAGGACAAGTTAGTTCTTATAAAGCCTGTTTTCATAATTTCGTAGAAGCGCTATTGCTAATGTGCACTTAATATAGACGACGAGTGTTTTTAGAATAGACATGTTTCGGCGTCTCATGATGCCATCTTCAGTATAAGTGAATAATACCTATGTAATACAAAGTTTATATAAAAGTTTATACAAAGTTTATATGATACATAAATTATAACAAGAATAAGGAAATGAAGTTGGACTTGGGTTCAGCATTAAACCACTTCGATTCAACTCAACGGAAATTCTGGCAACATTTGAAAAAATCCACCAAACTATAAGACACAACATTCGCAATCAAGAAAACTACTCGCATCTCAAAACAGAGCTGGCAGGATCGTGACTAAAACACCACACGAGTACATACGAGTACATACGAGTACATACGAGTACATACGAGTAACATACGAGTACATACGAGTGACATACGAGTACATACGAGTAACATACAAGTACATACGAGTAACATACATTGAGTTCTATAATAACTGGAGCGGCTATCTCAAGCGCGGCCTTAGATATCTGGTGACGCCAAAAAAATGGCGGATTTCGTCCGTTGCCGCTGAGATTTACCGAAATTGACCGCTTTTCCGAAAATTTCACAATTTCCCACTCCCTCCTGAGGAAAGAGTGAGGTAAATGTATGTGTGTATTTGGGATTCGGCAAGCAATTTTTTGATGAAAATCACGATAAAAACCTACAATTCGTAACAGCGAGTCAACATAGCTTTCCAGTTATCGGCTCCTACGAGGATGTATTTATAACTATCGATGAAAGAGCTATATGTCGGCTACACATCTATGAATGCAGATATGCGTCGTTTTCTTACCAGCGTCAAACTTGTTTGATCGATTAAACTCTTTAGTCTATACAAAAAAGTATATCATAGTTCATCTCCACAGTGGTTCACGAGAGAGAAGTTAGCTTATTTTTATCATTGCTATTTTGCTTCTTTTACTTGTTTCTTTAAAAAGTAAATATTAAATCTCTGGATATTTACGTATTTTCTGTAATTGAGTTTCATATTAAATTTCAAAAGACTCAAGTCTGCATAGGTTTGGTAAATGAAAACAAACAATATTGTATAGAAATTACTTTAAGTAACCTTTTGTGATGTTCTGAAGTGCAACTGCATCAAATACTTGTAAAGTTGTAGCACATTTTGATTTTGTTGTATTGATATATAAATTGGGCAAAATGCAAATAATCATCAAAACACTTATGCTTCCAATGGTGTTTATAATTCATTTTAGTTTTAATACTTCTACCCTTATTTTTCACTTTGTTTTGTTTTTCCTATATTTTCAATATAAGTGCACAATTTGAATGATTAAAACAGTTTTCACTTCAATAATAAATTTCATAAGCAGTTGGTAGTGCATTTTGTTCTCTGAGTATCCACATTTGGTGTTTTCTTCATACATGAATGATGAAATGCATATGGATATGTCATAACAAGGCAATAAAACCAAATGAATTAAATACCTATAGTGTACTTTTATGCTAGAAGCTTAACAGCTTTCTAGAAATTATAAAGTTATTGGATTATATTACCTCTATATCATCAATCTCATGAAAAGAAATAAGAAGCAAAATATTTGTAGAAAAGCTTTGAAAAGTGAAAACATTTATTTAAAAAGCAGCAATGATGCATATGATAAATCCCATTCTGTACTCTAATAGGTAAATAAGCTCAAACTGTTTCTTAAAGAAATATAAGAAATATATAAGAAATATACAGTACAGTAAATTTAAAGGTTTCATCACTGAATCTTTAATGCTTCAGTATAGTGCATTAGATATTAGTAACATTTAAACAACACTCAACTAAAATATTTTGATAAAGATATGCCATGATTTAAACATTATGTTATATAAAACCCAATGGCTTATTCAGTTTAATGCTTCACATCTGCATCAAGTCATCATCAATCTCAGTACAAATGTTTACATAGACACAAACTTTATGGCCTTTCCATTTTATATGTTGTGAATTGACATTTAATTAAGCATCAAAACACACAACCTTCTTGCCATCTTTTTTTGGTTCATGAACTTCAACTTCAAAGCATTCAAGGCATCATTAGTGAATCCATTGTCTCCATCCATAGAATTTGACCATGATCAAATTAAATAACTCTGGATAAGGCAGACAATAAATCAATTATCTTTACAGCATTATCATTTTTAAGACTCTGCCTGATCAATAACATCTTCCAGTCATCTTTACTTCTTGGTCTTCCCTGCATGTTGTCAGCAAATACAACATAACAAGCTCTGCTCCAAATCATGGGTACTGTTGGGGCTGATCATTTCTTCTTGATACTTTCACAGAGCAAAATGTGTGCAGGGTCTTTTTGCTTTAGGGAAACTATTTTGCAAATAGATAGGTAAATTTACGATTTCATGCATTAACAAATGACAGAAAAGTATGCAGAAATTTATAGACAAAAACAGGAAAACATCAGTATATTTGGCGTTCAAGTCAGTCTTAAAAAATACGATCTTTAATATGTATTTTATGGATTTTCAAGTGCATGTATAATTGCTTTTCAATCGTTGACGGACTAACAAAACAAACAACTACCTCACCTGTGGGAAGCGATATGTACCTTTTTGTGGAAACTACGACATCCAACAATTGAACGATTGAAGTGTTGGCATTATAAAAGAAATGCCAAAAAAGAATCGTCACAGAATATGGAACTAACGATATCCATATTCTGTGATATCGTGTTTGTTTTTGAAAAATTCTTTATAATTTACTATAGACACCAGGGGGAGGTCGAGAATATTATTTTTCTGCAAAGCGATCATTTCAGCGGAAATACGTCCGTTGGCCGCCATTTTTTTGGCGACCTCGCCCCAGTAAAGATAGCCGCTCCAGTTATTATAGAACTCAATGGTAACATACGAGTAACATACAAGTACATACGAGTAACATACGAGTACATACGAGTGACATACGACTATTTTCTGGTCAACAAATGAGAAACAACACAATTTCGTCAATACATTGATATTTGCGTTTGTTTTTCCTCGTATTTGTGTGGACTTTGGGGCAACCATTTGATGGATTTAAATGCTGAAAAGGTATTTTACTTTCATACTACATTCATTTGTATGTTTTAGTTGAATTTGTTATTGATACTTCGTCGATGCGATTTGCCAGTATTTGAGCGCTTTTTGACACATGTAAATGTTTTACGTAAATGTTGACATTCAAGAAATAGCGTAAGATTTATTGTTTATAGCTATAGTTTTAATTCAGTTTAAATATAGTAATATTTTTTAGAAAACAAAGTTGATGTTCATCGTTGATTTTATTTTAAAAAGTGTAGGAAGTAAAAATTGCAAAACAGATCGGAGTGAGTATTTACAATGGCAAAACAGTTAGCTATACTTAGCAATTCGTGCATTTTGGATCCTTATCTATAAAGTAAATGGTTTTAACCCGGGAGTATCGTTAGATGTTTGTAAATGTAGATCGTCCAGGTTGGTATAGTCCTGAGAAGGACTGTTTTTGTTGTTGTTGACTGACGTTTCGACAACCTTTGCGGTAGTCATCTTCAGAGTCAAAATGAATAACAATCGCTTTCATAAATATGTATTTCCTAGGTGAAAGTTTGTCAAAAAGCGCTCAAATACTGGCAAATCGCATCGACGAAATATCAATTACAAATTCACCTAAAACATACAAATGAATGTAGTATGAAAGTAAAATACCTTTTCAGCATTTGAATCCATCAAATGGTTGCCCCAAAGTCCACACAAATACAAGGAAAAATAAACGCAAATATCAATGTATTGAAGAAATTGTGTTGTTTCTCATTTGTTGACCAGAAAATAGTCGTATGTCACTCGTATGTACTCGTATGTTACTCGTATGTACTCGTATGTACTCGTATGTACTCGTATGTACTCGTGTGGTGTTTTAGTCGCGATCAGCTGGCAGGGCACACATCGCTCACTCGTACATCTCATCTTATCACCCGACAACAGCTGACTTCAAAAAACATCACATACTTAAAAACATTCGCAACAATCCAAACATTATCATTCTCAAACCGGACAAAGGCAACGGCGTTGTGATCCTGGATCGTCATATGTATCGTAACTCCTGTCTTAAAATTACTAACAATACAGCAAAGTCCATGTCACACTATCACGGGAAGCAAAACTGCAATGACTGTTAAGAAAGCTTCTAAAGAAAGGCTCGATTAACAACAAAGTCTATAATGACATCTTCCCAGAGGTTCTCAACTCTCACGCTTCTATGGCTTACCGAAACTATACAAGAAACGAGCACCAGATCAACGACCGATAGTTTCATCAATGAACGCACACAATTATAATTTAGCTAAGTATTTTAGTTCTCTACTAACACCACTCGTACCAGATGACCACTCCACTAAAGATTCTTTCACTTTCCTCGACGACTTCTCATCTTTCAGCCCATCCACCTCTTGTCACAAACTCTTCATCTCCTATTACGTTGAAGGCCTATTTACAAACATACCACTGACTGAAACCATCAACCTAGCAATTGACGCAATATCACAACCCCAGTATCACAATAAACAAGACGGACTTCACGCATCTGCTTTTGATAGTGACAGCAAAGACGCATTTTTTAGTCAAATGGAAAATTTTATAACCAGACGGATGGTGTTGCGATGGGTTCTCCTTTAGCCGCCCATACTTGATATTATTTTCATGGGCTTACATGAACGAAACTGGCTAAACAATTACAACGACACTAAACCACTATTTTACCGCAGTTACGTTGACGATATATTTCGTGTTTTTACTATTGAGACTGAGGCCATGAAATTTTATAATTACATCAACACACAGCACGCAAAAACATTAGATTCTCATTCGAAATTGAACAACAAGATCAAATGCCATTTCTTGACATTTTACTAGCAAAACCTTATGACAGCTGTACAACATCTATATATCACAAACCAACATACACAGGACTTCTGATGAAGTTTCCTTAATTTCGTAGGAGCACAATGGTTTTAAAACTTTTAAAATAGACGACAAATTTCTTTATAGAAAACATGTTTCGGCATACTTTATGCTATCTTTAGTGCGAAGTGAATAATTATAGTAGGAAAAGGTTTCCTTAGCTGATTTCCGAAAATGGGAAAAGTTAACAGCTAAAGAACGTAAAGCTCATTTAGATGTAAATTTCCTCAATAATTGGCAATCCTTTGATGTCTTTCCAAAATTTATTTGTTTCCCACTACCGATCACTATAACATATTATCATCTAAACTTCCTATATCTATTCACTTCGCACTGAAGTTGGCATAAAGTAAGCCGAAACATGTTTGGTATAAAGAAATTTGTCGTCTATTTTAAATGACTTCTGATGAACTATTTTAGTTTCGCACCGCTTTCATACAAAACCGGACTTATACGCAGAGTAATCAACAGAGCATACAAACTGGGCAATACTAACAATGGCTTTTAAAGAGACATATGAAACATCACATCCACTCTTTTACGAAACTCTTTCCCACTACACTTTACTAACCGAACCGTAAAACGATTCTCGACAACAAACAAGGCGATAACCTCAAACTGGACACCGAAACTCCTGACACGACCGTGACGACAAACACATATGAAAATTCCAAAATAACAACTCTATACTTCAAACTGCCATACATCGGAAATTACTCACGACACACACAGCGCAGACTTGCAAACATTATGAAAGGCTTCTGTACAGGTATAGACATTCGACTATTTTTCACATCATTTAAAATCAAAAACTTCTTCTCATTCAAAGACCCGATCCTGATTCAATTTAACCATTGTGGTATATGAATTCAATTGCGCGGGATGTAATTCCCGATACATTGGCGAAACTTCGCGCCACTTATCCACCAGATACAGGCAGCATACCACAACTGACAAAAACTCTCTTATCTACCTACACCTTCTTAAATCTCACTCATGTAAAACCAACTATTCACCTTTTTGCTTCAAAATCATCGACACTGCAGACACCTCATTCTCCCTGAAAATCAAAGAAGCACTGCACATTAATGAAACTAACCCTGACCACAATGTTCAAGTTTTTAAATTGAACACAATATTTACTTTTTAGCACGCTCCCCATTAATTCATCTCATTACCTTATTATTGTTATAATATATGTATCATATTACTTCTATATAATCTTTGTATTACTTATGTACTTGATGTTCTGAAGATGACATCATGAGACACCGAAACGTGTCTATTCTAAACAAAGCCTGGTTTCCACTAGCCACGTATCGTAACGTATGTTAGCAATTCGTAACATGGCTCATGCGTGCTTCTGAATTTTATGGTGAATAGGCACAAACCCGCATGCGCCATGTTACATTTTGCTACGATACGTTACGATACATGGCTAGTGGAAAACAGGCTTAAGTCAAGATCATTTCAGATAACTTAAAATCGTTCACTAACCTGTCTATTTACCAATAAAATTATTCATCTGATCGTTTTTGGACTCTCTAATCCATGAAAACAGTCAATCCATTCACCGCTTATCAATCAGTCAGTTAATATCTTTCCAGATCAGTTAAAATACATTGTTCTGGTAAGCAATAAGATATTAGAATTTTCAACCATAAAACTGAATTGTGAAAACTGATCCGAGTGATAATATATTCAAGAAGTTAATAATCACAAATTTCATTTTATCGATGAGTTTGAAATCACTTTGAACATGTAATTTTTGAGCTGTAAACGACAGTTGCGTGACTGATTTAAAGTACCCTATATCCACCCATTGTTAACTAATCCTGTGCTTTGCTGAATGAAGTATTATGTCTTTACTCATCCCTGTTTTAAATATCACCTCCTCGGTTGTGCTTTGGTGATATCATTTTTTCTTGCTGTCATTACAAACATTAGCAAAACCAGCCCTCAATGTAATTCTAGATGAAATAATAATTCATTCCTTTACAAAATCTGTATTGTTTTTACAATGTGTGACCTCATAAATTCTTATACCTATAACACTGACGAGAAATATTAGTCGATTTTTATTTTTAATTCTACCTGATAAGAAGTCTACAAATTGCAACGAGCTGTTTAATTGTAATTTTCAACAGTTCTTTTTATAGAATTATCAAGATTTTTATTTTCATTCACCATGGGTAATACACACTTCAACTAAATTTGAAGAAACTTAAGATTCATTACAGCATTTAAATCTGTGGTTTCTTGGTGAATATTTATACTGTATAATGTAAGTACATCTTTTTAGAAAGGAACTACGCTGCTTGGAAACTCGTTGCCCAACTGGAAAAATAAAAAATAAAAAACATGTCGGCCTCAGAAACACTAATACGTTCATTTTTTCTTATAGTTTATCTAGCGGGCACAATTTGTTCATGTTATTTCAATTTCAGAGAAATATCATTATTCATTTTTTAAAAAATTTTGTTTTTACAGCCAGAGAACACTGAAAATTTTTCATAGCAGAATTTAGGGGCTGTTTACATTATCCTGGCTAACTGGGATTCGGTGAGGCGTTAAATGATTTTGAAGCATTAAATGGGGGCAAATTACATCGTAAAAATTACAATTGTTTGTTAGGCGCTACAAGTCATTCGTGTTTTAATTCTCAAATTACGCTAAATTAGATGTTATAATTTTAAAGGTTTTGCGGAGTTATTAAGTAAGAATATTCTGCAATTGCTCGAGAAGATTTATCTGATGATGAGTATTGAATCACTTCAATCTGCCAAAATCATTTAACGCTTTTGTGAATCCCGGCTACCCGGGCTCGTGTAATCAAGCCTCTTAAACCCACAGACTGCCTACTCTATAGCTATTTCATGCAAATAATTATACAACTTTTTGTTTCAAAGAAATGGAGTTCCTGGAAAGAAAAACAGCAAAAGAAAAATGAAACTAACACAGTATACTTTCATATTTTTTGATTTGGACTGAGCATTTTTGTCATGCTTTCACAAGCGACAACATAATAAATTTATTATTGTACTTTACCTTGAACACAATTTTTACAGTATACGCATCAATTAAAAAAGCAAACTATTTACAAGTCATTATTATATCACTGCACATGCATAATTCAGTATACACAGCTTTTAACAGCGGCGTCACCCGAAATTTGTAAGGGGGCACAAGCTAAAGCACAATTTTTCTGGGGAGATGCACACGCCATAATTTGCCTTACGCTAGCTGCAAACAAATTATTTTTGGTAAAATTTTTCTATATCAATTGAATTTCTTAAATAGTTTTTCTGCATTTTCAAAAAAGAAAACTTCTTTCGCACCCAGCAGAATAGACTGATAGCGTAAGTGCTGTACAAACCAGTTGTATAGATCAAAGAATGCTTACCTTTAAGATAATAGGAATTGTGCTAATTCTATGAGAGATGTAAGAATGATGCATCGAGCTCCTTTCCTGGCAAGGAGTTTTTTGCTTGGTGAAGCTCACATTTGAAGATCTTCATCAACACATCTATAATAAGCTGACATTTCCTGCAACGCCTCGTCTTGTTAAAATAAATTATTTTCGGGGGCGAACTTACCTCATGATGCCATCTGTTGAAGTGGAAGTTATTCGATGTAGTTTACCAAACATAGTATCGATAACAGCAGCAAAGAAATGCACTCGATGCTCATCTGAGTCTGACACGGTATTTCGACTGCCCATGGTAGTTGTGATCACACTGTCTGCGATCACAGTGTCTACCCGCACAACATTGCTCGATGTTGGCGCATTGACTCGTATTCATCAAATTACAAAATCACGTCACCGCGTCGTCACTTAAATTAGAAATCTGTAACCTTTGCTCATGTCACTCAATAGAAATATTTGATGGTTATTCTCAGTCATCAAGAAGTCTCGGAAAGTATTGTTCAGGAAACATCGATTTGACTTCATCTGTGCGTATTAGTTTTATAAAGTTTACCTCAGATAAGTCAAAGAGGGGGGATGCGTTTGGAATTTTCTTCACCAGAGAGAAAAAAGTTTAGAGTTTAACTACTTCTGCCGCACAAGAATAAAAAAACAGAGCTAGTGTGTAATTCAATTAATTCAATTATTATAGTCGTTTGCTAGCAAGAGTTTATTCGTATAACAAAATAAAGCAATTGCATAAGTCAAAGAACAGAGCAAAGAATATTCATTTGTACTGCAATTAGCCAGCTTTCTAATTGCTGAATTTGAGGCATTACAGCTTGCTTTTTTAGAACAAACATGGCTCGGTAAAATAACAAAGCAAAAAAAAAAGGAAAGCAGTACAGCTACAAGTAATTTAATACATTCTCTTGATATTTAGAAGCTCAAATAGTCATTTTGTATTTTATCGTGGAATTTTATTAACAGATGTAAGTACAAGCGCGCAAAGCATTACCGTACACTGATTCTTTAAATGAGGACCTCTTTCGTTGCTTTGTTGTTATTGATAGACGCCACAAGATTTTTTGTAACAATGTGAGTTTGTGTTATAAACCTATTTTCAGGAGAATGTAACTCTTAATGCATCATACAGGATGATTAATTTTGTAATAATATACATGAAAAAATTTCTCAATTCTGATTGGTTAAGAGCAGTGCAATTTATTTTAAATACAATTGCAAAAATGTGAAAAACCGGTTGATTTGAACTAAAGTGTATTTTGCATTTTCTTCTTTGGTATGATTCATCGCGCAGCGTTTTTACATTGGTGAAAAATTTTGAGGTAGAGCAGTAGCTAAATAACATTTTATGAGAAAATTCTTTTTTTTGTTGGACTTCTGTTTTGAAATTTTTGGCTTATACAGACAACGGCGTCGGCGTCGGCGCATTTGGCCATTGAGAAGATAATCTTTGATTGCTGCCTGCTTACAGAGAATGTCACTTGTAGTTACCACTTGCAATTACATTGTAATGACATGAGCAACAAAATTTTTATGATTTAGTATTTCCTAAGATAGAATAATTTGTAATTGAAAAAAATCTTGAAAATATAACATTAAAATCTTCTCTTTTTGCAACTTGTTATACCAAAAAGTAATTTAAGCACCAACTGATGCATTCAAGAAGTCTGAAATGTTTGAAAAAGTTTGCTTTTATTATATAGTAATCTTAATACTAGTATAATATTAATGTCCCCAATCATCTAATGTACCAAACAATCACTCATAGGTTTAATTCGTTATTTTTTCAATCAATATACTCGTAACGCTATAATGAAGATATACAAATTCTAAATTATGAACTTATGCATTTAATTGTTTTTTAACTTTAATTGCATACCACTTGTAAAAAAAAGTGCGCCTGTGAGTATTTGCTAAACATTATTTTATAATTTAAAATGATATATTTACCAATGTAAATAGATTCCTTGCATCAACAGAGTCAGCATTTACGAAATAATAATAAGCTAAGGGTTTCTTGTTCCAACAGATGCATTTCCCATCCTTAACATGCGACATTTCTTCAGAGAGTTTAATTTTCTCTTTTTTAGAGAAATATGTTATAATTCGATGAAATATTTTATCTTTTGGGCAATTTTTATCTTTCTGTTTCAAGGGTTTTAAGCTTTCTCTCTCTTTAGATCGTTACACATATACATGGAAATATATTCCTGCATATAATGGTATGAAATGGAGAGTACATCTAAAGCATAACGTTTATAAAGTTTGCCTTCTGAACAAAAATTTAAAAAAATGAAATAGTTAGGAAGTTTGTTTTATCATTTTTCAATGTCTCTAACCATGAAGGGAAGCAATCACGATTTTGTTTGCCTCTCTTGTCATCATATTCACGACGACATAAAATGAGTGAAAAAGATCAAAATTTAATGTTGAAAAATTTCATGAAAAACAAACAAAAATTTAAAAATCAAATATTCTCTACCTCATTTTCCAAATCACCATACCTTAATATTCAAGTTTTATAATATAAAACGCAGAATTGTATAATCAATATTTACAATCACTAGATCAATCTTTGAAAAATACATAACAATGCGTGACCCGGAAAAGAAATATAAATAAAGCAATACGCTATGACGACAACTTTATTGTGTGTACTTTCCGCTAAAACACAGCTCAAAAAACAATTTTTTCTTTTTGTGGAATGTTTGATGAAATCAAATAAATTTGAATATTTTGCAATAAGTTGCTGAGACGATTTGAAGATGTTGTTGCATCTTTTATAGCAACTGGATTAAAATTTTGAATGGTCTAAATATCAAGACAAGTTTTTTTCATGTTTCAGGCCTTTCTAAGACCAAGATTGAATGCCGATCATCAGAATTAATTATCCAAACGTATGAATATTTGCATATTACGTCAATGCGAAAGACGAAAGGAAATACTTTCTGTTACAAGCTGATAATTATCTTGTTAACTATTTTGCTTCCGTAAAGGCAACAATCTTTTTGATTGTGCCAAACCTTTTGGCATTTGACAAAGATGCCATGTTGGCAAAACTTAAAACTCTAAGTCTGCACAACGACGCATCTACCAGGTAATATAAGTCTATGAATATTTATACATAGCTAGGACGGAATAATTCCTGCAATTATTTAAAGTACGCGTAATCGAGTAACACTTATATAAATTACGGTGGACTACAACATACTCTGCATATTCTGTTGTAGTCAGAGCAGAAGCAAACAACGGCTTATTTGTGGAAGGAAAGGCCAAAACTAATGTGCAATGTGCGTCAGCAAAGTTGCCCTTTAATACCGCAACACTACTGGTCCCTCTTATGCTCCAGAATAAAACATCAGCTATTAATGGAAGGAGTAAAAGATAAAAGATTTGCCAAACAAATTAGAAAAATTTTCAATGACTTCTTAAACAGAAAAGAATTTTTTCAAGCATCAGTTTGCTCTTCGTAAAGAGAAATAATGCTAAAAACGCTTTAAACGTTCTGATTTGGTTCCTCCCATATTTCATCTCCGTAGGTCGCCATGTTTTCAATCTCTGTAGACCACCCAAAATTACAAAAAAAAGTTTTATTGCGTTTCAGAAAAGTAGCTAATGAAAATCAGTTATAGGAAATTAAAATAGTTGACGTACGTCACTGAACGAGTAGTGTAAAGTCATCACAGACGTATATTACATGGTAATTACGTCTGTGCGCATGCTCTTAAACTTCTTTATTTTCAAAAAATTACATTAACTAATTTCTCCAATTTCAAAGATCGATTCTCTTAAAATCTTGAAGCTGCAATATTTTACAATAAATAAAATGGATTGGAGATAATAAAGGTTTAAGTATGAATGGAATTGGAAATGCTTACTTTTCGGCATTTATTCTCAGAATTTGAGAACATTTAATTGTTATCACATTTCCAAAGAAAATTAAAATTTCTAAAAAAAATTTGGCGGAGAGGGGCTAAGCAGATCTACAACATCACTGAGACTCTCGCCACTGCTGCTAAAGTTTACGTTGTAATTTTTTTGCTAAAAAATATTTTCGTTTATCATTCACCATCAAGTGATCAAAGAATTTTAAATAAATATGACAGGAATAATATAATTTTTCTTTGCAATATTAGGATGATTTAAAAAGTGGCACTTGGCACTTGTCAGTTGAGTTCACACTTGCAATCAAAAATTTCAAAAAGTTGTTAAATGAAGTTAGAAGAAGGTGTATGCATGTTAAGTTTGTTTGAATTTCATCCTTATTAAAAAAAGTTCAGTAACACTCACACTCATTGAGTGCAACACAGGCCTTGAAAAGTTACTAGATGACTTTGTAGCCATGCTCAGTGATTGTGATTGGGAACAAGCTTTTATACAAACGTTGTTCTTGAAGTTACATCCAAATTCTTAACTGATTTATGAAGGTTTTTTATTTGTAACAGAAGTCAACGTATATCGGTTTTATCCTCGTGGCAGAGAAGGCAGATGCATTAATACTGTTTGTTCCACAGATATAAGTATTTAATTTTTTTAAAATATATGTTGTAATAGCAGTTATATTTTGCAATGGAAAGAGTACAGCCACCCCTATTCACCATCCATGTCGTAGACTGCAAAGAAGCATTGATTGGAGGGACTGGTCTTGGGTGTTTTCGTCTGACTTGCTCTCTTTATTGCCTAGGTGGTGGGACACACTATCATACAATATCAGACTTGTGTAGGTTAGGATTGTCAACAGTATCAAAAATAACGACCGTTCTTTTTATCGACATTATTTTACCGGTTTCGCAATAAGCTTGGTTGCTGAAACATGAATTTCGCTGGGCTTGTCGCTGCTGATCTTTTAGAGGCTACCCACATGTACGCACTGGGTGTCTGTTTTTACTATTTCATCACTGGTGCAACGTGCAACATTTGATCGGCGTTTGCTGAGTGTAAGTAGATATCATGCAGCTTTGTCACACTTTTTTCACGGAGCTCTTACCCATGCCAGTTAGTTTCCAGTCCCCTGAAGTTGATCGTTGAGCGCGCATGTCAACCGGAAATAGGACTTAATAAACATGACATGGCATTGGATGGCGTGAAAATCAGAAATACGACAGCTGGAAGTTGCATGCTATTGACAAAGTAACATTAGATCAGTTTCCTTTTCTCAATCGAAGGTAAAAACGGTAGAAAACGAGGTAATCGCATTTTATAGCTTATACTTTATCGAAAGGTTTACATTTTATCTCTTGAAACAAATGGAATTGAATGTAGACATTGATCAGGCATTAAAAATGAACAAATCGGCTTTGGAGTCAGAAAAGAATGAAATAACTGTACGTCAAAGTTTGCGGGAAAAAAAACTATTAGACTGTTACGCCGATGAAATTACTGCAATGATACATGCCGCGGTAAACAAGAATTGCTATGGTTGTGCGATCCAACACCCTCCCATCGCGAGCATGATTGTTTGATGATGGAACCCGATGAACGTGAGATGTTGTATTTCGATGATTCCCTGGAAAAAGCGTGTCTGAGGAGACTGTTATAAAAGATTTTATGAAAAGCATTGAAGATGTCGACCCACCCGTTAACGGACTTGAGATACTAAAATATACTTGTAAAGATTGGCTTAAAATATTTGTTTCAGATAAAATGAACAAACTTAAAAACGAGTCATTCAACATTTGTAAATTTTTATTTATATTGTTATATCAAATCTTCGTTGTCAATGTTCTACCTCAAACATGATGCCCTCTGTACACAGTTTTCTGAATAAATGAAATAAGAACCACTATATAAAATTGCTGCTTCCGTATGAAAGTTTATACCTCAAACATATATATACAAAGTGTATATACAATGTGCCCTCCCGGCTATCACCATATTTAAAGGGTGACTCCTGCACTTGGAACACAGGACGTACGGTTACACATAGTATGGATTGTATTGTAGAGTCACTACAGTGCTCAAACCTATAAAGGTGAGCTTTGCATATCGCGAACACGGTGAACGTCTCCATATGAGACTCCCTACACAATCCAAGAATGCTCAAACTACGCATGCGCAGTGAGAGTAATATACAAAGTGTATATACAATGTGCCCTCCCGGCTATCACCATATTTAAATGGTGACTCCTGCACTTGGGACACAGGACGTACGGTTACACATTGTATGGATTGGATTGTAGAGTCACCACAGTTCTCAATCCTATATATCTAATCTTTATATAATAGCACACAGTAAGGTATAAATGCACCAATGAATTACAAACTTACATCAAAAATTGAAGTACAGCGGCATCGACACCTGCGTCCGATACACTACATGAATGAAGAGTAAAAATCAATGACATGAAACGCAACCTGAGATTAAAATATCTTTAAAGGCATACAAACCCGCAAATTTTGCACTTGAATTTTCCCCGTGACTCCAATAACGGGGAGAGATGTGCTGTGTGGGCCACATTTTGCTGTCGTATAAAAGTCACGACAGCGATTACATTTTTCTGAAAATGAGGAGATAGATTCTGTTGAAGATAAAAAACATTCGCTAATTGAAATAAAACAGAAAGAACTCGCACTTACTAATTTAATGGTATTCTGTCTGCTGCGATGCCATTCTGACTTTGCGATTTGCGTGTCTTGATTTTTTGCAGAGTTTTTATCGTCATAACACATACAAAACACTTTTAGTATTTCAAGTGGTTAAAGTACACAGCGCATGCGCTTGAGATGTGACCTTCGCTGCCATCTCGCAAGTGTAAATTAAAAATTACCATTGAATAGTATGACCTTGAATAATGAGGCGTGGGTAAGATTTGTGCAGTATCCTAATGAGGGGAATGATGCAGTAATTGATAAGGACCCACGAAAGATGCCTGACAATGTGAATAAAGGAGCGGCATGAACATAAGTCAATATTAAAGGGAAATGAAAAGAGCCTTTAACATACCGACATGATACAGTAAATGATAAGGAGCCCAGGAAAGATGCCTGACAATGTGAATAAAGTATCGGTTTGAACATGAGTCAATATTGAAGGGAAATTAAAAAGAAAAATCATGTTGTGAAGATAAGATCCTGCGGTGTGGGATGGTATTATACAGAGGAAAGTGATGCAGTTAATTAATGATGAGGCCCTCTGGAAAGATATCAATAAATGTACCAAAAAGGGGTTACTGATTTGAACAAGCGCGAGTCTTACATTTGAATGTGATTCTATTCAATTCTTTACTCACAGTATGAATGAGACCTATTCTTCTTTAAAGAAAATCATGCGTTGGTAAATGATTATTCATGTGAAGGCCAAAACTTTAAAAAAGGTGGAAAATGTTCCTGTTGCACACACAACTTGAACAGTGCTTCATAAACGTGTTAAATCTGTGTTAGGAGAGCAAATAATCTGAACATCATGGTTTCGATTGAGAAATATCCATGTTTCTGTGGTGCAGGCCTCGAGAGAGTCGTATCTAAAAAGGACGAACGTGCATATGTTAAATGTAAAGGCGAAGGATGCACATTGTTGTGCCACGAAGAAAGGTACCATATTATAATGGATGCCTACGAAACGAAAGTCACGAAAGAATTCAAACCTAACAAGTTCCTCCTGTGCGAATGCGGTTATCCAGGTAGTCTCATGGTCTCCCAATCGAGCAATAATCCTGAAAGACCATATTTTCGATGTCAATCTATCGCCGACGGTGAAAAATGTAGCTTCTTCCATTGGGGGGACGTGACTATGAATAGCAAGATAATTAAGACAAAAAGAAAGGTTGAACTGAATGACCGTAAGAGGAAAGAGCCTAAAGAAAAGGAACCTAAAACGGTCGCCGTTAAGAAACAGAAAAAAAGGACCAACCCATTCCAGGACGATGAATAAACACGAAATGTTAAGCAACAATAATAATAATAACAATGCATGCACGAGCGGTTGATCACTGTATCTAACTATAAAAAATTTACGCAATAAATTTTTGTAATGTATCGCTGTGAGTGTTTCTTCATTACACACACAATACCTTCCTGAACACCCAAGATGCAATCTGTTTGTAATTATTCAATTACTCTGTAGGAGTTCAATGAACATATACTATAAAATGAAGCATGATCTCACAAATTGCCATTACTGCATGAAAAACATCGCCAGATGATCATGGAGGGAAAAGAGTATCTAGAGCGTTTACGTGTTCGAGCCATCAGAAAAAATGTAAAGGCAAAACGTTTGCTGAAAAAAGTTCAGAAAGAAATCTCTAAAGATAAAACGAATATTTCAAAAGTGTTAAAATGGGTAAAAAAATCAACGAAGTTGTTGCAGCAAGGTGTTGACCTTGTGGAAGAAAGGGACAACATAAAAAATCAAACTAAAAATGATGAAAAATCTGTTAACTTTGTGCTTGAAAAAGTTTCGGAACGATATGTTCGTAAATTTGGTGCCAAGTCGTGTATATTCCGTGCTAAGTTAGACGATCTATCCGTTCGCGATAAGCAAATAAAAGTCAAAGACATAATGACTGAGCTCGATGGCTTCTTTGACGACGCCATTCGTCAGGTGAGAGTGAAAAAAGCGCTGTGTGACACAAAGCATCTTTTTAATTTTTATGTTAATGTTCCTAGGTAAAAGAACAGTGTGATTTTAGAACACCATTGGAAGATCATCTTCGTGTAATGATTAGATCGAATGCTTTGACAACACCAATCAGCACTAAGCTTCTTCCTGCCGCTGAAATTAACTCTAACAAAATTTTGGGGGAAATTACAAAAACTTTGCAGAGTAATGAGAATATTCCTTTGGACAACTCGTTTATCATCGACCTTATTGGTGTAAAAGCACCTGTTGGGAGTGGTAAGGCGTTCAAAGTCTTAGATTACTCTAAAGACAGTACTTTAAAAAAATTGATTGTAACTATCAAGAATAATGATAACCTATGCTGTGCTCGGGCTTTAGTTGTAGCCATAGGGATGGCTGACCACCATCCTAAATTAAAACAAATGAAGATGGGTAGACCTATACAGAAAAAATTAGCCTTAATGTTGCATAAACGTGCCAATATTTTGCCTGGTAAATGCGGATTGAGGGAAATTTCAAAGTTTCAAGGTGTTCTTTCAGACTATCAAATTATTGTAATAGACTTTGATGCACGAAACACTTCAATTTATGAAGGGCCTAGAAGAGTAGAAAAGCTAATGCTATACAAAGACGGAGATCCTTTCAATGTTATCAATCAGGCAAAGCTCCTAGCTTTTTTTGGTAAAAGATTTTACTGTGAACAGTGTTCAAGCTTTGTAAACAGCTATATTGATCACCCATGTTTTGATGTCTGCAATACATGCCTACACAAAGGATGTGCATTAATTGAATCGGAGCAGCATGAATGCCCTGACTGTTATAAGACCTGCCGATCAAATGCATGTTACAAAATACATAAAAAACAACGTAGACTAAAAGGACTCGATCTTCCCTCAAAATGTGACAGCACGTATAAATGCCGTACATGCAGAGTCATTGTCAACAGAAATAGACAAGACGAACACAAGTACGGGGAATTTAAGTGTCATATTTGCAAACAGCTGGTTGTTTGTGGGCATTTATGTTTTATTCAACCCGAACCAGCAAAAAAGCCAAATGTTAAACTCATTTTCTACGATTTTGAAACGGATTTTACTAGCGGTGAGCACGTTGTGAATTTTGCAGTTTTACAGTATGCTTCAGGTGACGAACGTGTTGTCAAAGGATAAAATGCATTAAATGATTTTTATGAGTTTCTGTTTTCAAGAGAGCATATAGGCTATACAGCAATTGCCCATAATGCCAAAGGATTTGACGCTGTTATCATTTAAAAATGGCTCATACAATATCGACCGACATCCGATATGCATGTCATTCATTCAGGTCAGAAAGTAATGCAACTATTTTTAAAAGATTATCAGATGACGCTAATCGACTCGTTAAACTTCCTAAGTATGCCTCTTTCCAATTTGCCTCGAACGTTTGGATTAGATCTGTCGATGTATTCGAAAGGCGATTTCCCTTTTAAATTTAACACACGAGAAAATCAGAAATACGTTGGACCTATTCTGGCTCTTGAATATTATAGCCCGACACAAAGTCAAAATGTAAAAGAGATGAGCTAATTGCATGGCATCAGAATTTAATTGATGAGGGATACGTTTTTGACTTTCAAAAAGAAATGTACAAATACTGTTCTCAAGATGTAATTATTTTGCGTTTGTGTTGCATGGAATTCAGAAAGTTGTTTTTGGCCGAAACACGTGTAGACCCATTTTGTTATTGTACAATTGCGTCTTCGGTCATGGCAGTGTTTCGTTCAAACTATTTAAAAGAAAAAACCATTGGCATTATACCTAAGAATATGTATCGTGATAGCAATAAACCGTATTCAAACAGTGCCATTGAGTGGCTGGAGTTTGTTTCCTTTCAAACAAAAAGCAATATCAAACATGGTCTTCATAATGGGGAGAAAGTTATTTATGATCCGTTGTTAAATAAACATTATTATGTCGATGGATTTTGTGAAAACACAAACACCGTGTATGAGTTCTACGGAAAAGTTTATCACGGCTGCCCTTTATGCCTGGATTTGAAGAGTGAAAATCCGTACCGTACAGGTACAACGCTAAGAGAAGCATATAACCGAACCATTGAGCGTGAAAAAAGATTAACGGAGTTAGGATATAAAGTAAACCACCATATGGGAGCATGATTTCAAGCAACTCAGACAAACTCCTCAAATGCAGCATTTTTTAAACACACATAAATTTATAACAGACTTTACCCTTCCGATAGCTTTTTTGGTGGAAGAGTTGAGGGTTTTAAACTGTTTCGTAAGGCCGAAGAAAATGAGAAAATCTTTTATAACGATTTTACAAGTCTTTATCCATTCGTTATGAAAAATCGCCGTTATCCTATAGGTCACCCTACAATTATTCGCAAATAATTGGGTCCATAATTGGGTCCATAATTTTTAACAGTTTTACTAGTGTATCCTGCTTGCAAATGACCCTCAAGATTGAGATCGTTTCGTCCGAAATTTATACCCAAGCAAAACATTTTCTGACGATTATGATTTTTATCACTTTTTGCACTTCTATTTTCACGTTTGCTGCTACCGATTCCCATTTTCACAATGACATGGTCATAAAACAACTGAAGTCAAAATGCAATAACATTGAAATTTATATTTTATTTTTTTTGTCAAAGCAATTACATAGTTGATCTGTATTTCAGTTTACAACTACAATCAGCATAGTCAAAGAGATGTTGATAAAAAGGAGGACGTTTTGTCTCCGTGTACATTAACATTAGTTTTACCCAAGTAACACTAAACAGTTTGTCAAAATATGTCTTGTGAGAGTTCGTAGGTCCGCAGTTCTTTAGAAACTTAAAGGCTTCACATATTCCATTCCAGACATGTTCGCGATTAATTGTTTCGACTGCTCGAGCTGCAAAATTGAACTAATGATCTTCCTCAGTCATCATGTCTAAAACGTTTTGATACTCTACCCAAGGGTCTGCTTTACTTTCATCCTTTTCAGCTCTTCGTACCTCTTGAATCTTTTTACTTATACAATCGACGAAAATCAAATTGATAAGATCGCTGTGATTAACTTCTTCAAACTCAACAGTGTCTGCATATATCTGATTAAACATGTGTGCCATATTTTTTTGTTTTTTTTTCAAAACGTCCAAAAGCAATGCAATAATAAACAACGCAAATAACATTTTTTAAGACGATAGTTCGATTATATAGTTTGAAGAATGAATACACAATGACATAATCCGGTTTATTAACCAATAAAACAAAAGGCGGATCTAATGTTACTTTGTCAATAGCATGCAACTTCCAGCTTTGTCGTATTTCCGATTTTCACACCATCCAATGCCATGTCATGTTTATTAACCCTTATTTCCAGTTGACATGCGCGTGCTCCGATCAACTTCAGCGGACTGGAAACTAACTGGCACGGGTAAGAGCTCCGTGACAAAAGTGTGACAAAGCTGCATGATATCTACTATGTGTAGCGTGAGTCAGATTGCACTCCTAATAATATTACGTCATTGGAATTAAGCTGTTCAATAATTTAAACATTAAAAGGAATTTTTTTAAGAGGTGTTTATATTTTTTGCAATCAGTATTAAACATTACCAGTCACACAATCTGACTCAAAAGCAACGTAACAAAAGAGACATTTCTTTGCAGATTTTTTTTGCAAAAAGCGTTTTTATATAGAATAAATTTGAGAGAACGCATTTGTAAAATCAAAAGTATAATCGAATGATGTATACATATTGCACAAGTAATGGGCCCAAGCAACTTAAACTTGACATTATGTTAATAAGACACAAACATACGTGACATTATGTTAATAAGACACAAACATATGTTAGGTTTAGAAGAAAAGGGGTAAAACAAATTATAGTGAACTATAAAAACTGAACAAAGTTGCTTATAGACAATACTTCTTTTTTGCCTTATAGTATCTTATCTACGAACAGAAACTAACATCTGCAGTGAACATTTTTCTTTTAGTTTAAAGAGACACTTGAAATAGTTGACCTATTTGAATAACGTCATTATAAGCATATTTTTTCGGGGGGTATTGTTATAAGGAATTAAAATAATTTGGTCTGTTATTTTCAATGTAAATGGTATTTCTTGGAATTGTTGAAGTAATATTTTTGTTGCATATTTTTTCTGACACTTAATTTCTGCAATTATGGCTCATCATCCCAAAGATAATGAAAAATTATCAAAATTTGTGTCGCCGTCCACAGAAAAGTACTTGTCTTGTGTTGATGTCAAAATTCAAAAATCCAATATTACTAGCACTTTAGGACAAGACAATTTCTGCTTCAGTTATATTTTTTCTAAGCTGCTGTTTGAGAAGAATAGAAAATAACTCGTCAGAATTCAAAATATAAATTTCACTGATAGCCAAATTGCGTCTTCAAAGGTAAGTAAAGAAAACATAGAGAAAACCAAAAATTCAGAGCCTATCACATAATTTAAGAACAATAGTTCTTATGGATAAAACTTCCTTGTCAAGACCATACATTTCATTTATCATAGTCATGCTTAAACGTAATCCAACAGATAATTTAACACAATCTTTATCGTATAAAATACTTAAAGCATTATGAAATATTTTTGTATGTTTTTTTAAACATTTTCTGTAGTTTAGAGTAGCGCAGCCATGCATCATATATACATAGCTGCCATCTGGTAATTTGACTAATCTAAAATTCTTTAAAAAACTTTTACCGTTTCGCAAATCTTTTTATCATTTTATATTTATCCTTATGATGAAAACAAAAACGAATTGATTGATCACAACCAATGATAAAATTCTATTAA
This sequence comes from Xenia sp. Carnegie-2017, assembly GCF_021976095.1. NCBI lineage: Eukaryota > Metazoa > Cnidaria > Anthozoa > Malacalcyonacea > Xeniidae > Xenia > Xenia sp. Carnegie-2017. The sequence goes on from NW_025813493.1 coordinate 10,239,488, forward strand.
TTGATATTTATGAATGTCTGGAAATGTATTATATCATATTTCCATTGATACGCTATAGAAAATCGTAGCTACATCAAAAATATTTGAAGCAACCATCATTAAGTATTTTTATTCTAAATACAGATAACAAAAAAATGTTTTTTAACTATCATAGAGATTTAAAAATTATAAAATTTTTGCAAAGTGTTTTACGTTTTTAGATGAGAATGATAGTAAACTAAAACTTGAATGCATGTGTGATAAAGAATATTTGTTGGACGTTAAAACTAAGATTTAGGATTGACGGAAATGATAAAGAAAGAGAGGTACATAATTCAAAAAATTTAAATGGGGATAATCATCATCAAACATCAATACACAAGTCATTTTAAAGTGCAAGAAGTGCATGTAGAACAAATGATACATTTTTCGTCTCTTGTTTCTTCTGCTACAATTAATCAATATTGCAAGAATATTTCTGACAGGTGGCAAATGCCTTTTAATTGTCTGAAACAAAATATTTGAAGAAGTATAAATTTTTTAATACTGCAAAGTAGCATTCCTCTATTTAGCTTTATAGACTTTCTTTACTTTATCAGTTCTGTCAAATGCTCATAAATTTCATTTAATTCAGAACTTATATAATTATGAGAGTCGCACTTCTCTATACGACTGACAGGTGTTTTAAACAGGATATCATGTATGGCTTAAAAGCTTTCCTTTCTTTAAGTAGACGGCATGTAGTTACAAAGAGGCAAGGGAGTCTGTTAAACACTGAGCAACAGAGTATTTTGCACTCAATTTTGCTGGCTTAGTTAAGCAATACGTTTTTCCCATTCATCTGGAAAACTGAGTTAACGTGAGCAAATTTGGAATCAAACTATTTTAAATTTTTTCTAAACTGCTCTTGGTGAATTTCATATTTTGCGTCATTTCTTTATAGCGGACATTGAAATGTATTATTTCTTTCTATGCCTTCATTTCCTAAAAACCTTACATCTATTTATTCAAAACAAGTTCTACGCTGAGGAACTCTACTTATATGAGTTGTTGTAAACATGAGTCATTATAATGAATAATTTGTCTAATCTATTGCAACAATATTCAATCATCATTAATTTTCTGAAAGGAAACTTCAAAATACTTTTTGGAGAAGGAAGTTAAAATGTTACATAATTATAGAAATCAATAATTGATTATACATCCCAAAAAAGTTTAAGAACAAACTGATTATACGATTATATTGATGATAAGCCTTTCATAAAAAAAGTAAATATTTTACTACGAAAGCTTTAAAGAAATTAATAATCCTGCACCTTCTAAAAACAGAAAATAAGATGATATCAAGCTCAACAAAAGCGTTTCTTTGGACTCTCATAATCCTGTCTATTAGTGGGCAAATAGTAAATGGTAATGACGACATATCAATCTGCAAGAAAAGCTTAGAGACACTAAAAGACAACGTGAAAGAATGGATGGAAACTTGCGTTGATAAAAATGGCTATGACGATAGCACAACTGCATGCAAGGAAGTAAAACAATACAACAAAGAAATGATGCAAATGCAAACAGAAATATGTTTTTACGAAGGTACAATCTTTAGACTTGACAAATTTTCATAGTTTCTTGTTCATAACACCAAAAGCAATATGCAACAATAATAGGCAGAGGTTACGCAGCCAAACTAATTTCAGTTGTTAGTAATATTTCTACAGTGAAAAATTCTTTCTAAAAAAAAAAATTCTGGACTTTCACCAAATATTATGATTCTACAGTCTATAAAAATTTGCATTTTTTCAATCCACTCTCATCGCTGTTATTTATAGTTTTTTTATTGTTTATTTAGATGTTTATCCAAAGCCATATTTGATTATTATGAGCTTTGATAAAGTATACTCTGTTGATTCTATTACTGGAGATATTGATGTCAGCACTATTAATGGAGCCAGTAAGAATAAATTTGACCATGCATCAAGATATAATGACATAGAAATTGATGTAGTTGAGAATGTGCTGTACTACGTTGATGACAAAAACATCAAACGGGGAAATTTTGACTTAACTAGCAACGAAATTTTTGCGAAAAATGTTATTGTTCATGATATTACAGTTGACTGGATCGGTCGTCGTCTCTTTTACATTGACTCTACGAACATTATCTACCAAATTTTTTTGAAAAAGAAAATTACAAGTGTTATGACGCTTCAACCAGGATTACAATTTTCCAGCATTGCATTTGACTCAAAACATGGGTAAGGCGATATTGAAATTCCTTTTATTAACTTGTTAAACGTAAAATTAAGAAAATATGTTAATCTATTGGAGGGTTTTCTTAAGTAAGCTAAAAGTTTTTATTATTAGAGAGGGCATTTTAATTCCAAAAGTTGAACTTTTGAAGTTTGAAGTCCGTATTATGGTGTATTATTTAAAAGTGCAAGAATAGGAAAAAATATTGATTTTCGAGAGAAAACAAAAACTCGCTTTTCCCAAGGGAGCGAATATTAAGTATTTTTTTGTGTATAAAGAAACAAACGTCATATATTTCGACAGCTGTTCAATAAAATAACGAAATTCGGCAAGCAAAATTTTATTGCGCGACTATGAGGCATTTCAAACCAACTGCAAGGATGAGCTCAGTTCATGTGATTATTCAGCACACATGCAGTAGAAAATAACATGCAGATCCTGAAATTGCAAAAATCGACAACGATATTTATGTTGAGCAACCAAATAGCTTTGACAAAAATGTAACAACGGAGAAAACAATGTTTATAATTGATGAAGTCGTTAAATGAAATAAAACAGAGAGGTAGAAACTGCAATAAAGTATTAAATAATTAAACTTTAGTCAAATACTCACAGAACATTGGTTTGCCACACCCTATAAACAAAAAGCAGTCCAACTTCTCTGTGCAACTTGGTGCTGTACATTTAGTTAGAGTACTTGCTTCGGCTGTCCACCTGAGAGTGATTTTCTTTGTCAGAAAATGCAATTTGCTTTACGCCTCCATGGTTATCATATGCTTAATAAGATATGCCACACACAAAAGATTTCAACAGATTGGGAGGATTGTTTGTTGCTATGCTGTGCCCTTTCATATACTTTAACGATTTTTCAGGCTGTGTAAGAGATGTGCAACAATGTCAATATGAAATGGCAATAAACTTTTAAAAAATTCATGAAGGTGGTGAACGTAAAAAACTTCAACTTTTCATTTTTTATTGAAGATTAGAAAAAAATGCACAAATTCCAACGTAGTTACATCAAAAATATAAAAATGGATTTTAGTTTTCAAAAAATGTGGCAATTTAAAAAAAAATAGTATACCAAGTTTATAGTTTTTCTAGCCTTCTTTTAAATTGCATTGAATGGCGGAGTATATTAAAAAATCAAGAGCTACACATCCAATCAAATAACCGTAATGGAAAATCATTCCACAACCTTTAGTTCATGCAGTGTTTTTTAGTGTATCTTAGGCAAACGTTAGGTCTGTATTTGCTCAACTGATGATGAATTTGAAGATAATAATCATGTTAGAGATTAAAAAGAAATTGGCTGAAAAGCCTTGTGAAACGAGAACTTTCTGAATATGTTATAAATAATTTACGAATTTAAAAAAATTTCCTCTTCTAACGATTCCTATGAACTCTCCATTCATGAGAGCCTTCTAATCAATACATACAAGTTTTCACTCATTGTTCAAGAAAGTTCCATTGCACTTAACCTCTCTTAGCTTCAGTATATTTTACTTCCCAACTTCTTTATCATGTATTCCATTTGACACCGCCTTCTTAAGTCGTAATTTAACACCTTTTGTAAGTACAATATCTTGTCTTAACATCTCATTATAAATTATTACTTGCCTAAATATGTCTTGAGTAATGACGAAACGTCAGTATAAGTTCCATTTTACAACTTTTGGTCTATTTCTATGGCTCTAATTCAAACTTTATGTTGGGCACTAATTTTTATCATATTACAAGAAAAAATTAATTTTAACGAACACAAAAAACAAAAAGAGCGGTAGTATATACGAGAAAGTTTATAAAGAGTTCGGGGCAATGTGCAATGAACGACAAGAAGACAAGCACTTAACTGTTACTTAAATGCGTAATATATTTAAGAAATGTATTGGAGAATGCATATATGCTGCGATTATAATCAAAACTGTCAGTTGCATCAAACATTTTCGATAAAGTAAAGGCCACAGTGTTCAAGAAGTTTTTGCAGCTTGTCTAATCCATAGGTTCTTAAAAACACCAACATGACATGGCGATAGAATCATCATTTTCAAATGATACTAATAGTGCTAGCTCCAGTGTCAATTGTTTTCTGATTTTTCAGAAAAACAATAAAAAACTTGACAATTAAAAAGAGAAGATTAAGATAGTTGTAAAAAATCGTTTGTCCAAACAAACTAAAAAAAAGTATCAACGAAAGACAGTGTTCTGAAGCTATAGCTCTTTGAAAGATATTTGTAGACGATGATCCCTCTAAGGAGCTGCTACTTTTCATGCAAGATGAAACTGAAAAAGTAAGAAAGCCTATAAAATGAAATGACAAAGCTTTCTTAATGTTATACCTACATTAAATGGTGCATATCATTTACCAACACCAAATTTTCATATTCGAATAAAATTTCCACGCAACAGCTAATTTTCAGCATTATTAATTACCAACACAATTCATTCAGCAGCCACTCAAAACTACAGCATTACTCATTCCGACAATCATCTCAAATAATACCAATCATTATAGAAGTTATGTGAATAAAGATAACATATTATTACATTTGTTATGCTCTGAATCACATGCTTTAATTACTTCATATATTTTAGTTCGGTTTTTAAAAGAGAGATTTCAAAGGATAAAGATAATCTTTTTCTGCTAGTTACAATAGCTTAAGGTTGCTTTATTATCAAATTTCATGAATATGTTCCATTAAACCGTTTATATATAAAGGTAATTCTGAATACATTGACCACATCTTTGTCTAAACTAAAATACATTCTATCTTTCTTTTCTGGCATATATTGGCCTGTTTATTTTTTATGTATTTCAGTACGTATGGAGAAAACTAATGTACAAAACAAATATTTTTATTAAGGTATCTATTCTTGGCAGAAAGTACAGAAGTTTTCTTATGGTTATGGAGCATGACTGCGAATAAACATCATATTTTTTCAGTTTCACTTCAGTCAATAGCACATGATCTAACGCTTGACATGGCTAAAGAGAAGATTTATTGGCGAGTTTCAAATGGAAATGTTTTTTCTTGTGATTACTACTCCCATAATGTAATTGATTTTGGAACTTCAGGAGGTCCCATGGCAGTATTTGGGGATTTGATTTATATCATGAGTGGTGTTGGACGAAGCGTCGTTAGTGTCCATAACACAACAGATCAACGTTTGAGACGTAAATTTTTTCATCCTATAAACAATGGTTATCTTGATTTGGCTGTAGTTATACACAGTATCACTCCTCACTCAAACGGTAGCTAAAATTTACTTATTTGACATAATGATCTAAGACTTTCAAAAACTCCCACGCTAATCTACATAAAATAGAAAGACGTCAAAAAGTTCAAAGTTACATTGCCTTAGTAAGCGTTTGTTATTCCTTCCAAAATTATAGAAAGTTTGATAAACATTAAGTACACAGTGCAAAGTGTCTAATTTGGACGTTTTTGCCGTTTGTCTATTCTTACCAAACTTCTTGGGTGTTAAATTTACGTCTTTATTGTTTCTTACATCATTTCAACGACCACTCGTCTTGTAATCAGTCTTAATTAAGAAAAAAATTCATGAAAATAGGTTGAAAGACAAAAACGTCCAATTTGAGCATGTTGTGCAGTGAGCTTAATATTTATCAAATTTTCTAAATATTTAGTACATTGCAAAACAGAGTTCAAACTTTTACATCTTTGGATTAAACTACATTTGAACCTTTTCATTTTCTTTGTGCATGCAGTTCAAAGTGAGGCAATTACGAAGTACTCTCATGGTTTTCGAGATTAATTTTTAATTCATTTTACTTTTAAATCAACAAGACAGGGTAATGCCAAAGTACATGAGCTTTGACACATTTTGTGAGAAATATTGATGAATTGATACACCAAAAATATCAACATTTCATAACAAACTTCTTAAATGGGTACGTCATTGTAGATACTGAGTGACAAACTGTGTTCCTTTAGGAAAAACATGTTTCGTTTAAAATCCATGTTTGATTTTATTTTTAATTTTATTAATCTATATAGCGACAAACACTTTTCGTTTTCCTTTATTTGGACCCAACACATACTATCGTAAAATTAATGGATCATTGAACTGCACGTGTATGGAAGGATACTCAGGAGAATGTAACTCGTGCCAAGGTATGGATTTATCACTAAACCATCACAACTTGTTCCACGAGGACATAATTTAACATAACCTTTTTTATGATTGCCCATAAAAAGATTAGATAAATCCAGAGAAAAAGGGGGCCCATTGACCAAATTTTCCGTGGTTGAATGTGATAATCCTTATATTATTAGTTTTGATATGATTGTTTACATTCATTATAGCTTTTTGAAGCTGTGGGCAGTAGCTTATGACGCTCCATTAAAATTTTTTTGCATATTTAAAAGGAGCATCTCTAAGTTTTCACTACTGTTTAACTTTATGTCTTGTAATGGCGTGCTGTCTATCTTAAAAAAATCATTTTTAAATTCCTTTTTTACTGACCGTTAAGGTTTAGCAAAAGCCATGCCTAGAGAGCACCACAAACATGTTTATGAATAATTAACAAGACACTTATTTTAAAAATACAATAAAGACTCCCACGTTGTAAACAAAGAGACTATGTGAACAATTTACTGTTTATTTTTTGCTGTTTTCAATAATTTATGGGGCAGTGTTGCCATATACCAATAAAATCAAGTGATTGAACACAAGTATAAATACAGCCTCGGACGTAAATTAACCAAATAAACACAACTCGTTCCACGAGGACATAATTAAACATAACCTATTTTATGATTGCCCAAAAAAATTTGATAATACCAGAGAAAAAGGGCAGTCCATTGAGCAAATTTCCCGTGGAGGAATGTGATAATCATTGTATTATAAGTTTTGTTACGATTGTTTACATTCATTATAGCTTTTTGAAGCTGTAGGCTATAGCATATGAATTGTAACGACGTGCTCTCTATCTTAAGAATTCATTTTTAACTTTGTTTTTTCCAACCGTTAAGGTTTAGCAAAAGCCATGCCTAGAGAACACCAGAAACGTATTTCTGAATAATTAAAAATACAATTACTTTAAAAACACGAGAAAGATTCCCACGTCATAAACAAAGAGTGTATGTGAACAATTTATTCTTTCTTTTTGCTTGTTTCAACAAGTTATGGGGCAGTGTTGCCATATGGCAATAAAATCAAATGATTGAATGGAAAACCAATGGGAAAAATTCAAAAGTTAAACGGTTAAGAATTTATTTATATTACATAAAGAAAAAAGGACTGGACTAAATAAAAAATTTTTTAGACTCATGAAAGTCACATACTGTCCACTTCTCCAAAACGTTTTGAGATTGTACTAATGTAATTTTTCTTTATCAATTTTTTGTTTTTAATTTAATACATTAATTTTGCCTAAGAAGATTTTTAAATGGCATCTATCATAACAGAATACTTTATATGTATACATGTAACTTAGAATATTTTGGAGTTGAGACTTCTGTGTTTTGCAATATATACTTTTTTTCTTTTTTTATCAGTTATCAACTCTGTAAGACTTCGGGGACCAGAAAGTTCCATTGGAAAAGGTCGTGTGGAAGTATTTTACAATGGAGAATGGGGAACAATTTGTCATGGTGGCAGGGATTTAAACGATGCTAAAGTGGTTTGTCGACAACTTGGTTATGACTCTGCTGTCAGGATTTTTCTAGGAGGTAATGTTCCTTATGGCAGTGGAAGAATATGGTTAAACGAAATTCGTTGTGTAGGAAATGAAAATAATATTTCGAGTTGTTCACATAGTGGATGGGGATCACATAATTGTATACATTATGAAGATGCTGGTGTACAATGTTCAGGTATGTATGTACATTATTTACCTTTTTATAGAAAGATGATAAACTGAACTATTCGGAGGATCCTCAATGATGAATCTGAACATTTATTTTGATTTTATGATACTGAAACAGATATTGACAAATGCCTGAAAAACAAACACAGCTTCAGACATAAATAAATGCATAAACGCAACTCGTTTCACGGGGATATAGTTAAACATAACCTATTTTATTATTGCCTATATAAAGATTAGATAATACGTGAGAAAAAGGGCAGACCATTGACCAAATTTCCGTAGAGGATTGTGATAATCCTTATATTATCAGGTTTTCTACGATTATTTACATTTATTATAGCTTTTTTAAGCTGTAGGCTGTAGCTTATGAAGCTCAAATAAAATTATTATTTGCATATTTAAAAGGAGCATCTCTAAATTAAACTACTGTTTAACTTTATGTCTTGTAATGGCGTGCTGTCTATCTTAACAGTTCATTTTTAAATTCTTTTTTTACTGACCGTTAAAGTTTTGCAAAAGTCATATCTACAGGGCACCAGAAATGTATTTATAAATAATTAAAAAGACAATTATATTAAAAATACGATAAAGATTCCCACGTTGTAAACAAGGAGTCTATGTGAACAGTTTATTTTTTATTTTTTGCTTGTTTCAACAAGTTATGGGGCAGTGTTGCCTTATGGCAATAAAATCAAGTGATTGAATGAAAAACCAATGGGGAAAATTGGCAAGTTAGAGGGTTAAGAAGTTATTTATATTACATAAAGAAATGAGGACTGGTCTAAATAAAAAATTTTTAAATTCATGAAAATTAAATAGTTTCTTATTGTCCAACACGTTTTGATATTTTACTTATATAATTTTATTTATCAATTTTTTGTTACTAATTCAAATCATTAATTTCGCCCAAGAAGATTTCACAATGGCATCTAACATAACAGGATACTTTATATGCATACATGTAATATAGAATATTTCGTAATTGAGACTTCTATGTTTTTGGCAATATCTATTTATTTTCTTTTTTTATCAGATTTCAATTCTGTTAGAATACGAGGGCCAAAAAGTTCTAGTGGTAGAGGTCGTGTGGAAGTATTTTACAATGAAGAATGGGGAACAATTTGTGATGATGGCTGGGATTCAAACGATACTAAAGTTGTATGTCGACAACTTGGTTATGACTATGCTGTCAGGGCTTTACTAGGAGGTAATGTTCCACGTGGCAGTGGAAGAATATGGTTAAACGAAGTTCGTTGTGTAGGAAATGAAAATAATATTTCGAGTTGTTTACATAGTGGATGGGGATCACATAATTGTAGACATGATGAAGATGCTGGTGTACAATGTTCAGGTTTGTATGTACATTATTTACCTCTTTATAGAAAGATAATAAACTGAATTATTTGTGGATTCTCAATGATTAATTGAAACATTAAATATGATTTTATAATACTAAAACAGATATTGACAAATGCCTTAATTATAAACACAGCTTCGGACGTAAATTAACCACATAAACACAACTCGTTCCACGAGGGCATAATTAAACATAACCTATTTTATGATTGCCTATAAAAAGATTCGATAAAACCAGAAAAATAGGGCCGTCCGTTGAGCAAATTTTCCGTGGAGGAATGTGATAATCCTTTAAGTTATCAGTTTTGTTATGAATGTTTACGTTCATTATAGCTTTTTCAAGCGGTAAGCTGTAGCTTATGAAGCTCCATTAAAATTATTTTGCATATTTAAAAGGAGCATCTCTAAATTTACACTACTGTGTAAAGTTATGTCTTGCAATGGCGTGATGTCTATCTTAAAAATTCATTTTTAAATTCGTTTTTTACTGACCGTTAAAGTTTTGCAAAAGCCATATCTACAGAGTACCAGAAACGTATTTATGAATAATTAAAAAGACAGTTATTTCAAAAATACGATAAGGATTCCCACGTTGTAAACAAAGAGTCTATGTGAACAATTTACTGTTTATTTTTTGCCTGTTTCAACAAGTTATGTGAGGTGCTGCCATATGGCAATAAAATCAAATGATTGAATGGAAAACCAATAAAGGAAACATCGCAAGTTAAAGGGTTAAGAATTTATTTATATTACATAAAGAAATGAGGACTGGTCTAAATAAAGTTTTTTTAGACTCATGAAAGTGAAATAGTGTATCTAATTGTCCAAAACGTTTTAATATTGTAATTATGTAAGTTTTTTTATTAATTTTTGGTTACTAACTTAAATCATTAGTTTCCCCCAAGACGATTTTACAATGGCATCTAACATAACAGGATACTTTATATGTATACATGTAACATAGAATATTTCGGAGTGGAGACTTCTGTGCTTGGCAATATCTCTTTATTTTATTTTTTTTATCAGTTTTCAACTCTGCTAGACTTCGGGGACCAGAAAGTTCTCTTGGCAAAGGTCGTGTGGAAGTATTTTACAAAGGAGAGTGGGGAACAATTTGTGATGATGGCTGGGATATAAACGATGCTGAAGTTGTTTGTCGACAACTTGGCTATGACTATTATTTCAGGGCTTTACAAGGAGGTAATGTTCCTTATGGCAGTGGAAGAATATGGTTAGACGACGTTCGTTGTGTAGGAAATGAAATTAATATTTGGAGTTGTTCACATAGTGGATGGGGATCACATAATTGTAGACATGATGAAGATGCTGGTGTACAATGTTCAGGTTTGTATGTACGTTATTTACTTTTTTATACAAAGATGATAAACTGAACTATTCGGAGGAACCTCAATGATGAATCTAAACATTTATTATCATTTTATAATACTGAAACAGATATTGACAAATGCCTGAAGAATAAACACAGCTTCGGACGTAAAATAACTAAATAAACACAACTCGTTCCACAAGGACATAGTTAAACATAACCTATTTTATTATTGCCTATAAAAAGATTAGATAATACCAGAGAAAAAGGGCAGTCAATTAACCAAATTTTCCGTAGAGGATTGTGACAATACTTATATTATAAGGTTTTTTACGATTGTTTACATTTATTATAGCTTTTTAAGCTGAAGGCTGTAGCTTATGAAGCTCCAATAAAATTATTTTTTGCATATTTAAAAGGAGCATCTCTAAATTGACACTACTGTTTAACTTTAAGTCTTGTAATGACGTGCTGTCTATCTTAAAAGTTCATTTATAAATTCGTTTTTTACTGACCGTTAAAGTTTTGCAAAAGCCATATCTACAGAGCACCAGAAACGTATTTATGAATAATTAAAAAGACAGTTATTTTAAAAATACGATAAAGATTCCCACGTTGTAAACAAAGACTCTATGTGAACAATTTACTGTTTATTTTTTGCTTGTTTCAACAAGTTATGGGGCACTGTTGCCATATGGAAATAAAATCAAGTGATTGAATGGAAAACCAATGGGGAAATTTCGCAAGTTAGAGGGTTAAGAAGTTATTTATATTACATAAAGAAATGGGGACTGGTCTAATAAAAAATTTTTTAGACTCATGAAAGTCAAATAGTGTCTAATTGTACAACACGTGTTGATATTGTACTTGTATAATCTTATTTATCAATTTCTTGTTACTAATTTAAATCATTAATTTTGCCCAAGAAGATTAAAATGTCAATTAACATAACAGGATACTTTTTATGTATACATGTAACTTTGAGTATTTTGGAGTTGAGACTTCCGTGTTTTGCAAAATCTATTTCTTTTCTTTTATTATCAGATTTCAACTCTGTTAGACTTCGGGGACCAAAACGTTCTATTGGCAGAGGTCGTGTGGAAGTATTTTACAATGGAGAATGGGGAACAATTTGTGATGAGGGCTGGGATAAAAACGATGCTAAAGTTGTTTGCCGACAACTTGGTTATGACTATGCTGTCAGGTCTTTTCAAGGAGGTAATGTTCTACATGGCAGTGGAAGAATATGGTTAGACGAAGTTCGTTGTGTAGGAAATGAAAATAATATTTCGAGTTGTTCACATAGAGGATGGGGTTCACATAACTGTACACATGATGAAGATGCTGGTGTACAATGTTCAGGTTTGTATGTGCATTATTTACCTTTTTATACAAAGGTAATTAACTGAATTATTTGGGGGATCCTCAATGATGAATTTAAGATTTAATATAATTAAATAATACTTAAACAGATATTGACAAATGCCTTAAGTATATACACAGCCTCAGACCTATATTAACCAAATAAACACAACTCGTTCCACGAGGACATAATTAAACATAACCTATTTTATGATTGCCTAAAAAAAATTTGATAATACCAGAGAAGAAGGGCAGTCCGTTGACCAAATTTCCCGTGGAGGAATGTGATAATCCTTGTATTATAAGTTGTGTTACGATTCTTTACATTCATTATAGCTTTTTGAAGCTGTAGGCTATAGCTTATGAATTGTAACGACGTGCTCTCTATCTTAAGAATTCATTTTTAAATTTGTTTTTTCTAACCGTTAAGGTTTAGCAAAAGCCATGCCTAGAGAACACCAGAAACGTAATTCTGAATAATTAAAAAGACTTTAAAATTACTTTAAAAACAAGATTAAGATTCCCACGTTGTAAACAAAGAGTTTATGTGAGCAACTTATTCTTTCTTTTTGCTTGTTTCAACAAGTTATGGGGCAGTGTTGCCATATGACAATAAAATCCAATAATTGAATGCAAAACCAATGGGGAAAATTCGCATGTTAAAGGGTTAAAAACTTATATATATTACATAAAGAAATGAGGACTGGTCTAAATGAAAATTTTTTAGACTCATGAAAGTCAAATAGTGTGTCTAATTGTCGAAAACGTTCTGATATTGTACTTATGTAAGTTTTTTTATCAATTTTTTGTTACTAATTTAAATCATTAGTTTTGCCCAAGAAGATTTTACAATTGAATCTAACATAACAGGATACTTTATATGTATACATGTCACTAAGAAATATTTCGGAGTTGAGACTTTTGCGTTTCAAGATATCTATTTATTTTCTTTTTTTATCAGTTTTCAACTCTGTTAGACTTCAGGGACCAGAAAGTTCTTTTGGCATAGGTCGTGTGGAAGTATTTTACAATGGAGAATGGGGAACAATTTGTGATGAGGGTTGGGATATATACGATGCTAAAGTTGTTTGTCGACAACTTGGTTATCACTATGCTGGCAGGGCTTTACTACGAGGTAATGTTCCTTATGGCAGTGGACGAATATGGTTACAACGAGTTCTCTGTGTAGGAAATGAAAATTTTATTTCGAGTTGTTCACATAGAGGATGGGGATCACATAACTGTAGACATGATGAAGATGCTGGTGTACAATGTTCAGGTTTGCATGTACATTATTTATCTTTTTATACAAAGATAATAAACAGAATTATTTGGGGATCCTCAATGATGAATTTAAACATTTAATATGATTTTAGAATACTGAAACAGATATTGCCAATTTCTTAGAAAAATATACACAGCTTCGGATGTCAAATAACTAAATAAAGACAACTTGTTCCATGAGGATAAAATTAAACATAACCTATTTTATGGATGCCCATAAAAAGATTAGATAATACCAGAGAGAAAGGGCAGCCCATTGAGCAAATTTTCTGTGGAGGAATGTGATAATCCTTATATTATCAGTTTTATTACGATTGTTTATATTCATCATAGCTTTTTTTCAGCTGTAGGCTTTAGCTTATGAAGCTCCAATAAAATTGTTTTTTGCACATTTAAAAGGAGCATCTCTAAATTTAGACTACAGCGTAACCTTATGTCTTGTAATTGCGTGCTGTCCATGTTAAAAATTCATTTTTGAATTTGCTTTTTACTGACCTTTAAAGTTTTGCAAAAGGCATATCTACAGAGCGCCAGAAACGTATTTATGAATAATTAAAAAAACATTTATTTTCAAAATACAATTACGATTCTTACGTTGTAAACGAAGAGTCTATGTGAACAATTTATTGTTTATTTTTGCTTGTTTCAAGAGGTTATGGGGCAGTGTTTCCATATGGCAATAAAATCAAATGATTGAATGGAAAACGAATGAGAAAATTTGCGAGTTAAAGGGTTAAGAAGTTATTAAAATTACATAAAAAATGAGGACTGGTCTAAATAAAATTTTTTTATACAAATGAAAGTCAAATACTGTCTAATTGTTCAAAGATTTTTGAATTTGTACTTATGTAATTTATTTGTCAATTTTTTGTTACTCATTTAAATCATTAATGTCACCTAAGAAGATTTTACAAAGGCTTTTAACATAACAGGATATTTTATATGTATACATGTAACTTAGAATATTTCGGAGTTGAGACTTCTGTGTTTTGCAATATCTATTTCTTTTCTTTTTTTTATCAGTTTTCAACTCTGTTAGACTTCGAGGACCAAAAAGTTCTAGTGGTAGAGGTCGTGTGGAATTATTTTACAATGAAGAATGGGGAACAATTTGTGATGATAGCAGGAATTCAAACGATGCTAAAGTTGTTTGTCGACAACTTGGTTATGACCATGCTGTCAGGGCTTTCCAAGGAGGTCGGGTTCCTTCTGGCAGTGGAAGAATATGGTTAGATGATGTTCGTTGTGTAGGAAATGAAGATAATGTTTCGAGTTGTTCACATAGAGGATGGGGAACCCATAATTGTCAACATTATGAAGATGCTGGTGTACAATGTTCAGGTTTTTATGTACATTTTTTACCTTTATATAGAAAGATGATAAACTGAATTATTTGGGGAACCTCAATGATGAATTTAAACATTTATTTCGATTTTACAATACTGAAACAGATATTGACAAATGCCTAAAGAATAAACACAGCTTCAGACGTAAGATAACTAAATAAGACAATTTGTTCCACGAGGATAAAATTAAACATAACCTATTTTATGGATGCCCATAAAAAGATAAGATAATACCAGAGAAAAAGGGCAGACCATTGACCAAATTTTTCCTGGAGGAATATGATAATCCTTATATTATCAGATTTGTTACGATTGTTTACATTCATTATAGCTTTTTGAAATTATAGGCTGTAGCTTATGAAGCTCCAATAAAATTGTTTTTTGCATATTTAAAAGGAGTATCTCTCAATTTAGACTACGGTGTAACCTTATGTCTTGTAATGGCGTGCTGTCTATCTTAAAAATTCATTTTTAAATTCGTTTTTTACTGACCGTTAAAGTTTTGCAAAAGCCATATCTACAGAGCCCCGGAAACGTATTTATGAATAATTAAAAAGGCAGTTATTTTAAAAATACGATAAAGATTCTTACGAATGTTTTTTTATGCAGTGCAGTGTTTGAAATTAAATGACGATATGATCTTCATTTATGATATGATTTAATTTCAAACACCGCACTGCATAAAAAAAACATTCATATGACATTCATTTCACGAGAAAACATGAGCCCAACAATATTGACCTGCTCACTACTGTGTGACTTCATAGCTCAGTTGGTCAGAGCACTGCACCGTTACCGCAGAGGTCATGGGTTCGAATCCCGTTGAGTCACCTGATTTTTTCAGGTCCTGAGACGATTGCTTAAATTGTCCAGCAAAGTGCAAAGATCATATCTTCATTTAATTTCAAACACCGTACTGCATAAAAAAACATTCATATGACATTCATTTCACGAGAAAACATGAGGCCAACAATATTGACCTGTTCACCACTGTGTGACTTCATAGCTCAGTTGGTCAGAGCACTGCACCGGCACCGCAGAGGTCATGGGTTCGAATCCCGTTGAGTCACCTGATTTTTTCAGGTCCTGAGACGATTGCTTAAATTGTCCAGCAAAGTGCGAAGATCATATCTTCAATTAATTTCAAACACCGCACTGCATAAAAAAAAAACATTTATATGACATTCATTTCACGAGAAAACATGAGCCCAACAATATTGACCTGCTCACCACTGAGTGACTTCATAGCTCAGTTGGTCAGAGCACTGCACCCGCACCGCAGAGGTCATGGGTTCGAATCCCTTTGAGTCACCTGATTTTTTCAGGTCCTGAGACGATTGCTTAAATTTTCCAGCAAAGGGTGAAGATCATATCTTCATTTAAAGATTCTTACATTGTAAACAAAGAGTCTATGTGAACAATTTAGTCTTTCTTTTTTCGTGTTTCAACAAGTTATGGGGCAGTGTTGCCATATGGCAATAAAATCGAATGATTGAATGCAAAGCAATGGGGAAAATTCGCATGTTAAAGGGTTAAAAACTTATATATATTACATAAAGAAATGAGGATTGGTCTAAATAAAAATTTTTTAGACTCATGAAAGTCAAATAGTGTGTCTAATTGTCCAAAACGTTTTGATATTGTACTTATGTAAGTTTTTTTATCAATTTTTTGTTACTAATTTAAATCATTAGTTTTGCCCAAGAAGATTTTACAATGGAATCTAACATAACAGGATACTTTTTGCTATACATGTAACTAAAAATATTTAGTTTATTAAGAACTAAAGTTTTGCAAAAGCCATATCTATTGAGCCCCGGAAACGTATTTATGAATAATTAAAAAGGCAATTATTTTAGAAATACCATAAAGATTCTTACGTTGTAAACAAAGAGTCTATGTGAACAATTTATTTTTAATTTTTTGCTTGTTTCAACAAGTTATGGGGCAGTTTTGCCATTTGGCAATAAAATCAAGTAATTGAATGGAAAACCAATGGGGAAAGTTCGCAAGTTAAAAGGTTAAGAAGTTATTTATATTACATAAAGAAATGAGGACTGGTCTAAATAAAAAATTATTTCGACTCATGAAAGTCAAATACTGTCTAATTGTCCAAACATGTTTGATATTGTACTTATGTAAGTTTTTTTTATCAATTTTTTGTTAATCATTTAAATCATTAATTTCGCCTAAGAAGATTTTACATTGGCATCTAACATAACAGGATATTTTATACCTGTACATGTAACTTAGAATATTTCGGAGATAAGACTTCTGTATTTTGCAATATCTATTTATTTTCTTTTTTATCAGATTTCAAATCTGTTAGACTTCAGGGACCAAAACGATCTAGTGGTAGAGGTCGTGTGGAAGTATTTTACAATGGAGAATGGGGAACAATTTGTGATGATGGCTGGGATTTAAACGATACTAAAGTTGTTTGTCGACAACTTGGTTATGACTATGCTGTCAGGGCTTTACTAGAAGGTGATGTTCCGTATGGCAATGGAAGAATATGGTTAGACGAAGTTCGTTGTGTAGGAAATGAAAATGATATTTCGAGTTGTTCACATAGAGGATGGGGATCACATAATTGTATACATGATGAAGATGCTGGTGTACATTGTTCAGGTTTGTATGTACATAATTGGGAAATAATTCAACACAGATTCACCCCCCTTACATAACTTCTTTGTCAGTCACGCTGTACTGCTGAGAATGTTAGGTCACAAATTATGAATATTCGAACATATATGAATATTCATCCCCCCCCCCAATCGATGTTCTAGTTTTGGAGCTGGGCGTAACCAACATGCTTGTACTTAGTCTTGTTCTGTTGGTTTTTCTGAGTTAATTTACTTAGAAAACAATAAATTTAAAAATGAACATTGCTTGCTGGAACAATGAATAAGGCTTCATTAAACAATTTTTTTAAATTCTACGGCTAGATGCAACATCTCCGAATACCGCCGCTATTCATATCAAGATATTCATATCAATGAAGACATGTTTGGATCAAATATGATTTGTTCCACTTGTTGTAAAAAAAATTATCAAAGGATTTATTGCGGTAAGCCGTCGGGCTTGTTTGGTTTGGATGATACGCTTTAATTTTACATAATTTAATTAAACGATGCATTTTCGTTTGCAAAGTTATTCCAGCATTTTGAACTAACAAACTCAAAATTTCTGACTCTTGCAACGACAGGATATGATAAATAATATGCCTATGTTGTGTTAATTTTTCCAAAGCTAATCATATTGCTTTCAATGGCTAAGTTGTTTTTGGGATGTTTTTAGTGATGAAAATAATTCAAAATAGCATTAGCAATAAATAGCATTCTTTTGCGTTAGAATTGACTTAAGTTTGTTTAAAATGAATATTTTATGTGACACCAAAATAAAAATGGCATTCACGTAACTAGAATTCAATTTATAAATAAAGGCAGTGTAACGTTGTTCTGATTGGTCAATAGCTGTGTTTTTATTAGTCTGTGCAAAACAGATCTGAGTTCAACCAATCAAATTAATCAAATTGCAAATCGATCATAAATGCATTTTAGGGGTAAAGTTAAAACGTCGGTTTTAAATTTGTCTAATTCGCTTTATTGTTGCTTTATAAAAGAAATAAATAAGATTTTGTGTTTGCACTGTCTTATGCGAACCTTAGAGACGTTTTTGAGAGATTTCAAGTTTTCGATCAGCTCTTAAGTTCTAGCTCCCAAAGGTGTCCTCGGGCTGGCACAAGCCTGTGCAAACACATTAAACAACTTTTATTTCTTGACTGAAGGCCACGTCATAGTTTATAATATTCTTAGGTTGTTTGTTTAAAATATGTCTTCTGTCATTTGAGTTAACAAATATGGTCAAAAAATTATATGTAGTGCAAAAGTGCAAGTGCCATTTTTCATGTAACTAGCTATGAAAGGTTAACATAAACAGTGAATGATATGTTTCCGTGAATTAGTTTCATTCTTGAGTTACTTTCTAATTAGTTAATTCATGGATGACCTTTGATCACAAATTTAGCACTGTCATTTTATTTTTGAATGTTGCAAAGTTTGTTTATTTGTTAGTTCTAGAGTCTTAAATTCTAAAATTTTTCTTAAACTACCACTTTTGAACACTCATTTTATTGAATTCTAAAATATTCTCCATACGCATCACAAATTCGCCTGGCAACCCTGCCTACCTCAGCAAGTACAAGCAGTGAATCTGGAGAGGGTTAAAGGTTATCAAAATAGGGGGGTGAGCTTTAGTAGCACTTGACAGAAATGCACATGAAAATTGACTATATAGCTAATTAATAGAGCATAGTTTAAAAAAATTATCAAAAGTAAAACGCACACAGAATAACATTCTTTAGAAATTGGTTTGCTAATATTATTTTGCAATTTCTTTGGAAATTTCTGACAATGCTCAAGTTTCATTTGAAATGACATCAAAATTTGTTTTAAATGCAAAAGTGCGAGAAAATCAAAGAATCAAATATTTCTTGTTGTCAAGGGATTGAACAAGCAGCGAATCTGGAGAGGGTTAAAGGTTATCCAAAAAGGGCGGTGAGCTTTAGTTGCACTTGACAGAAACGCACATGAAAATTAAGTACATAGCTAATTAATAGATGTCTTGGATTTTATTAGCTAATGCGACACAGTCCATATTTCAATTAAAGCAATCAAATTGCATTTCTATGAAGTACTTAGAATCACCAAAAGTTTTGGCTATTCTGCACGCGTCGTAGCTACTTTAGAGAGCTATTTCGAAAAGCATAATTATTACTTTCATAACTACTTTCAATAAAATGCAAACATTTTGTGTTGAGGAATTTTTGAACGCAAGTCGTAATTTCCCGAATAATAAATGGATGGAAACCATACTTCAGCCCAATTCAAGTAGAGCAAAGAGTCACCAATCGTTGATTCATGGACGGAGGCCTCCAAGCGATTGCGTTGAGACTTTTAGTTACCTCAATTTATTATAACTTCATTTTTTACATTAATCACAAACTTTATTAAGTAATATAATAAGCATGTAAATATAAGCAAACTCTTTCTCGGGTGGATATCTAAAAGATTGATGGAGTCTTGTTAAATAGATATTTACTGCCGTAAGATTGGGAAAATTTAGTTCTTTCAAAAAATTCCTTAAATTTATTTATAAGTTGTCAAAAATCCATTCACATATTTCTCTAAATACGAAAATTCACTCTTGCTATGATAGCTAACTTTTATCTGAATACGCTTTGCTTACTTGTTGACCAATTTACATCGTTTTTACATTTCACTTCGTGAGCAAATACATTGCGAAGCGAAAACTAACAACCTTTTACTCCATGGGCAGATATCCTAAAAAGCTGCCAGATGAGGCAGCCAATCAATTTGCAGGAAATCAAAAAATAATGCTTTGCATCCACAAATAAGAAAATAAAAAAGAGTATATCTGAAGAATCACATTTTTTATGGTTTGTAATGTTCTAATTAAACCCTATTTCGATTATTCCTGTGAAAATGGAATATATGTACTAAATAAAGATCTAGGTGAACGGCAGCATAAAATTTAAATTATAGCAGCTAGGGTGATCATGAAAAATGAGCATGGTCAGACTTAGCACAAAAAACCTTAGGGCAGAAAACACTTGAAGAATGTAGAACTCAATTTAATGCATGAAAGACTTATGTATACAATAGATAATGGCTCATCAACAATATACAAGTCCTGTTATACAAACTAAATTGAATAGAAAGCGATGTAAATTGTTGAGCGAGTAGGCATAATGTATTAAGATGAAATTTATCATAGCCAGAGTAAATTTTACTATCCAGACAAAACAAAGTTTGTAGAAAACAGTCCAATTTTAGTCTCAACATATTTTTTCGCAATATATTTGTTTACGAAGCGAAATGCAAATTTTATAAAAGGGAATTGAAAGCAATGTAAATTGCTTAACGTCTAAGCAAGGTGTATTCAGATGAAAGTTGTCGTTGCAAGAGTGCATTTTACTGTCCAGAAAAAGCGAAGTTTGCCGAAAAGCATCCAATTTTAGTCTCAACATTAAGTTGCAGGCCTTGTGAAAATATTTTCTCCATATACGGACCTCCCAGCGGGTAAATACATATTATACAGGGGCGGATCCAAGGGGTATCCAGTGTGGCACTGGACACGGACGTGAAACATATATTCTCTTAGTTTATTCAGTTTATTGAGTCTAATTTTTACCAAAACCAATTAAAAAACACATAAACTGCACTTGTTGACGTACTTATAGTTCGAATTGAAGCGACAGATTTTATAAATCATCGTATTATTCCGCCGTTTAGATTTGTCTAATATAATCCGATTATCCTACAAAACGATTACTCGATTACTGTTCGAATTCCAGTTTTGCTGTTACAATTAAAAAGGCGACCGCAAATCTTACCTTTTGACACGGTCAGTGAGCGTTTTCTTGCGCAATTTCGGCATTTTTGACCACAGTGACATAATTCCAAAAAATGTCCAACCAATTAAAACTCACATTTTTGATCACCTGATTGTGGCAGATCACAGTTGGCCAAGGTTGCGCAATATTTATTGCGCAATTTCATAGTAATTCGACTGAATTAAAAATTACGTAATCCTAATATCGACGAATATCGCGTGCCGTGCGTGTTGTAAGTTTATATTCGGAGAATATTTTCGACAATTCCGGTTAAAAACATGGGTTCCATTGCTTTATCGAAATTCATCGACCTTTTTGAGAATTATAACTCGAAGGACATCACTAGTGAATTAATACTGTTTTGAGAACAATGCGAAAAGCTGTTTCTGAGGGACGAAATCGTGTAGGGGATTGTAAACGAATTACAGTGCAGCTGTGCAAATTTTGAAAACTACAGTTTCCTAAGAGTTAGAGAGAACGATCAAAATCAAAGGTTCTTTTTCTTAATTATTTGATGGTAAAATATTTATGAGTCTTTTATTATTTTAGGCTAGGATACATGATGATAACATATTCATGATTCTAGCTAACTATAATGTGCATTTCTTGGTCTGGGAAAAAATTGAATAATGCTCGATGAATTGATTAATTTGGTGTTTTACAATGTTTTCATACTATGATATATCTAAGAAACCTAACCATTAACCTTACAAAGGAAGTTGTCCACCGAAAAAGTAACATTATTTACGATTATTGATGTTATGAAGTATGTGTTAGTAATTGTTGTTTGTATTAGTTTATAAATATGGTTTCACTATGTTTTCATGTGACATCAAAAAGCTATGATAAACTACCTATATACAGTGTTTGAATAGGTTGAGAAAAAACGATGTGCAATTTTTTTGATTAAAGTGTTTTTTTAGAGGCATAATCCAATTTATGTTACGTTAATTATTATATAGTGCTAATTGCTGATTAATATTTTTAAACGTGCACAAATTCATATGATTTACGACAGTATTTTTCGCTACAGCTGCTGATCAAGTTAATAATGTATTAGAGAAATTTTATGCCCATGTTATCCTCTCCTCTTTTTTGTGCAAACTTTACAGCGCAATAAATTCACAAAGTTGCTATCATCCCAGTACTCAAAGGAGTCAGCATTTTATGTTTCCATCCATTTTTTTACTGTATGAACTTTGCTGGTAGCTACAACCTTTCGACGAAGACGGCAAGAAAGACAAAATTTAAAAGAGAATAGCCGAATATACTTTCGCTTTCTAATTATTAACAATACTTGATTTTGACAAGCAATATGCAGAAGCAAAAATTATGGCTGATCAATGTTGCTAGTAAGGCTGAATAATTTTGAGTCAAATTTGGCTTAATATTTTAAGCTTCGTTTTCTCTCGTTAGGCTTATTTAAAATCAGAACTCCCTTTTGTTTAATTTTCAAATTTGGCTTAATTAAGCTTTTATCTTCTTTTAAGAATCACAATCAACATATTTTCTGATTTTACTGAAAATACTCAAAATAGCTATAATGCCAATTGCCAAAAACACTACGTAACGGTTTACAAAACAACGCAAATGCAAAAATTGACATTAATAATGTATTAAATTCCTATTTTCATAAGCATATAAGCACCATGTATGTTGACTGTTGGCAAACTTACCAGTCCCAAAGTGACAACGTCTTTAAAATTTGATGACATTGTGTCAACATGGATTTTCATGTCGTGCAGCGCACCTGTTTATAAAGTAAAGATCAGTAAAGATTGAGCCTTAAAACGTTTTTCAACTTATGTGGTAGTAATCAATAAAGAAGTTTTTTGCATATCGTTTGAAAAAGTGATGTGCAAATATTTTCATTCAAATTGCACATTGCACACCGTTAATTCGCACACTGCCTATATAGTTTCGACACACGACTGCGCAGGAAATCTACCAACTATTTTACACTATTTTGATTATCATACAAACGTCATCAACCAGCTCCACTGAAAACACCTTATTCATGACCTTTTCTCTGATTTATCAAAATATGTGTTTATAATATACACCGAGTACTCTCATCATTTTTATGTAGCTTGAAAGTAAATAAGAAATATGGTATTTATCACTTTCTTCTTTAAATATTGCAAATACTTCTTTATGTTTAGTACACTGGCTGATGGGAACTGTGTGTACTATGCATGCTCCGTTTCAATGGTAGGGGATAAAATTTTATCACTCCATCTGTGTTGCCTTACCACCATTGAGTTTTTTTAGAATGCTGAATATTATGCTCACCATCCATTAATTCATAAAAAACATAAAGATGGGGCATTTACATGTTTTGAAAATGCATTTGCTATGTGTTTGTCTGATACTTCTCTTTCAGTATGTGGATAGCACAGCCATAATATAGCAGCTGTGGAAAAAGCTAAGAATAATGCACACAGTTTTATGTATTCATGAATGATGTGTATGTTCTCATTGGTATCTGTTACATCCTGCATTATTGAATCATACTATCCAATTGGAAATGATTCTTTACCAGACTTGGTATTGTCTTTCAACATTGCTTGTATTATTATGTTCCATGCGTACTAACCCTTGCACACAGGAAGAAAGATGATGCATTAATTTTTGTAGTGTATTGTTTTGTTCTTTTACTTTTCATTGCAAAATTACGTTCTTTATCTTTCTTTTTCTACCAAGGAACAATACCATGATTATGACAATGGATGAAACTGTTTTGATTTAATCATGGTAAGACTTGGCAAACACAAGTAGTATTTACGGACAAAATTTAAAACTGGCCAAAATTTGTGAAATATTTTCCGTTCAGATCATGGATAGTGTTTTCCTATATTCCTTTATATATACTGAAAACAGGAAATCGCTTTTCTGAGAGTTGAACTTTTTAAAATTTTATAGGCTATGACGAAAGTTCCTAGTAATGGGGAATCATGTCAAAGAAATACACTAGAAACCTAAATCTAATCGAAGATGCCTTTCGTAAACTGTATCGTGGAAAATTTGAAAGCTTATGTAGAAAATGCTGTGTGTTTGACATTTTTATCCATTGTTGAAATGTATCTGTAATACAAAACTACGTGTAAACAAGTTGTAATCAACCATATTATCATATAAAGTAAATGTACATATTAACATAATCTATAAAAAAAGTAAAATGATGAAGTTTTATTTCTGCTAAGAATAAAATATTATTGACAATCAAATGATTTATTGAATTACATTATTTTGACAAATAGCAAATCAAGCCGTAAGAATTTCTTTTAAAGTTACATTAAGTAATTGCGTGGATTCTACAAGACAATGCTGGTGATTGCTACCTACCATGCCGCTTGTACTGCCCACCAACTAGAGACGACCCTGATTGCATTAAAATAAAATTAATGAAATCTTTTTTAGATGTGTTTCCAAAGGAGAGGCAAATCTCGACATACTTTGTAATTAAAAGAACTTTTGAAAAAACCAATCTTTTGCAAATCTTGACATTCAGTTTTTCCGTTGGGACTTCTTAATCCTGTATATTGATTTACCAATAATTTGATGCATTGTAGAATTCAGAAATGTCTGGAATATGATATCGAAATAAAAATGAAGAATCAATTTGTCTCACTCAAAATGGATGACGATTTTAGAAAATGACGTCAGATATTGCATTCATGAATTATTATGTTTCTAATCATTTATGATTTATCAAACATCAAGCACAGCATAAAGTACCATTTCGTCAATTGCAATGTTTATGATTGTACAATGAACGCAAAATATCAATTATTAGTGAAAACATTTCCTTCTTTTGAAATTTTTCTTAGTGCAGACTACAGCTGAAATGAAGTGTTAATCTTTCTCATGACATATATCAGTAAAGAATCATAACCAAATCAGTACGGTATCTCCCAGAAAGTTTTGGTAATTCAGAAAATATACTGTTATGTAACGTTAAAGTATCGTTTGCTCATTAATTCATATAATAAAATAAACACAATGAAACGCGTGCGCTGATTAGTCTAGACCTGTGTTTGCATTAGTCTGAGAAAAACGATCTGAGCTCAACCAATCAAATCAATCAAGGAATCAAAGAGCTTTTGCAAATTAATCATGACTACACGTTAAAAGTATATTATAACGGATTTTCCTTTCGCATTATTGTTATTTTATAAAAAAAATAAAAAAGGTTTTTCGTGTTTGCACTGGCTTATGCAAGTGTGTCTGGGGTAATATCTCAGGAGCATGTGCAACCCTCGACCTTCGGTCGCAGGCTTGCACTGATCTGCTCTCGAGCTCTCCCAAAGGTCTCTTCGGTTTGCATAAGCCTGTGCAAACATATGCAGTAAACATCTTTTATTTATTAGTTTGTGTATGAATTACTTCATTTGTAAAAACATCCTTGCTTTATTAGAGAAATTATTTACGAAATGCTAAAACGTCAATGGTTTTCACAGAATCTGTTTAAAATAGAGTACATTTACTATCCTAGATCAAAACATGAGACATTTTCATTTCATTTAACGATTTTTTTACCCTTTTTTTTAAGGAAGGACATTTATAATTTGATCAAACCTTTGTGATCTTCGTCGTTACGTCCTTACCCCTCAATGACATAACGACATAGCGACATGATTGCAGATGGTGTTATAACACTTAACTAAAATACATGGAGTGCTACTTGTTATGCAAAACCCTAATAATTTTTTGAAGCCGTGATTTTACCCCAGACACGCTTGTGAAGTCAATCAATTATTACTTCGGGCGAGAGTCTCAAAACACTAATCACCCGTGTCTGGGGTAAAATCTCGCGTATTTGGTGTAAGATTTGGGCTTTTGGCTTCAATTATTAGCTTTAGGTTGCGTTCCGGGTATTTTAGTATAATGTTTTATAACGACTGCGCTTGGTAGCCTGGCAAACATGTCGCTGAGTACTAACGACCTAGCGTCAACGACGGTGTGTTACACACATAGCTACATAACTTCCTGAAAGTGTTATCTTGCCTATACTGAGTTAGATGGTATATGCCTGAACACAGGCTAAACTAATAGTCAAATGGATTAAAGCGCAAAATTTGTTTCGCCATAATGTTTTTGATGAACGTACTAAAAATACATTAAGTTACAAGGTAAGTTGCGTCGATTTGTGATAACTCTCTTTCTAATTTTTTTCATTCTCTCTTACATCGAGGGAGAGTACTTAAAATTATGTTTGCTTCTTTTTGTCAAGTTTTGTTGATGATGAAAAATTCGTAGAAGCTCAAAATGAGATTTTCGAGAAAAACAATAAATAAATGTTTTTGTAATCAAGTATTCTATACCTCATTTTCAAAATACCATAACCTAATATTTAAGTTACCTGAGATAAAAGCACTAAAATGTCAAATGTTTCAACTCTGTTTCAAACTAAAGAGAACTTTTATTGTGTGTAATTTACCCTGAAACACATCACAGAAAATTTTTTTTGTTTTTGTGGAATGTTCCATGACATCAAATCACTTTGATCTTTGTGCAACAAGTTACTGGGACAGGTATTATTTGAAAATATTTACGCATCATTTGGCACCTAGATCTACATTTCTTATGTCTTAACATTAAGAAAAGATTTCTTCAAGTTTAAAGCCTTTTTAAACCTCTATTGATTACTGATCACCAAGATTAAATAGGAAAAGAATCAAGTGAATGTAATGTATTAAAATGAGTTTCGTTTAATTTTTGAGCTGATTTGTGAAGGTCCTATCGGATTATTTCGTAATTTTTGTATTTTGTCAATGTTTTTCATTTCATTGCGGTTTTGTTTTGACATTTTGAGTTCTAGCCCAGATTTAGTTGTGAAATGAGATAATTAACAACTGTGGTTTTATGTAGCTAAATATTCTTTTGTTCGAATATATAATGTCAAGAGATGTTTATTGAATTTCTTGCTGAAATTGCAACCAAAGGAAAACTGAAATTTATCAAAAGTGAATATTGAAGAGATTTTGTAGGATATGAGTTCAAATTTATTTTAAGTAACAGTCTAATCAAGCAGGAAAAATTGTTCATTGAGAATTATTCGCCTTACCAAAATGGGACGGATAAGAGAGATTGGTTAAATTTATTCAATATGGCCAGATGGTTACCAGTAGAATCAAAATTTCCAAAGTTGTTGTAAACTTGAGCAGTAATGGCATCTGCATATATTGAAACAGGTGTAGCAATAATAGGTTTGAAATAATTGCAAGTGAGGATCTAACGAGATTCAAGTCTATTCTTACTAAAATGCATGGTTTGGTTCAGTGTGTTTTTGATAACACAAACAGAATCCCAGAAAGCGGGAGCCAAGAGGTAAAAGAGGCATTTTTGCGGAATGTGATAAGAGGAGTCCAGCTTACCTAGTATATCACTCAGGAACCACGAAAATAGAGCCATCCAGCATAGCATAACTGCTAATACCAGTAAGCGTGCAGTTAATTAATGTTATAGATTAAATAACGTAGTAAATTCTTATTTAGAGGCTGATCAACTGAGTCAGTCTTTGTGATTACCATGAGTTATCACTTTTTACAAAGAGTTATCATCTTTCGAATAAAATAAGGTTCCAAGCTTTTGTAGTGCAAATCAATATATTTGTAAAAACATCTATATTTTATAATGCGATCTAGCGGAAGTATCTTGCTGGAAGGCGTGTCTTCTTTGAAATTGCTTCATAAAAGTTAGGAACACGAACACTAAAGATTCCGACACGAGTCGACATTCTGTGAAGATATCTATTCTGTGGTGGGCATATTCAGTTGACAGTGATGTTTATTTTGAGTAAGTTAAGGGTTATTTAAATTATAGGGCTAAGATCGGAGAAAAGTTCGTTGACAAATTAAATACAGAGTAAGGCCCTGTATGGTCTCAAACAAAGCGGCAGAAACTGGAATGAAACATTAAATAATTACTAGACCGGGAAAAGATTAAGGCAATCACTCGTAGACCTTTACGTATGCTTTATGTTTATAGATGGAGCCTTGTTGAAAGATTTAAATGGTTTTACTTTCTATTTGTGAAGCTGAGTGTAAATTTTATAAAACAATTATGTTGCAAGTTAGGCATAGTGGAAGAAAACAGAAGTGCAAAAAAATGCAAATTACCAGGGACCAATAAAATTAGCAATTTAAAGGGCGCAACTTTTCAAAAAAAGTCTAAACACACATGAAGATGAAAATACCTTATCAATAGAGGCGAAATACAGCGCAGCTTAAAAAGCTTAAGTTATTCTGAAAGCAAAGATAACTTACCAAATATTTCACAAGACAACGAGTAAACATTTAGATTAGGCAGTGATAGAAATGGTTTTCCAATATCAGAAGAAGGATCTCTGATATCATCAAAGAATAGGAAAAAGCAAATGGTTTTACTTTCTGCATGTAAAATAGAGTGTACATCTTTATCTTTGGTGCAGTGATTTAAACATATTGGGAAACAACAGTGGCGCGAAAATCAAAGCACACAACCAGTGAGCAAAAATATCAGCAAAGAACCCAGATTTTCAAAAAAAAACAATGTCTAAACACACAGAAATTAAAAACCATTTTATTAGAAGAAAGTGCAGGTAGCGTGGAAGAATGTACTTAATTAACTGCCAACGAAGATAACTTAGTAAATATATTCACAAGACAACAAGCAAAGTTAAATTAGATCATTTTCAACATTTTCTATGTAGCCAAAATGACACTTTCATAGGTATAAGTGTAATGTAAAGTGCTTACCAAGCCACGTCTTTATAATGAAATAAGGAAAGTGTAGTAAATTGTGTAATAATGTCACCCTATCATTGTGAACTTAATCTCATGATAGATTATTATCAACCAACCATGAAGCGTCTTTTATGTAAATCACGTGTATCAGCATATGCTTGCTTGTAGTTTTTGTAGTTTCTTGCAATGCAGAAGTTTTCATTTAATGTTATAAATAAACTTATCGGAAGCAACACGAGTTCAGCCTCAAACAACAACTGCCACAAAATAAATCAACCAGCAAAGTGTGAAAGCATGGATATGTACCATAGGTTTTAATAAAGGTATGTGATACCTAGCTACAAAAGCTTTGCATGAACTCAGCAATTTATATATGCAGTTTAAAAGTGAGCAAAAGTTCCGTATTCGTGATTGGCCAGATTTTGTAAGTTCCGTTTGTTCAACTCAGGGTGCCATTTTTGAGATGTTGCCATTAAGTTTTACAATAAAATATTTTCAAAAGCCTTTTTTAAAAGCCCTTTGCATTCCACTAAAATTTTCCAAGTAGCTACCAGGTAGCTACAAATCTTTCTTTACTAATCATCCCTCCATTAAGAATCGACAAAATCATCACCATGACTCTGTCAAGTACTTCTCTACTGCACTTGATGACATGATCAGCCACATATTTTCGTGATAAGCACACGTTTACAATGGGATATTTCTTACTCCTTTTACTAAATACCATTAAATCATTATGAAAAGTGATTGCCTATACTGAATATGTATTTCGTAAGTCAGAAAAGTACTATGCCTTTTAAAACATAACGTTGACTAAAAATTCCACATCATCTGCGGATTAATGAAACAATTGATCTTTCAAACATTTCAGTCAAACAATTTCCATGTCATCATAGAAGTAATACATCAACTGCAGAAAAACTTTATTTTCCTCAATGCAAGAACACAAGTAAAAAGAGTCAATTTTCAACAGGGAGGAGGAATTTTCTTTACGACTGCATATTGACCTGGGTTAATTACTTTGATCACAAGTTTCACAACACCAATCTCGTCTCCATAATCCTTAACTCTAAAAAGATAATCTTCTGGTGGAAATGAAACAATCTGAACAATTTCTTCAATTCCACTGGTAAATGCTCCAATACCGATAACATGGATTTCCACACCGTCATCTCTCAGTTTCTTCGCATTTGGTACTGTTTGGCTTTTATCTACGTTTGACTTTCCATCTGTCAGAAGGAACACCATTTGACGTGCAACACGACGGCTTCTACGCGAAAATGAAGTGAATACGTTGGTTTGATAGTTTGAGAGATAGATGTTCTATGCAGATTATAGAAGAAAATGTTGTTGTTTACTTAATATTAGTATTGCGATTTTGAAAATACTGATGCTAGATTTAATGATCTTATTGTAACGCAATATTATTGAGGGAAAAGCCAATGAATCAGAAATTCAACAATGATCTCCACATTTCAAATATCTTAGACGAATTCAAAGTCATTCCTCTTGTAATGAAACTATAGTTAGCAAAGTCCCTACAAACCTGCAGCGTTTTCATTGTTATTACTCTTACGCTTGTTATTAAAGAAGTAAAATCTGAAAAAGTGCTTTTTTAGAATTTTAAATTAGTAACGTACATGTTTAGAATAAGGAATTTATTTAGATTTATATAACTATCAAAATTTTAAATTTCAGCTTTTAACTAGCATGAAAGAAATAGAGAAATATTTGTAAGCAGCGTTTTGTTGATAAACCAGTTAGTAATGACTATTATAATTTTTCAACTTCATTGTTTATGTAACTATTTTTTGTCGTCTCACCTTTCGTAGAATCATCAAATAAATTTTTTGCTTTTGTTAAGCCGTCAGCAGTGTTTGTCATCCCTCTCTCATAGCTGAATAAATCAGATTTTGTGGCAGCTTGTGAAGCAGGAAAGAAATTGAACATAATTTTTGCGTAATTGGAGTACTGAACACCAGCCCAGTTACCATCGTAGTTGGAAGGTAATTTTATATTCATCATATTGTTCATTGCCTGTTTTCCTTTCTTGTACTCACAATCTCCAATGGAACCAGATGAATCCATTACAACAGCAGTGTCTTGAAGATAAATTCTTCGTTTATTTAGGATAGAAGATGGCAGACAAAAGAATTTCTTTACAATTTTATCTGCTGTCACATTAATTGGAGGAATTTGTTTGAATTCTGAAATTTAATAGTTGAATAGCGCAGTTTCCCACTGTACTGAAAACCGTTTAAATTCTATGGCGTTATTTATGATCATGGCAAAAAGTTTAATTTATTCTATGCAAAAGTAACCGGCTGGTACACTACAACAGTATATTTAGCACAAGACAATTTCATAACTTTAACTTGCTGTCATGAAACTGCTTATTACTGATCGGCGGTAAAGTAGGATTCGGTGTAGTGGCTCTAATCCAAAATGGTAGTGTACTTTCCACTAATGTTATTCCACATACAAATGCAAGAGCTATCATGGAAATTGTAGTTGCCAAATTCATGTTAGGACTTGAATGTTGAATTGATATCTCCTAATGATATAAATAAACTTTAAATTTCCTTTCCTTCGGCCTCATTCTGGTGCAAAAATCTTCACAAAGTACTTGTTTTAAGTTCGTGTTAAAAATCTTTAACTTTGAAGCCTAGTTTTCACTGCAACATAAGCACAAGCAAGAAACCAAAGCAAAGCATATGCTCCAGAGGTTAGAGGAAGCAAAAGAAAAGGGATTTTCTTAACAATATACTTTTGCTTCACCTTAATTAAGGTTGTGTCAGGATCCAGTACTTCTGCTTATGCTTATAAGTTGATGATTGTGTTGGCCGCTTCATTGCATTTTTTATTTTCTTTTGTCTTTGCTTGTCCTTAGGCTTATGTCTCAAGTGAATACCATGCTTAAAATTTCACTTTTAAACAAAAGTTAGCATTTCATACTGAGCTACCTTTAAATCTACTGTTTGGTTACAAGTGTTCACTGTGACATTCATTAGTTATAAGTTCCAGATGCGAGAAAAATGAACAAAAACATTTCTTTTAATTTGCGTAGTATAAAAACAATAAGTATGTGGTATTTTATTAATAGTGAGCACTAAACTTGAGCTATTTACTAACAAAGTAAAGCAATCGAAAAGTAAAAAACTTAAGAATGAAAATGTGTAAACCATTTTCACAAAGATGAATGTACTTAATGCCAAATAAAATGTCACACAAGCAATTTATTATTACAGGACGTTTAGAAACTCATATAAGAAAAATAGTTTGAATCTTATTTTATAACATGCAATAAAAAACATAGAATGGCATGATCTTTATATGTACTAACTTTGGTTTATGTAATACATGCAGATTTCACTTTATTGTTTGAAATTCTGCTAATGCAAATTTAAGTCTGTTTGAAAATGTTTTTGTTCTGATACAAGTAAAAAGAAGATGATTGGTATAGTGCCACCTTACAGGGCGTGCGTTCAACAATGAGATTCGCCAAACTCATTTTTATGATGAAGATTTAAAATAACTGTGGAACGTCGTTAAATAATTGCATGGCTTTCATCATTCTGAGTGTATTGATTTCGATAAATTGGAGAAAATTAGCTTAATGCGTGCTCAATTCGATCAACTTCAGCAGAGAGCGATAAACGATCTATGTAGTTTTGTAAATATTTGTCTCGTCGTTACTTGATAACTATGAACGGATTTCAATCAAGATTTATAAATATAGGAACGTAACAAATCAAGACATATTTTGGCCATGGAGTTTTACTTTCAAGAATGTATTCAAGAAAACTTATGTGGCTAGATTTACGATGACATAAGCCCACAAGAGATAAAGCATGTATGAATCGAATAAAAAAATTACCTGCAAATTTTCACGTTAGCTTTGTTCAACTTTGCAAAATGTAACCACAATTGTAGAGATGTTTTCTTACTCCTTCTTCTATCAATGTTCTTAAGACTGCAACTTGTAGCAGCAAACAGCTTTGCTTTATACCCCATGCAAAGCATGTAACTTCCACTTTGCAAAATCATAG
Organism: Xenia sp. Carnegie-2017; assembly: GCF_021976095.1. NCBI lineage: Eukaryota > Metazoa > Cnidaria > Anthozoa > Malacalcyonacea > Xeniidae > Xenia > Xenia sp. Carnegie-2017. The sequence continues at coordinate 10,272,416 of NW_025813493.1, forward strand.
ACAGATAGCTTACCAAAACAATGAATATAAGCGAAGAAAAAGTTGGAAGTTGTCAGGATCGTGACTAAAACACCACACGAGTACATACGAGTAACATACGAGTACATACGAGTAACATACAAGTACATACGAGTAACATACGAGTAACATACGACTATTTTCTGGCCAACAAATGCGAAACAACACAATTTCTTCAATACATTGATATTTGCGTTTATTTTTCCTTGTATTTGTGTGGACTTTGGGGCAACCATTTGATGGATTTAAATGCTGAAAAGGTATTTTACTTTCATACTACATTCATTTGTATGTTTTAGTTGAATTTGTTATAGATATTTTGTCGATGCGATTTGCCAGTATTTGAGCGCTTTTTGACACACTTTCACCTAGGAAATACATATTTATGAAAGCGATTAAATAAACAACGTATAAATAATGCTTTCAAAACGTGCTATATGAAATAGATGTACATTATATATATTTGAATTAAATGAGAGTTGCACTGTGTTACGTATATATATCATATTATGCGTACAATTTCAGCTTACTTTTAATGTCTTTAAAGTTCTAGCTGATATAATTCAGTCTTTTAACTGCAAAATCAGTATCTTAAAGACTTAAATAAATTATTGATCATGATAAAAAGGTTTCCTTGATTTGCAATTTAATGCTCATTATGCTACATGGAGTGAAACTGGATAGTGGATAAGAATTAATTATATAACTTTTAGTTTAAAAATGGGTTCATTTTAATGGACTTTATATGTTTGTAAATGTAGATCGTCCAGATTGGTATAGTCCTGAGAAGGACTGTTTTTGTTGTTGATGACTGACGTTTCGACAACCTTACCGGTAGTCATCTTCAGAGTCAAAATGAATGTATAATCTCTTTCTTAAATATGTATTTCCTAGGTGAAAGTGTGTCAAAAAGCGCTCAAATACTGGCAAATCGCATCGACAAAATATCTATAACAAATTCAACTAAAACATACAAATGAATGTAGTATGAAAGTAAAATACCTTTTCAGCATTTAAATCCATCAAATGGTTGCCCCAAAGTCCACACAAATACAAGGAAAAATAAACGCAAATATCAATGTATTGAAGAAATTGTGTTGTTTCTCATTTGTTGACCAGAAAATAGTCGTATGTCACTCGTATGTACTCGTATGTTACTCGTATGTACTTGTATGTTACTCGTATGTTACTCGTATGTACTTGTATGTTACTCGTATGTACTCGTATGTTACTCGTATGTACTCGTGTGGTGTTTTAGTCACGATCAGTTGTCAGAGGTTATTTACATGATTCGAGGCATTAAATAGAGCCAAAACTTCAAGCAAAAAATTAAAGCAGTTTGTTGAAACGGTTAATTCTCAAATTAGGCCAAATTAATTGTTTTCATTTTAAATGCTTAGCGTTTTTGTAAAGTCAGAATATTGTAAAAATGCTCAAGATGATTTATCTGATGATAAGTATTTAATCTTTTCCATTTGCCAAAATCATTTATCGCTTTGCTGAATCCCATGTACTCGAGCTCATGTAATCAGCCCCTCAGGCCAAAAATTATTTTTAAGGCTTAACCTTCAAAGACTGCCAGGATCTAATCAACAAGTACAATATTTCAATGATCTATATTTAAATTCAAACATACTTATTTCAAATTGAATCACAACTGAAATCTAAATACCTTAAAGCCGTAGAAACGCTTCCTTTACAACTTAGTAAATTTTTAGAATAGTCCGACTATTCTACAAAATTATAGTCCACCAAATACAAAACAAAATTTGCTAATAGAATACAATACGCCTGACTTTCAAATTGACGACTGCACCCGGTCGTGAACAGTGCGTGCTAGTCAAGGCATCATTGACTAATAGAAAATATAGTATCAAAGTAGTACACAGCCCCCCGGTAATTTACAAAAAATAAGTCGCGAGAAGAGGCAAGTATAATAGAAATACGCTTTGGCCAATCAAATAAATGGGTATAGTCATCAGATGGAGCGAGATTTGTGCGCTTAACCGCTACCTCCGTAAACAAAAATGCGTTTCAAATAATAACTTCAGATAAAACTAAAATGCAACTCGGACTTTGTAAAAAAAAATACGTAATTACTCATCATTTTGGTGACCTTTGTACTCAAAATAGATTAACTATTTTTTTAGGAATATACGCATGTCACATGACTCTTTTGACATACCCTAAATCCACCCTTGATAACAACTGCTGAACATATTTTTTTGTAGTTTTGTCTCATTCAAATACATAAGTACACACATGTGGTCGGCTATTAGCTCCCTCAAAAAAATAACTTAATGGCATCTGATGCACATTTTGTTCGCTTGTATTCTTGAGAAAAGACGTATTTGAATACATTTTTTGGGCACTCAACATCTTTTCGTGGAAATGGTGAAAGAGATATAAAATAATAAATTAAAACGAACACTAATTATTCGTCTGGGTGTTCCTTTTTTGGAACAACTTCATTTACCTGATATGTTTTAAACATAAGCAGTTTTCCAGTTGCAAAGAGTGGAACACATAATTTTATACATTCAAAAAAATGCCACCCCCAGTCAATTTCAAAAAATCCCACATAGTATGTTTTTAGTCAAATTACAAGGTTCATGCCAAGAAACATCATTACAGTGTTGTGGAAGGAAGCAATATAATGTAAAAACACATCAATGTTGCTCAAATAATTATAATATTGTCAGAATATTTGAAACATGTCCTGGTGATTGAGTAGTAATTGATGTCTTTAACATATTAAAGATATCTTGTTAACCATGGAAAACGGAGACTTTTAAACTAACTTTAATTTAGGTTGAAGACTTATGAAAAATTTTAAACTAATGCTGCTAAAAACTCTAAAAGGAGCTTTTTTTTGATTTTATTGCTATATTTTGAGGAAAGTTTAACAACTTAAATTTTATTAAACAAAACTGAAGCGTATATATTTAAAGCAAAATATTTTTCTGATGTGCTAATGTGCACTTAGTTCGTTGAAATATATTTGGTTATAATGTTAAACGAAACTACTTCTTTTTTAAGATGTAAGACAGACTAAATTAACGGTATGTACTCTTATAAACCACTGTGTAAGAATCACTTCTCGTCAAATATATCTTCATGTTATAAAAATGAATTTACATAAAGGGCGAGAATACGGGAGCAGTTGCGGATTAAGACTACGTCAAATATATCTTCATGTTACAAAAGTGAATTTACATAAAGGGTGAGGTTACGGGAGCAGTTGTGGATTAAGACTACGTCAAATATATCTTCATGTTACAAAAATGAATTTACATAAAGGGTGAGGTTACTTAAGCAGTGGAGAATTAAGACTACCTCAAATATATCATTATGTTGTAATAATGAATTTACATAAAGGGTGAGGTTACGGAAGCAGTGGCGGATTGAAACTACGTCAAATATATCTTCATGTTACAAAAATGAATTTACATAAAGGGCGAGAATACGGGAGCAGTTGCGGATTAAGACTACGTCAAATATATCTTCATGTTATGATAATAAATTTACATAAAGGGCGAGGTTACGGGAGCAGTTTCGGATTAAGACTACGTCAAATATATCTTCATGTTATGATAATAAATTTACATAAAGGGTGAGGTTACGGGAGCAGTTTTGGGTTAAGACTACTTCAAATATATCTTCATGTTATGATAATAAATTTACATATAGGGCGAGGTTACGGGAGCAGTTTCGGATTAAGACTACGTCAAATATATCTTCATGTTATGATAATAAATTTACGTAAAGGGCGAGGTTACGGGAGCAGTTTCGGATTAAGACTATGTCAAATATATCTTCATGTTATAAAAATAAATTTACATAAAGGGCGGGGTTACAGGAGCAGTTGCGGATTAAAACTACGTCAAATATACCTTCATGTTATAAAAAGAAATTTACATAAAGGGCGGGGTTACGGGTGCAGTTGCGGATTAAGACTACGTCAAATATATCTTCATGTTACAAAAATGAATTTACATAAAGGTTGAGGACTTGAGATTACGGAAGCAGTGGCGGATTAAGACTACGTCAAATATATCTTCATGTTACAAAAATGAATTTACATAAAAGTTGAGGACTTGAGATTACGGAAGTAGTGGCGGATTAAGACTACGTCAAATATATCTTCATGTTATACAAATAAATTTAAATAAAGGGCGAGGTTACGGGAGCAGTTGCGGATTAAGACTACGTCAAATATATCTTCATGTTACAAAAATGAATTTACATAAAGGTTGAGGACTTGAGATTACGGAAGCAGTGGCGGATTAAGACTACGTCAAATATATCTTCATGTTACAAAAATGAATTTACATAAAAGTTGAGGACTTGAGATTACGGAAGCAGTGGCGGATTAAGACTACGTCAAATATATGTTCATGTTATAAAAATGAATTTACATAAAGGGTGAGGTTACGGAGGCAGTGGCGGATTAAGGCTACATCAAATATATCTTTATGTTGTAATAATGAATTTACATAAAGGGTGAGGTTACGGAAGCAGTGGCGGATTGAGACTACGTCAAATATATCTTCATGTTACAAAAATAAATTTACATAAAGTTTGAGGTTGCAGAAGCAGTTGCGGATTAAGACTACGTGAAATATATCTTCATGTTACAAAAATTAATTTACATAAAGGGTGAGGTTGCAGAAGCAGTGGCGGATTAAGACTACGTGAAATATATCTTCATGTTATAAAAATGAATTTACATTAAGGGTGAGTTTACGGAAGCAAGGGCGGATTAAGACTAAGTCAAATATATCTTCATGTTACAAAAATGAATTTACATAAAGGGTGAGGTTACGGAAGCAGTTGCGGATTAAGACTACGTGAAATATATCTTCACGTTAGAAAAATGAATTTACATAAAGGGTGAGGTTACGGAAGCAGTGGCGGATTAAGTCTACGTCAAATATATCTTTATGTTACAAAAATGAATTTACATAAAGGGTGACGTTACAGAAGCAAAAAAAAGTTCACAAATTTTGGTAAAAAGTTCTTTCCCTAAGTCGTTCATAAACTTGAAATGCAGATTTTAAACCACTTTCCAAAGCACCTTGTATCCACTTCGGGGTAAAAGGAATACCTTCACCAGAAAAATGAACGTTTCCCATAGGCTCCCATAAATACTTAATTTTGAAAAAAATATAATATATACCAATGTTTCTTTTTAAATTGTAAGTTTTTATTTTTGAGAATAAAAGTTTGAGTAAAAATTGAAGAAGCTACCATAGATAAACGAAAATTGTCCATAAAATGTTATAAGTTGTATTTAACGTTATTTCTAAGTATATAAAAAAACAACAATTTTACAGAGATTTTGAGAAAAACATTGAAAAAAACGCGACGAGCATTTTTACAGTATTATCTTATAAAAAATAATCTCGTTTCTTAACCTGTCACTTCAATTAAAGAATTATGCGTTACCACATATCATGCACACCTTATATTTTTGTTTTGAGCAGCTTTCATTGCTCCATACGCTCCTTGATAAGATGGCTGGTTATACCAAGCATGAACAATACACGTTGTCACCATGTCTTCTTTGAATGCCGGATGGATTTCTGCGAGTTGTTTCATCACCTTTTGTTTCACTTGCTCTTCTTTCATAGATCCAAAAAGCAGACCTTCATTTTTCCATGTGTAGATCAAAACAAGTCCTTCTTTTGTATTGAGATCTTCCGGAGTGACATAATGAATCTGACCTATGGGAAGGCTTGTCTTAGAAACACCACCTTTGATTCCTTCATTTTCCCAGAATCTCTGCTTGGTCGGAATATAAATTTTTGTTGATTGCACAATAGAAACATCTTCACATTTAATATACACGACAACTTTTTTGAAAATAAACATGTTTCGACATCTCATGATGCCATCTTCAGTATGAATGAAATAATAGGTGATACAGGGTTTATATAAAAGTAATATGATACATAAATTAGAACAATAAAAAGGAAATAAGATAATATAATGAGGAGCGTCCGAGCGTATTATAAACTAAATATTGTATTGAATTTAAAAACTTGAACATTGAGGTCAGGGTTAGTTTTGCTAATATGGAGTGCTTCTTTGATTTTAAGGGTGAATGAGGTGTCGGCAGTGTCGATGATTTTGAAACAAGAGGGTGAATAGTTGGTTTTGCATGAGTGTGATTTAAGAAGGTGTCGGTAGATGTGAGAGTTTTTGTCTGTTATTCAATACAATATTTAGTTTATAATACGCTCGGACGCTCCTCATTATATTATCTTATTTCCTTTTTACTGTTCTAATTTATGTATCATATTACTTTTATATAAACCCTGTATCACCTATTATTTCATTCATACTGAAGATGGCATCATGAGATGTCGAAACATGTTTATTTTCAAAAAAGTTGTCGTGTATATTAAATGTGTATTGGCAATAGTGCTTTTACGAAATTATAGAAACATCTTCCATAGCTTGAACACATTTTCTCATCGCCAACTGGGATTTATCATTATGAAGCTTTGGTTTGAAACTTATTTGACGCAAAGTATTTATTGGGGTTGCAACAATTACTGACTAAACAAAAATCAAACAGTTTTCAAAGGGTTTGCTTAGCTTTTATTCTTAAAAACCAGGAAAGTGCACTCTCTTAGGTGTATATAAAACGATATATGTAATTTTTACAGACTATCCATGTCAATGAAAGTGAAAATCATTGAGTTAAAAATTCCTTTGAAAATTGTCATGGTGATTGACAAGTATAACCAGTTCTAACTATTGCTGAAAACTACAATCAGTTAGATAGCTATAATGTAAATGACACAATACGTTTGGGGAGACTTCTCATTATGTGGCAACCAATGGTTACGATTTTATCTTGCCAGGTACTAAATTTTAGGTCGGTATAGTGTCACGTTACGTCAAATACATTCTTCAGGTATGAAAATTCAGTTCTTAGTGCAACATCAAATCAAACAATTACTTTTGGTAAAGTTTCAGGAGACCTGGGAGATGGTAAGATTTCAGAAAACAGGCACTTAAAGATGTCTCAATGGGAACGACCTACAGACCACACTAATTCCCTGAGAAGACCGGGTTCGCGTTGAAATTATATTCTAAAAGCTAATGCATGTGCCGTGAATTAAGCTACACGCAACACTCAACTCTTTTTTTGTTTGTTGCGTGATTTTAAGTAAGGTGTGCCAACGCACTCAACTTGTCGAGCTTTAAAATCCTGGGAAAACATACGTTTCAGTGACCAGCTAAAAATTCAACTTTTTTCCTCCCGACGCCCTTATTCAGCATATGCACTTCACAGTGCGCATGTTCTAAAATAGTAAAGAATGCTGCTCAAACGCATTGAACAATGTTGAGATACGGTTCGGGGTTCAAAGAGCTATAGAGATAATTTAAAAGCTGTAAACTGAAGTACTTCAGAGACAATGCAATTTAAAATCTATTGATTTTTCCTTAGACGACAAACAACTAGTAAAAGCAGTGTACAAACCCTGTAGAGCTATACGGATAATGTAATCGCATAGGATGCGAACAAAAAGCAAAGGCAAACTGCCCTCATACCAGTAGTAAGGAAATTTTTGTCACAATTGAGGCCTTATAACTATTATATACAAAATTGTAGCTATTTGAAAAGAAATATTGCACAGAAACCAGCCATACATTTTTGAAAAAAGTGAAAAAGACCAACAAAATAGAAGTATCAACTATCCTTAAACTATTCATACTCGATGTTCAATTTACTAATCTCTCGTACCTTCGCATTATACACATTTAACGCTACGTTACTTGAATAACACGACACCTCAACGAGATCTTTCAGAGGATACTCATCTTGATACCAGTAATTTATTTCGAAAACATGTTTGTTGTATTCTATGTCATCCGTACTCAATCCTTCATCGTTGAAAAACGCTTTCGGCAAACTATGCATACCTCCTTTCAAGCAATGCATTTCATGAGAATACCATTTTCCCAGTTCAAAATCAAGATAGGATCCCAGTGACTGATCAAGCTGCTCCGTATAGCAAAATACAGAATAACCACGAACAGCATCATTCGACCATGGCAAAAGATTTCCAAGTTTAACTAAATCCAAGTCTGCTTGATCTTCAACAGGTACTTTAGCTTTGATTACCTCGATATTACTTTCAACAAAGCTTTCCAACGTAAACTGACTCCAGATTTTAATCCAACGTCCCCATGCATTCACTTGATCATGAACACCTTCTCATTTCGACAACCAAGTGTAAAGCTGGTCTGTAACAGCACCGATTGTTTCATCATAATATTTTTCTGCAAAAAAATGGAGGAAGTTTACTAAGTCCTTAGCTAATAGCCGAGGGCGAGGTCTTTACGGAGAATTATCCGACCGAGGTCTTTATGTACAAACCGAATCCGCAGGGCGAAATTTGTACAAAAAGACAGGGGTCTGATATTTCTAAGCAAAGACCGAGAAAGCGAGGTTACTAAAAAGTTTATTATATGGCATTATTTGACCTATAATAATTTCGATTAATCATGATTAAATGTCATTGCTCTCAATTTATAGAAAATGCCTCCAAGATTTCTCATTTTCAGAAAAATTCTTGCAAGAATAAAAAACAATATGGCGATTTTCGGGAAAAATAGATTTTTAATAAAATTGAAGAAATTAAGGTCTCGTTACACTTACCAACATCCAAAACATCGTCTTTTAAGGCATTATTCATGGCCTCTTTCCAGTTCGGCCAAATGTTGTCAAAATGCTTCTCAGCCCAAACTGCAATGTGAAAACACGCCGAACGTCAAGTGGTTAATTTATTACCCGACACTGAATTATTAACCTGGACGATCATCATTTACAAACATGTAATGATTTTTTTGGTGACCTAACTCTCCTTTTTTTTCTTTTTTTTTGCCATGCATGCAAATGAATTGTTGCAATAATTCATTTGTTTTATACACTTCACCTTCAGATTTCTCGTGAAACCCATAGATGCAGGTAATGACATTTTTGTCAAAGTTAGGAAAAGGTTTTATGGACAGATTGAAACTTTTGATGTAACCGTCCGCCAAAAAATGCGGTCTGTCTGATTGATCATTAGCATCACCTGGAAATCGCATAGCCCCCACTAAAAAAATAGAACAGTTCATTTTTTTCAAAACTGTAAGATTCGATGCTAAAATTTTTCTTAATTTTCTGAGGAGATTCATCAACTAGAATATCAAAGTATTTAAATTTTAAAGTTTTTAATGGTTAACATATTTTGGCGTATGTGTTGGTTGCGTAACCTGCTCATGCATGCTTTTGTATACTTCATCATTACTAGATGAAAGACTGACCATGTCACTAGAGTCTTTGTGTTTGAGACATTGTAGAGAATTTGTGTATGAAACAAATGATAAGAGCAAAATATCAATGAAAGTAACAGTTATTTTTTGGCGTGTTGATGGCACAAGTCCTAACCTTGAAATGAAAAAAAAGGTTGTTGTCACGAAAGCATAAAAATGGGGCAGTTCAGCAATGGAAAAAACTATGGTCTGATCAATCAAAATTTCATTTGTCTCGTTCATATGAGTTATTTGTCGTGCCTATACGTAGTTTAGCATTTGGGACATTCTGTAACGATATTGTGGTTTTTGGGGTAATCTTGGGGAAGGAAAATCGGCTGACTGCAGAAATGAATACAATTTTAGAAAAGAAGCAATACCACTCTATTTTGCAAAGAGACACAAATACATCTGGAAGAAGAATCATAGAAAACTACTTCATTGCACAGCAGAACAGTGACCAAAAATAAACGCACTTCTACAAATCCCAAGTAGCTAAATAGCCACACCAAGATATTTGGGTCATAAAAAAACTCCTTTACCTCAAGTCCTTTCGTATGCAAAATGTATAGATGAACCGAAAATTCAAAACAAAGTCTTTGAACTTTGTTGTCCCAAATTTCACTTAAAAGACCAAATTGCTGTATACATGTTTTGTATTTTCGACTACAACATTTAGGATAGTTGTTTTGATAGTTAAAAATGATGTAGCTAAACATCTAATGACAAAACGGAATTATAAACAGTTATGAATTGGGTGGATTAAGATTCTTGCCAAATTAAAGTTGTAATAAATTGTCGGATTGTTTATAAAATTATGGACGACATGAAATGATTATAAATTTAAGCAAACACCCACTACGGAACAAGTTTATCCATACCTTCTGCAAACAAACCAGACGCAAGACCACTTTCTTTACCATACGTAAAAATTCTTCCCCCATAACGGTCCGTTTGCTCTAAAACTGTCACAGAAAGACCAGCTCTTTTCAATTCATACGCTGCACTTAAACCTGCCATTCCTGCACCAACAATAATGACGTCACTGATTTTTTCATCTTCAGTAGCATTGATAACAGATCTTGGAAGTTGTGTTTCACGTGGATTATATCTGTAACGATTGTAAGCTGTTTGCAAACCTTCCTCTTGGATACATTTCAGAAACGTTTTGATTAATTCACTTAGCTGAATTGGAACTTGATTATTTTCAGGACGTTTTAAAGAATTGTCATTTTCCCAAAATCTTTTACGAGTTTTAAGATATTCTGACGCCATGGTGTACTTCTTGATTGGACAAAATAAAGAGTTTTAATGACTAATGAGTGCAAGGATACTTATTACTTTATGCATATTGGAAGTATACATACGGGACAAAATTTAGTTTTTCGTTAAATGATCGTCATTTTCAATTATCGAATAACCACAATAAAATGAGTGCGCTGATCGGTCTATACTTGGGTTATTATTAGCCTGTGGAAAACAAATCTGAGCTAAAGTCATTAAGCCGAAAAACAATCCATTAAGTCTCTGGTACGCAAACTTAGATTTCTCCCGCCATAAAACCAACAGAATGTAGTAAAAAATCTTTGCGGGGCATTTTACGTTTGGTTTGAGCTTCAACCAATTCTTATTTGGTATTACATATGTTACAATGTGACCATGATTTTGCTATAAAATAACTGCCCAGCTGGGATCTCCGCGTTTATTCAATTAAGAAATACATGGCAAAGTTAATACTTCAACAAAAATGTATTGCCAACAATGCATCAATTAATCTCATACTTATACTAACTCTCAAGGTAAACAAAAGTTTCTACAGAAAAGAAGTGATTAATCTACTACGTCTGGCTTTGGATCCTCCCACCCCCACCCTCCCTCCAAATTCAATGGATTGCTGTACTTTTTAGACTGAATAAAGTGAATATCAAAAGTACACGACAAGATTTTTAGGCTTTCCTTGTGAAATTCGCCCCGGTCACATTTCACGACGAAAAAATTTATTATTTAATTGTTCAAATAGAAAGTGATGGTAAGGTGTTTCTGCGTCTAAATTTCCTTAAGTAATTAGTGCAACAAAGTACCATTTATAAACAAAGAAGAATAAACTTCAAAAAAGAAATACACATAAAACATGTTGGTTTCGTTTATTTCAAAAATTTTGAGCGCTGCAAGGCTAAGCGCAAATTGTCGTCAATGAACTTGTTGGAAAATCACTGCCTCGCGTCAACAAAATTACTGCGGCCTTCAAAGAAAAAAATTACGACTTCGTGCCCTCTTATGTTGTGTGCATTTTAACTTGAAATTATTAAATTTGGAAAATATTTATTCATTATAATTTTTGCATATATAAAAGTTGTGCTTGGTTTGATTTCAACTTGAAGGTGTTTTGACTTCAAAATTCATCCAAGAATAAGTTGCAATGTACATTCTGTTGCTCTACATTTGCTGCTCTGAAATGTTTTATTAAGCACGCTATTCTTTTATGAAAGCTGCAAAGTTTAAAACAAATGCTGTAGTGTAGAAGTGGGATAAAGGTAGGGCAATTGGTGGAGTAAGGGGAGGGGGAGAAAAAAGCCCCGTTACACAAGATCTGGGAGTTAAGCCCCCTTCTGCTTTCGAAAATGGATAATTTAATAAGAACATGATTGACGAAAACTCAATGTATTTTCAAGAAGTACAATTTAATTATTAAAATCACGTTCTTCATGGAGCGATAACTCTTCTTGTCTAAATATTTTCCCATGTCCATGCCAGCATTCATTTTTTCTGTTTATTTTTCGAATGGAATAACTTAGATTAAAACTTACGCGAAGAGCTGCTGATAGCTGCATTGAGTTGCACGGGCGCAAAAAACCGACAAATATTTACTGAGATCTGGTGTTGTATTCTCATTTAAGTGTCGATGCTGTTCCTCATCGTATGTAGGTCAAACCACACGTCATTTGAACATTAAAATATCGGAACACAAATATCGCTTAACAGTGAAACCTTCCTCTTGTCCACCACCGCCCACAATTCTTTCCCATATAAGAAACACATCTCACTCTGCCGATTTTAATGACTTCTCAATTCTGTCTTCTTCCTAATACAATTATGACATTATGATTCTTGAAAGCCTTCTCATATCTAAGCTTAAGCCCTCTCTTAACACCCAAGGTAACTCAATCCCTCTTCACCTCCTTTAATATACTCTCCTTTTTATTTTATTCCGTCATCTGAACTTTCTACTCTCCTCATATGTAATTTAACACCTTGTAAATATATACTTATATTTAAAGCCTCATGCAAAAATTTCTATAATTTAATCTGAAGATGTTTTAACATTGGCGTCAATCCTGTGTTTATTAGGGGATGGGGCAGCATATTCATATATTCTGCTATGCCTGGCCTAATTTCTTTTCAAAACAATATCACTTTCAAAAGAAGTCAGCCTGGCATCACAGAATATATGAATATGGTCCTCATCCAACTATCGCAGGATTGGCGCCAATGTGTCTTAAGTTAACGTCATTAATAAAAAACCTTCATTTATTATTTCTGATTTACTATCGTGATGGACTTTTTAGAATTCATATGTAGAGCTATTATGTTCATAATGAAAATATTATTGCTAGTTTAATTTGAAAGGCTGTCATTACTGTTTTAGAATGATATTATTCCTGTAGCAGTAGAGTAATAGAATTTAGTATACAACTACACATAATGCTATAAATAATGTTTTCGTTACTGTGTCGAAAATTACAATAATTTATAAATTATAAGCTATTGCAGTAGACTCATTTTCTTAACTTTCAGAGCTTGTCACGCATAGCGAGGTATGAGTGTGTGTAAGTCTATTTCAAATGTATATTAAAATAGCAGTTGTTACTTGTAACACTTGTGATCATTCATATATGAGTCATTTCGGTGAAACATTGTGAATATATAGGATAATGCCAAACAATGCTGTCGCGTATTTCTTACAATTTCATGGCTTCAGTCTCGTCAAAAGAGCACCCTTCCTCTGATAAATTTAGTTCTTCAGAACTGTTCATAATTTTTCTTTCACTTGAAAATAATTTACAGCAGTAAATGATGAATTTCCAATCTTGTCATTTTGCAGGTTGATTCTGGCATACTGCAGCTATATATTATCAGCAGTTGATGTGGGGTAGGTCAAAACATATTAAAGAAGCTCATTTTAAATTTATAAGACTTTTTTAGCAACGCTGTTGGTTGGAAATTTGTGAAGAATATTTAACACAACAAAACTCCCAACAGGATATGCTCAAAGTATTTGAAAATAGAATGTGTGTTCAGTTATGTATTCTGACCATCGCAAGATATGACTGTGTTTACTATATAGTGACAGCTGTGACAAAGTTTATATGCTTCCAAACGACAAAATAAAAGTTCCAGCAAATATTGCAATTCTTGACTTGAAATTTATTTATATTGGTGATCTGATACAAAAAATATTCACTGTTATTCTGAGATTCAGATTCAGATATTCAAATATATCACTGTTATTCTGAGATCCAGCCAAAATGAGCATGCATTGGTTAATAATTAAGTACCCATAGGTTACTTGCAAGTAAAGATTTCATTTCCACACCGCATGTTTTTAACTTGTTTCTTAGTGTAAATTAATATCGATTCTCCAATTAAGATTCAAACTGCCTTTACTAGTATGAAGTGTGATTGGCTCTATTTAATTTAAGCTGAACTATGTGAAAAACATGCTTGATTTCGTCGAGACATATTATTTATACTAACGGCTTTAATCAACTATAATTGAAAACTTTGAATTTATTCCCAATTTATGTAACTTTCAATAATATTAATTTCACAAACCTACAGCTGTTGAAAATACGCCACCAAACCGACCAAAATTTAGTATCATAATGTCAATGTAACAACACCGCCATTTTTTTGCATTCAATACTTCATGTAACTTCTGCTATTACTACAACATCTCGGAAATTTTCAGCAAAAGGAAATTAGAAAATTCCCGCCTTGGCTCAGGACAGGCAACAAAATTTTTTTTGTAGGAGGATTAGTTCACGCTCATTTACAGTTTGAAAATTTCCAATATTGAATGTGCTAACTGTATGTATGTGTAAGTAAACATGAAAAAAGTGTGAACAATTTGCATATATATCTATAAAGAGTTACTATTTGTTATTTTTCTCTAATTTTTACGAATAAGGAATGATTCAAGTAAACGTATTTCGACACTTTTTGTTTTCTATTGTTATATTTTTTAGGTGTTTTATTTAAAAATCAACTAATGGAAAAGAAAAGAGTTTGGTCTTATGATGAATTGAAAGGCTCTTTTTGGCTTTCTCTTTCATTGAATGGCAGTGTCATAAAAAAAGTTATCCTTCTTGGAGTATGCATTTGTTAATATAATAATAGCCATGCTTGAAAACTTCCACTGCAAGCTTTCACTAGAAAAAATGAACATCATGAAGAACCACAAGCATTAAAATTGACGAAGAAGTTATAACTACTGTCTTTGAATGCCATATACTTTGTATTGATGTCTATATCCGAAGAACTGTAACCATTGCTCAGCACAGCAGCTACTTCGATATACTTTTATCTCTCCAAGTCTCATGTGGAACAGTTTAAGCAATAACATCACTTCAGATAAGCTTGACGCTGAAAAAGATCAAGGGAGAAATCAAAATGGCTGTGATGTTGGATATGAGTATCCTGATTTGATGCTTATTCCTTACGGCTGCGCTGCGAGAAATTCAAGAGTTCGGAATGAATTTAAGGTGTTGCAAATACTTGGAAAAAGGAGGGTTTGCTTCAGTTGCAAAGGTAACTTTTTATTACATACACCGTTTAAATAGACGGTAATTTAGTCATGTGAAAGAAAATTTGTTTGTGATTTAATTTTTGAAATGTTTTATATACGCTTTGATACGTAATATATTGGACGGCTGTCTGTATGCGATCAAAAGAATTCCTTTGCATCCGAAAAGTGTTAAATTGCTAAATTGCTCGAGAGAGAATTTCCTTTCTAGATTGAACTATGCAAATATTGTAAGGTAAAAAGAAATTTACTATCCAAAATGAATCAAAATTTTATAACATTAAGGGTGGAAAGCGAAGTTAAATTTAAGCGATACAAATTGCTTTGCTTGTTAAATGTTATCTTTGTAAAAACTATTATAAAAAAGTAGATAGTCCCTTTTTTTCATGAAGCCCACGGATGCTTTTGTTCATGATGAGATAGTTATAATTTATAACAAGTTTCTCGTTTGTCACAAGAGAGTTATGAGAAAGTTACATTGTAAAAGACATCTAAAAAACTTATAGTCAAAGAGGCAGAAGTTCTTTTAACCTTTGCAGTATCCTTGGATGTTCTAGTTTCTCTTATGAGACAAACAAAAAGATATAATTCAAAAGCAAAAAACCCCCTTTTTGTCCATGCTTCCTGATACCTTCTTAAGCCTAAGGCACTACAACGCCGCATGTTAACGTTTCGAATGGAGATTTCGGCCCGTCCACGCTATCCTACTTGGGGATGCCAATACGTAGCTAGCTTCCGTCCATCAGACCCCGAGATCACCTGCGATAGGCTTTACTCCGGGTGCGCAGGGAGAGTGCAGTCGCGACCGAAGTCTGGGCCCCTAAGACACTGCATACTATATCGCACCCAGCTTCCACTGCTAGTTGACATCTACTATATGAAGTTTTATATTTATATATATATACCTAATTTCAAAGGCTTAAAAAAGTTGTGGTATTATTAAAGGTCACTACTGCGCATACCCAGATGATTTCTTTGATAATTTGCGATTAAGTGAGCTAATTGCCACAAATGTAGTGCAAGTACATAAAGTTAGTCGTTGCCATGACTATGAACAATTATTCCATTGGACTGCGCATGCTCGAGCGCATGACCAGATGATTTCTCTATTAAATTGTTGCTAAGCATGCTATTTACTTCAAAATCAGTTCTAGTAGATGCAATTGGCCGTTACCATGACCGTGAAGTTGGGCAGCTAATAAATTCGAATGCTCATGCTCAAACAGACTGCGCATGCGCAGATGATTTATCTCAATTAATTTGTGACCGAGAGAGCTCTGAAATTGGTGCTTGTATATGCGCTTGGCAAATTTTCAATGTATACTTGGCATGCTCTTTGTCTTCTTAAGTTGTTTTGACGAATGCCTATCAAATTCCTCAACACATTGTTACGGCACTCATAATATTCATGACAATGTTAGATATGTTTTTATTTTCTCTATAACTTTGTATCTGTATATTTTGCCTATAAACAATGCTCCAATACTTATGACAGATACTGTAATGGATTGAGGTAGAACAGATACTTGAAAATATAACCTCCAACAGTGAAACGAAATCAAGCAAGACAGAGGAAAAAGAAAGACGCCAGGTTGAAGAAAGCTTGATGAAATTGAACGTAGTAGAAGCACCTAGCGTACGCTCGAGAGTTTTGCATGAGGATTCGTGGAAATATCAATGAATCACATATACAGTTTGTAAGCTCGTTGGCTCACGTGGTATATGGTAGTTGGAACTCTTCATGATGTTACTGAAGATATGTAAAATTAACTACCAGCGTCTTTCCTTAAGGACGAGGCATCTGATTTCGAAAGTGAAGAGGAGGCAATCACCACAAGAGATTTGCAAAAGATTCAAAGTGTACTCTTCAATCCCTAGGTATATACAATTGGAATATTGTGAGGAATGTTATTGACGAGGGATAGTACAAGGAGCAATAGAGAATGTGGCGGCTTCTTATTAAAGTATTGCAATGTGTTTAAACACATAGCGGAAGAGACTTGAAGACACTGGCGGAAAAGTATTTACATTGTTCAAAAATTATTTTGAATTTAAAAACAGCAGTGCGAGTTGTTATTTATTTATCCAAGCCAGATCCACTGACTGCTTAAAAAATGTATGATGCATGTATGTCTTAACAGACATTAATTTCTCAGCGAAATGTAAATTTTATCAATAATAACTGTATCCATGTGTGATGAAAAATATAAAAATGGTTTACTTTTTGTGGGCTGGGAGGCTACCTTTGCCTAAGGTTAGCGACTCAAACTTACTGTAAAAGCGAATAAAGACTCAAAATTATATAGAATAACTCAATAGCTACTCTACTATTGCATTACTGAATATACAACTAATTTCTCAAAGAAAAATCATTTATGGAATCATGTAGATCGTCCAGGCTATTTAACCTCTTAAAATGTGAATTATCACGTATTGAAATCCTTGTGATTAAATTGCCTTTTTCAAATCGAAGCACGATTAGCTCTAAGTAATATACTCTATGTATGGGCAAAACAGTCTGTTTTTTGGTTTTTTTTATGTATTATCTACACACATTTATATTTTAGACTGACAGAAAGTATTAAACTATAAATGACAAAATCTTTGGATTTTCACACTTTTTATGTGACGCTAAGTATTTTTAATTTTACAAACTTACAATGCTTGAAAATATTATGAGGAAAAAGTCCAAGCAGACCAAAATTTAGTGTCATTTGTTTTTGGATGTAAAAAATCAAGTACTTCATGTAACTAGTGCTGACTCTTAGAAAGGTCTCGACAATTTTTCACAAAAAAAAGTTCTTTCGAAGAAAATTCCGGTAAAGTAAAACATATTTATTTTTTTAATTTACTTCATTTACTTGGATATTTAACTAACTTTAATATAATTTAATCCTTTTTCAATGAAGTGTATCTATATAAAGTTCTCCTCCATATATTGTTAAGAGGTTTCTTCCATGATTCCAATGTTTATCAAATTTAACTAAAAAATTAATCGTTGAAAAAACTGAAACGTTTTCAAATAAAATAACAAAAATTATAAAATCTTTTAAAAAATGATTTAATTTTGAAAAGACAAATTACTTGAAATGCGAACACAGAAAAAGAAAAGTGTGTTGAAAATGTTATAAATCAGTACGTCAGTGGCCAAGTACATGAAACTAAAAGTTAGACTATAAAGGTTTTCATAAATAGTGGACACAAACTTTAATCTCAATTACAGAAAAACCTCACAATATATGGTTCCAGGTTCTTTCCATATGTCGTTCATAAACTTGAAATGCAGCTTTTAAACCACTTTCTAAAGCACCTTGTATCCACATACGGGTAAAAGAAATTCTTTCACCAGCGAAATGAACGTTACCCATGGGCTCCCATAAATGCCTAATTGGGTAAAGAAATATTATGTATGTTAGGTAAAAAGTAGTTTGATAGAAGTCTACCATATATAAAGATGAAATTTCCCATATTTCTCAAACACTTTTACAAATATAAGAGGAAATTCTTAAAAAAACACAACAAGTGTTGTCAAATTGCGTTACAAAGGGCCATTTGTTTTTTGTACGTTAAGAAAATGAAAATAAAATTATAATTTTCTTTTCGTTTTTCTTGTTTTGTTGCGCCAATCTCTAAAAAACCAATTTTAAAATTGAATTTTTGTGTTCTGGAGAGTGTGACATTGTAGTCCTAGTTATAATACGACTGCAGTGTTTACTTTGAAAATCAGAGCATCAATTTAACCCAAAGCGTACATTAAAAACAATATGACTTGCAAAACTTCCTTGTATCTGCGAGGTAAAACGACGGGTAAACAAACTGTAAAATATAAATACAACACAAAGTGTAAAGTAATGAAGTTTGATCTAAAGTAAATGGTTTGAACCCGGGAGTATCGTTACATGTTTGTAAATGTAGATCGTCCATGTAGATGTAAATGTAGATATAAATGTAGAAGTTTAAAACGAAGTTTCAAACGAGCTCAACGAAGCAGCAACGTTTGAAAACTACATTGTGCGTTGACATTGCACGGTGAACCATCAAAGCTGCGGTCCTGCTATTTTTGCAAAAGCTTGCTTTTATACGGGGAATGTGCAGCTAAGCGTTAATGAGATGTTTAATCTTTTGCTTATACCAGAATTTAATATTGGTTTTGCAGAGGTTAATAAAACAAAAAATTTTTTATTTGCATTTTTATGGAGGAAAAAATGAAAACTAAAAGTAAATGTCTTTCGTTTTCCTAAAGCATTAGAAAAAGAATGGCTCTTGAAGAAATTGTAAAAACAGGAAAATAGCAACTTGAAGACAAAAATGAATTAGCCCCCTACTATTCACGTATTATTCAATTATTTAGATGTGATAAAACCGGGAATTTCAACCATTTCAAAAAAAAACATTAAAAAAATTATGGCAAAATCGAGTCGCATTATTGTGCTTCAACATATAGCTGAGGTTTGTAGTCAAAACAAATATTATCTAGTCTCGTTGTTCTTTATTTTACACTAAAAAGTACCGCAGTTCTTTTCTCAAAACAGTAGAGACTACTATTTCTAAGTAGTTCTTTTTTAATTTAAAAAGAAATAAGTTGTTGGGGTCTTGCTTATCTACAAGTACGTTTCTGAAAAATTACAGTTCACCCCGAAGTTTTCGCACCTTGTACTTTCGTAATGAGATGTTTTCACTTCTCCATACGCTCCTTGATAAGATGGCAGATTATTCCAAGCATGAACAATAAAGGTTGTCACCATATCTTCTTTGAAGGCTGGATGAATTTCTTCGAGTTGTTCAACTACTTTCCGTTTCACCACTTTTTCTTTCATCGACCCAAAAAGCAGAGCCTCCTTCGTCCACGTGTAAATCATTAAAAGCCCCTCTTTCGTTTTGCAGTCCTCCGGGGTGACGTAATGAATCTGGCCTACGGGAAGGTTTGTCTTTGAAAAACCACCTTTAATTCCTTCATTTTCCCAGAATCTTTCTTTGGTTTGAAGAAAGATTTTTGTTGAATGCTGATTAAAAACATTTCCCATTGCCTGGACGCTTTTTATTATTGCCAACTGGGATTTGATATCATCAAGCTGTGATTTGAACCTTATTTGACGCAAAATGTTTATCGGCGTGGTAATAATTACTGCCTACACAACAACAAAACACATGTACAATTGCGATTATTCATTTCTTGAACAAGAAGAGAACACACTCTAGTTTATGTAAGAGGATAGTATTTTCTATTCATAGTTCAAAGTTTTCCTGAAACATTTTACAATTGCTAGCCATTAGTTCAAGAACGTTGTAGGATTGATTAATTCGATTCAGTGATGTCGCTAGAGACACGCACAAACATGCTTAAAAATCACGTCATAATATTATGCTTGTTTGTGAAAATGGTGTTTACACAGAAAAATCCTTCTAAAGTGGAATAAATATCAAAAAATGCACTTTGTACAATTCAGTTGTTGCTAGCAATTTTTGCAAAACATTAGCAAGCCAAAAAATAACTATCGAAAAGTACATAGCAGGTTTCAGGAGAAAAGCATTCCTTAAAAACGAAACAAATATTAGGGAAAAACATTATGATTTTCAAATTTGGTTTCAAGTGAACTTGCAAATAACAAAATAATTTTAATTTCCTAAACTCACCTTTGCCTTATACAAAATGTTGCATTATTGACAGAAAAACATGACACCTCTACGACATCTTTCAGTGGATATTTTTCTTGATACCCGTAAAAACGCTTTGGGCAAGTTATGCATACCACCTTTCAAGGAATGCATCTTACCAGATGACCACTTTCCCTGTTTAAAAGAAAGAAAGTGGTCAAGGGACTGTTCAATTTCGGGCACATAGCAAAATACAGAAAAACCACGAACGGCATCGTTAGACCATGGCAAAAGGTTTTCAAGTTTGACTAAATCTAAGTCTTTCTGGTCTTCAACAGACACTTTAGCTTTAATCGCATTAATATTACTTTCAAGAAAACTTTCCACCGTGAACCGACTCCAAATTTTAATCCATCGATCCCAAGCATAGACTTGATCAACCACGCTCTTGGAATTCGATAACCAAGTGTAAAGCTGGCCAGTGACGACATCTGTTGTTTCTTGGTAATATTTATCTTCAAAAGGAAAACAAACAAGTTTATTTTTAATCGTGATCATCGTCCAACACAATCAAATCAAACAGTTATCAACTTGCCATGTAAATAGTCTCTTAATTTTGATGGCTGACTTATAAAAACTGGGGGAAAAAAGTCTCATTAAACTTACAAATATCAGTTATATCTCCTTTTAACTCTTCCTTTATACCATCTTTCCAATTTGGCCAAATTTTGATGAAATGTGTCTCACACCAAACTAAAAAAAGTCGTAGTACAATCTATCAAATTCAATGATGGTGAAGTTAAATATACAGCTCTATTAACAGTATTTAGAAGTTAAGTTTATCGTCATAACTGTTAATTGCGTATCAATTGGTGCAAACAGGTTACAAATTTTACAAAAAATATTAATGGCTTGAGTGTATTTTGCGAAGATACCAAAGCTAAAAAACGAATTAGAAATTGGCTAATTTGATGAGGGTATCTTAAGAGAAATTTTTCTGTTCCTAGCCGCTTCACGTATATCCTCTTACTTCGCAAAACATATAGAACTTTATTACAAACTTTTTGTAGTGTCTACTTTTGAAAAATTTACTTTTAGTTTTTTCTCAAAACCCATAGATACAAGAAACGGCATTTTCATCGTAGTTTGGAAAACTTTTTATTGGTAGATTGAAGTTCTTGATGTATCCATTTGTCAAATAATGTTGCCCCTCATATTGACCATCGGCATCACAAGGAATTCGCATAGCCCCTGCTAAAAAAGAAAGAAAAAGCAATTCATCTCTCGCACAAATTATTAAAGGGCATTTATAATAGTAAGGTTACATGACACTTTTATCAAATTAAACTCTTGATTTCAATAGTAAGCATAATTCAACTTAATTGACTTTATCAAAGCTTGAATACTCAATTTAAGATCATATGAGATGCCATCTTGGTTTTCCTTTTTTTATAGTCAATACAAAAGTAAACGGTTGCACATATGTTTTATGACATGGTACTCATCACACTTTTGTATTATAAATATGATTTATTATTTTTAAAAACAAATATAGAACTCAAACAATTATAAAAATGGTGAGGACTAATAAAAGCATCTCAAAAATTTTGTTATAGCTATAAACATGAAACACTGAGCAGGTCACCAATTCCGGGCACCATCTTTCTCGTGAGTTTTTTTTTAATTTTTTACGTCAACAGAAGTGTACTAGCAATAATACACTATTAAAGATGGATTTCAAAATAGCAAATACCATGGTGAGTGGTGATAATAACAATGTAAAAGTTCTTAAAAGAACTGTTTTAACAAAACACTAACCTTTTTAACAAACACTAACCCAACAATTCAAAGGAACCGTTATTTACAGCTAGAAAGAGACACTATGCATTTCGGCAGACTACTCGTCAAGTGTTAACGTCTGCAAAATGAGAGCCTCCAAATCATGCTATATTTATAATGTTACAGAAGGTCAATATCATCCCTATTTTTAGAGATGACACTTAAAACAGAGACAGATTAAACACGTAATCGTTTTGTCGGCAAAGGACACAGCGAGTGTTTCTTAAAAGATGTTTTCCAAAGATGTTAAGCAACACTCGCTGTGCCAATGCTTATTCTGACGAAAACTTTATAATTATTAAAAAATGTCGCTCGTTATTCCAGCTACGCGTCATGGAGTCGGTGTTAATTAAATTGACTAATCCTGTCCTTTGCCGACAAAAGGATTACGTGTTTAACCTGTCTCTGTTTTAAGTGTCATCTCTAAAAATAGGGATGTCATTGACCTTCTGTAACATTATAAATATAGCATGATTTGGAGGTTCTCATTTAGCAGACGTTGACACCTGACGAGTAGTCTGCCGAAATGCATAGTGTCTCTTTCTAGCTGTAAATAACGGTTCCTTTGAATTGTTGGGTTAGTGTTTGTTAAAAAGGTTCTTTTAAGAACTATTACATTGTTATCATCACCATTCACCATGGTATTTGCTATTTTAAAATCCATCTTTAAGTTTGTCACCACGACAAAGTCTCTGTTTCATTAAATAATACAATAATTGTTTAATTTGTTTTAGATGAAAATAAATTTCTGAGGCAAATATTTTTAATTTTTTTTTTTTGCTTTAAGATTCTTATGAAGTATTTATAGCGCATACTAGTTTCTACCTTCGAACCAAAACGTTTCCGTTTTTCCCATATTTACAGACATGCAAAAACAGAGAACTATAGGAAAATACCTTCTTGTTACGGGTAGCTATAACTTCACAAGAAAATGTAACTGTCGAAAAATTGTGTACATTTGATGTTAAATCTCATGTGAAAAGTTTTGATTGCTAAATTACCTAAGACAAAAAGGAAATTGTGTTTAATTTATGAAATTATAATAAGTCATTTTTAACTTCAACCTATTGCTCAGCACCCCATTCTAAAAATGTTAAACCAAAATAAGTTGAGAACACGACGGCGTCCTCAACGCAGTTCTCTTCAACATTAAGACGGCGTTGTCGTTTTGTTTTATTTTGGCTGAAAATTTTTTCTATTTTATTTGAGCTTTCGCGTGCCTCAGTTCACTCCGAACTTTCTTCTACGAAACCCAACTGCCACAAATGCAATCACAATAATATTGAGCAAAGTTTTCAAAACCATTAATGGTGTTAATTTACATGACACTTTGTACTTAAATGGCATATTTAGCAGTATTATAAACGTCAAAAAGTGGGCTTTTCAAGAGTTAATTCAACGAATCTCAATAAATCATTTAAATAAAACGATATTCAATATAAGCATGCAAACAACCTTGGCTAATGAACTCACACCTTCTGCATATAAACCAGATGCAAGACCACTTTCTTTACCATACGTATAGACTCTTCCTCCATAGCGCTCTGTTTGCTCAAGAATTTTCACAGAAAGCCAAGCTTTTTTCAACTCGTACGCTGCAGATAGACCTGCCATTCCTGCACCCACAACGATGACGTCAACTATAGTTTCATCTTCATGTACAGTACTGACAACCGACCTTGAAAGATTTGATTCCTGAGGCTTGTATCCGTAACGATTGTAAGCTTTCTGCAAACCTTCATCTTGAATACATTTCAGAAATGTTTTTATGCAGTCATTGTGCTGTATTGGAATTGGATTGTTTCCGGGAAGTTTTATAGGTTCATCATTTTCCCAAAATCTTTTATGACTTAAAAGATATTGTGACGCCATTTTATACCTATTGAATGCAGAGTATAAGAAGTTTTAATTAGTGCAATGAAAGTAAAATAAATCATATACAAGTCAACAATGTAATATATGACAATTCAAAAAAAACTTTGGTTTCTAGGAGACATTTATAACAATTTCAACCAAAAACCCTCACTAAAAACACTATGTCGTGTTCTTTAAAAATACCTTATCATTGTGTTAAAACTTGCTAATGATGAACGAACGTAAATTTGATTTACGATGTAATTTTAACAAAAATACAATGTTCTCGGGCGTCTAAGCAATACTCTTTTAATAAATACTCCTTTCGACCTGTATTTTCAAAGACATAAAAATAAAAAGACAAAAAAAAAAACCCCAAACGTTTACTGAGTACATTGTCAACTTGCTACGTTGTACAGTTGAGTTTAATATAAAACTGGAGTCGCAAGTATGTATTTCACCATCACATGTAAATACAATTTTGATTCAAGATCAAAACACTCTTAGCATTTAAAGGTTATGCAACTGATTTGTATACAATACTGTTCCCATTTTTTAACGGCATTTATCCGTCACTTTTTATGCTATTTCAAACAACTTTATCTGAAACTTAATCATAAAAAAATCACACATACTAAAAAATTACTTTCCAAAAATTTTTCATTAAGAAAAAGATGCACAAATCAAAACATGCTTTATAGAAGCGGGATATGAGTGTACATTTATGAGAGACCTTTGTGAGAACTTTCGAGCATGTGCAAACCTCGACCTTCGGTTCCAAAGGTCACCTCATATTGCATTAGCCTGTGCAAACAAAGCAAACATCTTTTATTTCTGAAGTAATCACGTAACTCTTTCGACAAAATGTAAAGATGTACAAGTTTTATAAAACATGCAGCAAGTTTTGTAAAACGCAAAAACTAAACGAAACAAAAAACATGTAGATATACAAGTCGTAAGAGAAACAAGGGGGAAAAGATTAGCATTTAAACGTCGCTCATTCATACGTAGGCATTAATGAGATTCTCGTTGCAAGTTAAAAGCTTCAATCGTGGAAATAAATAAACTGGAAAAAGGAGTCACGGTTTAACTTTCTATTTTCAATTTTACCTTAATTATCATGATGAAAATGATTGTACTTTCACAAATGCAAAATACTTACACACTTCTTTCTCAGAAATTTTTTACAAATCATCAGCAAGGTGAATGCTTCCCTGCATTCTGATTGGCTGCAGAAATGGGCGGTATTTTACGATATATGACCGCAGTCAAGAATCAATTTTGCAAATTACATGAGCATGAGTGGCGGATCTAGGGGTAGGCAACTAAGGCATTTGCCTATGGTAAAATTCCTAAACCAATCTGATTTTGATTTTATACGATCAGGATACTAGAACAGCAAAATACTAATCGATTAACATAGCCGAAATTTTTACAAAGAGTTATCATCTTGCAAAGAAGGTAAGGTTCTAAACGCATTGCAAAATTTGTAAAAAATTTTTTGTAAATTATATTGATATATTTGTAACTTATATAGATATATTTGCAAAAACATCTATATTTTCTATTGCGAGCTAGAGGAAGTATCTTGCTGAAAGGTGTGTCTGCTTATAATTTTCTTCAGAAAAGTGGGAGAAACGTACATCAGAGTTTCCGACACAAGTGGACCTTCTGTTAAGATATCTATTCTGTGATTATAGGCACATTAGGCATTATAGTAATTTACTGCTTAATATTTATACGTCATTCGTCAGTGTTCTACAGTTATAAATATATGTTTATACATAGTTCATATAATTGTTGAGATAATTGCAGGCTAGATCATTGTTACATAATGATACAAAAATAAAAATGTTCATGTCATGAGGTTGCCATTCTACATCAAGCAGTTTAGCAATGAGTCTGTAATAGGGAATGGCTTGATCATTACGAATCTATCAAAACATCATTTGATTGGCTAAAGTGCTTTTCTTCTTTCTGTAAACAGTTTTTGCAACCATACTTTAGTTTTATGGTTTGATAATTCACTTCACTGGCAGTGATTTTGCTGATGAGCTCCCCTGATTTTCTTTTTTTGTCCATATGTTTAATTAATGTTCAAGCAAACCCGTGCCTTCAACTTTTTTGAATAAAGTTGAAATAATCAAACTCTTATTAACCTACTTTGATCTTCAGCTTGGCTTTAACTTGTAAAACAACAACAACAAACAAACAACATTTGTATACCGGCCAGTATTAATCCCCGCCAGGGGGGTTGACCGGTCCATGAACTTTTCTACGCCAAACGTCTCTATCTCTCGCCATATCTCTCGTTATACCCATTGCCTTCATATCACTGTTCACAGCATCCATCCATCTCCTTCTCGGTCTACCTCGTTTGCGGACTCCATCAACATTCATATGCAACGTTCTACGAATTTCAGCACTTTCTTCCGTCCTTTCCACATGCACAAACCACCTCAAACGCTGGCGCCTTACCCAATTCTCGATACACTCAACACCAACTCTTTCTCTAATCTCTTCACTTCGAATCCTATCCATCAACGTTACACCACACATCATCCTAAGCATTCTCCTTTCCGTCGACGCCAATCTTCTCAGCTCCTCTGCTTTCGGCGCCCAACACTCTGCTCCATATCCCAAAACACTTCTAACACATGCCTTGTACAATTCTCCCTTCTGCTTCAACGAAGTCGACTTTCCGCACAACATTCCCGACAACTCTCTAAAACTCCACCACGCTGCTTGAACTCTGTTCCTCACCGCTTGCTCGCACCCTCCACCATCATTTAACACATCGCCCAGATATTTAAACTCCGATACACCTTCCAAACTCACGTCACCCAGTTCAAACCGTTCAATCGCGACTCGCCCACCACTTCGACACGTCCGCACTCAAAATCAGTTACTCTTGTCAATGCACCACGGACACCTGAACATCTTCCATGAACCCACTTACTGCATTTCCCACATTATCAATTCCCTCCGACTCTTTTCCCACACACCACATGGCCATTTATCACTGTCCTTCACCTCCACCTGCCTCGAGCATCTCATGCCCTTCGTCTTTGCCTCATTCACTTTCAGTCCCTTGACTTCTATTGCCGTTTTCCATTCTCGGTACCATTCCATGACTTTCTGCTTCGACTCCGCCACCAAGACAATGTCATCTGCATACAACAAACACCAGCATTCTTCTTTTCTTCTCACTTCCTCTGTCAGTACATCCATCACACAAGCAAACAGTAACGGCGACAAGACTGAACCTTGATGAACACCAACTTTTACCTCAAAAACACCAGATCAAACACCTTCCTCCGTAACCACCGCCTCTACACCTTCATAAGTCTCCATAACTGCCCGAACCATATTCTCTGTCACACCTTTCTTACGCAGAGGGTACTGGATCACATTTCTCGGAACTTTATCAAACGCCTTCTCCAAATCTACAAACACCATATACAATTCTCTGTCCTTCTCCAAAAATTTCTCCTGCAGCTGCCTCAACACAAAACACGCATCCGTCGTTCCTCTCCCCGGTATGAATCCATACTGCTCTTCCCCCATCCGAACAACTTCCCTTAACCTTCTTTCAAACACTCTCTCTACTATCTTCAACGCATGCTCCATCAGCTTAATAGTCCTGTAATTCCCACATACCGTCGCTGCTCATTTTCCTTTGTACAGCGGGACCACTAGACTCTTTCTCCATGTACTCGGCATCTTTGAGCCCCTCAAAACCTCGTTCGCTACATTACACAACTCTCTCACGCATAGTTCATTGTCCAACATTTCGCTACCCACTTCACTCGGTCCCGTCGCCTTTCCTTTCTTCATCTTGCGCAGAGCCGCCGCCACCTCATCAACAGTCACTGTTTCCCACGGCCCCAAAACTTCATCCGCTTCAATTTCTCCATTCCACTCATTCTCTACATTCATCAAACGGTCACAGTACGCCCTCCACACTTCTAACCTGTCTTCCAATAACACCTTCAACTCCCCATCGTGGTTCTGCACGCCGGGAGCACCCAAAATATCGTCCCTCTCCTTCTTGCTCCTTCTAGCCGTTCTAAACAAACTTTTACTTAAACAAACTTTAACTTGTAAAAGGAGAAATTAATTATAGGGTGTTTGTAAATATATCAAGTTTAGGCTTGTATTTGCATAAATGGCTTTGCTACATACCATTAAGCATTAGCGTATGCTTATCTACAAATAAATAATAAGTTTTTGGATTAATGTGTTGTAGCAATAGCATTATTGTTTAAACCTCTTCAATGCAATATGCTCTATTAACCAAAGTGTTGGGTCAAGGTAATGGAAGTGAAGTAGGGTTTTGTTACATATATTCAGAATTATCCTTTATTTATCAAATATTATGTGGTATTAAACCTCAAATAATGACCTTGCATGCTGCACAGCAGATATAAAAATGTGGGGTAAAGAAATACTCCATTTACTGATTTATTAATAAAATATGTAACTTTCATTTTAACCTAAACTGTGTACCAACCTCAGTTGTCATTTAGAAGATAGAAAAACATCTTAAGAAATAATTTACAAATATGAACATCGATGAGCATAAGCTTTCAGACTTTTGTACATTGCACTAAATATTTCTACAATAAACTCAATTCAAAAATCAAACATAGCTCTATATAATACTCTATTTTTATAAATACTACATAAGTTATGACTACATGCTGGCTACTTGGAGTGCAATGATTGTGCAGTAGAGGTAAAGTGTTATAATTTCATGGATTGGTGTACGAGCCATATTTAATTCTTACAAAACACACTTTTTTTCTTTTTTAAAAAGATATTCATGTTATTGGCCATCTATATCAGCTTACTGTTTATTATGTTTGTATGTAAAGGGTGTATTGGATATCAGTATGCACCCACTTGAGTATGTTGTCACCATTTTTATTGATAAAAGCTTACAACTAAAGTGGATTTCAATAAGCCACTAATGTCAGCAGGACTGTATGGACCTACATAATATACGTTGCTTGACTTAATCAATTTTAATCAACATATGGCATGTGTGAATATCCTAAAATTTGTGGACAGTATTCAAAATCCT
Organism: Xenia sp. Carnegie-2017; assembly: GCF_021976095.1. Taxonomy (NCBI): domain Eukaryota; kingdom Metazoa; phylum Cnidaria; class Anthozoa; order Malacalcyonacea; family Xeniidae; genus Xenia; species Xenia sp. Carnegie-2017. Next base: position 10,301,926 of record NW_025813493.1, read on the forward strand.
ATGTAAATCGGCACCTGAACATAAAAAAGTTGTTTTATTTTGCTTTTTTTTGTTTGACTTTACAAAGGAAAAATTTGATTGAAATAAACTATTTTAAGTAAATTTGAATTACCCAAAGTAAAATGAACAGTAAAGTTTTGATTGTTTTTATTGTCGCCATTGTTTAATACTGGCACAATGTCAAAAGAAAGGATTGCTTTATTTAATTAAAATGCAATAAAGCATCACAAACTGTTTACATGTCAATTGCTACCTATCAGCTGGTAAAATCATTTAATGAATCAGAGGTGTAACCTCCATGAACTAGATATAAACTTCTTATCTATTCATTTTGAAAATTGATATACTGTAGCTATATGTCAGGCTAAATGTTCATATATTTCAGTTGGACGCTTCTAAACAATAAAATTAATTTTCCTCCAAGATAATTATGATTTGCAATTCGGCCATGTTGCTGATCTCATAAAAATGAAAATTTAGCTGTTAATCTGAAGTCTGGTTTGCACATGGTTGTGACTTATGATTCGGAAATGTTGTTGCAGAGTCGCAAAGATAGAGTTATATTCTATTTTCAAGACATTTACGAAACTGTCATTACATTCACGACATTGTTGCAACACGTTGACGATCATATGGATACCCAGCTTTATTCTGAGCACCGCAGACGTGAATACCTCAAGCTTAGATGCAAGTAAAGAAATAAAGTTCTCATATATTTTTCCAATTTGTTTCTTTAACGTAAGTAATCACATATTATTCTCGAGATTTATAAAGCCTTTCAAAAATTGAGGCAAGATCGAGCCAGATTGTGTCCATATAATTTGCGCTGTATTTTGTGGTGGTAAAACATGCTGTATTTTATAGGCACACATTTTTTAGAATAAAAGCCTTATTTAAGTCTAATGGACATAAATAAAAGTAGTTTTACTTACTGAGCTCAAACATCAATGTTATTCGCATCATAAATCTTTAACTGTTCAAAATATTGCCACAAAGGTCGCCAATATTCAGCGTATTGACATACAACTTCAAAACATTGATATGTAAATAAGATTGGTTAATGCATGAATGGTTCACCATTGGCGGCCCAGAAATCTGTTTAAGTTTTTTATTCAATCGATTTATGTAAATAGCACAGTAAATGGTAAATATATTATTTGATTTATGTGCAATACGTTTGTATGATTTTAAAGGTCGTATCTTTCGAAGGTCTTATGTTCTGATCCGTTTATTTAAATAATGCATTTCAAATGAATTGAACACCAATATTATGTATTTATCAATATGGCCCAATAATCGATATTTCTACACAAGGATGATTTGCTTTCTATTAGCAATTGCAGAAATTTTAATCTCATAATTGACAGATTGTCTTCGCGAAAACAATCATAATTCATTCATAAATTTTCTTTCGCTGGAGAAATTGTAGTTTATATCAGTATTTACGAAATTTAAATCTGTAAAAGATTTTCCAAAAATCGGTAGCAGGACAAGTTAGCTCTTATAAAGCCTGTTTTCATAATTTCGTAGAAGCACTTTTGCTATTGTGCATTTAATATAGACGACGAGTTTTTTTAGAATAGACATGTTTCGGCGTCTCATGATGCCATCTTCGCTATAAGTGAATAATACCTATGTAATACAAAGTTTATGTAAAAGTTTATACAAAGCTTATATAATACACAAATTATAACAATAATAAGGAAATAGAGTCCATAAGCGGTGACGTCTCGTTTCCATGTTGCTAAAAATCTCAGTTCCAAACAAGCGCCCATTCGATTCAAAATGGCGACATTATCCATCGCTTCGCTTTTTTCTTTCTTCTCAGAAGAAAAGAAATCTATAAAAAAGGGGGAACACCACTTTAAGTCAGATCACATTGAAGCATTTACTTACCAGCAGGGTGTTTTACGAGGAGATGTACACGCAAGCGTGAAACGAAAGGTTTATAAAGTGACAGTGAGTTGTTATTCTTTGCATCATCGATCTTTTACGAGTAGCATCTTGCCGAAAAGAACGTTTCTATTTGCCAAACTAAATGCCATTAATCTTGACGATTTATTTGGATGAAGAACATGAAGTAAAATCAACCGAGTGTGAATGTCCAAGAGGCGTGTTTAAATGCAGTCACGCAGCAGCCCTCTTTATTCACGGTATTCACAAACCGAGCCGAACCGACGTCAAATGCCAGTGGCGGAAATGAAGGTCAAATACATCGCTTTCAACTCAAGCGGTCACAGAGATGTTCCCTCCGCCTAAAAGGTATACTGCTCTGTCGAGAAGGCCTACACAAGCTGACCGTTTCGCGTTCTACGAAGACCTGAAGGAATATGGGCGGTTTACGGGGCTCTGCTGGCTAATCAGTCTTGAGCCACCTATTGCTAACCAGCTTCCTTTTCCAACCATAGAAGAAATTATTTTCTCTGACTAGTTTCTTCAAGCCAGTGGGCGTCAGCAGCACCTGGACTGTTTGGTTCTCCTTTCCAGATTACAAGAAACGGACATTTTAAAGGTTAGCGAATTAACTGCTGGCCAGCGCGCCAACCCGGCCTGGTTTTTGGCAAGAAGGGGCCGCCTTACAGCCAGTAATTTAGGCTCTGTCCTAAAGGCAAAGAGGATCACTCCTTCACTTATTAAACGTTTTCTCAGGGAGTACGACCTATCAAGGGTAAAGGCAGTGCAATGTAGTTCTGTCGTACTTTCATTAAAGTGATAAAAATTTGATCCTCAAAATTGATGGATTCTACCTTCCATCCAGCAAAATAGTTCACGCTATCTTTAAATCTAAGATCATGCTTTTCAACAATATTAAAGACTTCTTTGGTTGGAAGAACTGTCTCCATTCGTATTACATCTCCCTCAAGCGCAGACACAGTGTACTTGCTCCTCTTATACTGGACTGTTTGGTTAAGTTCCTTTAGCTCCCTGTTGGCAAAGTCAAGCTCTGCTTCCAGGATAATCTCCTGTGTTGTTTGCAGGTTCTCTTCTGTGTCAGCTACTAATGGCTGTTCATTTTTTCGGGCAAATTCTGTCATCTGTGAAAGAGATTCTACCTTTGATTCAGTTTTCTGCATTTTCTTCGGCGGTGGACCCCTTTGTTCAGTAAATAACTTATGCTTATTGCGTTTAAATGGGGCGAGTGGCTGAATGGTTAATGGCATGAGCTGTAAGCCAGACGGCGCGGGTTCAATCCCAGCTCGTGGCACATCTGGCAATGTGTCTGTAAACCTAGCCCGGGTTGACCAAAGCCATGTGAGGGAAATTTGGTAGAGGAAACTATGTCCTCGGATAGACTGTACCTGTATCTGCAATGTTGCAGCCTTGTCACACTGTGTCACGCTGATATCAGCGTTGTGGTTGCGTGAAGGGTACGAGTTATTGCAGTCTGGTCAGCTGCCTTCACTGTAATTTCAGTAACCAGGATGTTCCGCTTCGCGGAACCCTCATCGTCGAAATCGACGGAGTCCATTATTGCGTTCAAACACTTCAGGACCATTGGCTTTCAGACCATTCCTAAAATGGCAGCTACATACTCTTGAGTACTTGCTGTGCTCTCGATCTTCTCTTCTGTTAATAAAAAAACACCCGATTTAGTGAATCTGTTGTCAACAACATAGCCGTTCCACAACCAACGAAGGCAAAATCGCGAAGCGACGCGAAACATTCCGTGGATCGATCAACCACGTTACATAGCAGAACTACATTGGTTTTAAATGTATCTAAATTCCAAAAACGCGGTGAAGCACTCAGATTTAAAGTTTTGGCGACGGAAAATACAAAGCGGCCGTTAAAAAGACAACTAGCTGAAGCTTCTATAATTCAGTATTCGATGATTCTTCCTCATGTCCTGATGTCAACTCTTCACCTGAATAGAGTCCGTAAATCTCACTTAAAATCACGTAATTCATCAAATTCTCACCAATTAAGGAATTCTTTTTAAATATCAGTTCATATCTTATGAGTCGAATCCATCTCTTGTACTCGTCGTTCTGCTTTGTAGCGCTTGGAAAAGCGAAGAACTTGCAAGTGTTGCCCTCCGACGAATGGACACATGTAGGAGCAAAACAATAAACCATTTTGCCCGTTTGACCCACGTCCTTTACACTTCTTAAAGAAAAGTTGATCCCTTGGATGACCCTTTAACCTTTCCTGTTTTTTTTTACTTTCTTTTGTTGGATTACACTGGATAATTAAAACTTTAGACATTCAAAACAAAGGAAGCCTGGCCAAAGCGCTTGCATAAGATATTTTGTTTCGAACTGCATTTTTTAGCGCCATTGTAACGTGACGTCACACTTAAGGACTCTATGAACTTGGACTTGGCTTCAGCATTAAACCACTACGACTCAACTCAACGGACATTCTGGCAACATTGGTAAAAATCCACCAAACTATCAAACACAACATTCGCAATCAAGGAAACTACACGCATCTCAAAACAGAGCTGACAGGACACACATCGCTCACTCGTACATCTCATCTTATCACCCAATACCAGCTGACTTAAAAAACAGCTGACTTAAATACATCTTTCGGCGTCTCATGATGCCATCTTCAGTATAAGTGAATAATGCCTATGTAATACAAAGTTTATATAAAAGTTTATGCAAAGTTTACATGATACATAAATTATAACAATAATAAGGAAATGAACTTGGACTGGGTTCAGCATTAAACCACTTCGACTCAACTCAACGGAAATTCTGGCAACATTCGAAAAAATCCACCAAACTATAAAACATAACATTCGCAGTCAAGAAAACTACACGCATCTCAAAACAGAGCTGGCAGGGCACACATCGCTCACTCGTACATCTCATCTTATCACCCGACACCAGCTGACTTCAAAAAACATCGCATCCTTAAAAACATTCGCAACAATCCAAATATTATCATTCTCAAACCGGAAAAAGGCAACGGCGTTGTGGTCCTGGATTGTCAAATCTATCGTATCTTCTGTCTTAAAATTATTAACAATACAGAAAAGTCTACCTCACACTATCACGTGAAGCAAAAGTGCAATGACTGTTTAGAAAGCTTCTAAAGAAAGGCTCGATTAACAACAAAGTCTATAATGAAATCGTCCCAGAGGTTCTCAACTCTAACGCTTCTATGGCTTACCGAAACTATACAAGAAACGAGCACCAGATGAACGACCGATAGTTTCATCAATCACACTGTTAATTTCAAGGAATCATTTTAACTCCAAAAGTGGAGTACAATAAAAAGGTACAGAATGATTCTGTTTTTGGAGTTAAATTGTACTCCAAAATTTTAAGTCCATTTTTGGAGTAAGCCCAAAAGTGGAGTTAAAATAACTTTTTCTAGAGTTAAACGTAACTCTTAAAGTGGAGTTAAAATAACTCTTCTCTTGTTACGGAGTTGTTTTGTTATGTAGAAATTACGAAACCCTGTAGTTAGAACAATTTGACAAAACACACGAATTACAATTTTTTAAATGAAAAATATAATAACAACAAGAAATACAGTTTTAAATAAGATAGAAAAGATATGCACAATAATTATATCTAGAACGTCAATATAACTATATAATTTACCATCTTTCTGTAAATTTATGGGTGCTCTACGAATTACTTTAAATCTTGAAAGAACTTATGCACAACAGCTCGTTTCTTAGCTTCTGCTGACTTTTCTATTAGTGCAGCCTTTAAAAAAAGAAATAAATTCCCTGCTGAGGTGGGATATGCAATATTAAATATATAATAACAACCCACTAAAATTCCAAAGCTTGCATTGGCAAAATGGAGATATTAAGCTTTGAAAGAATTTTCCCCTCTTCAGCAGTGAATAAAAGAGACAGACAGACCGTTGTCTCTACGCTGACCAGCTTTGGAGTCAAAGACTTCATTATAACATCATCAATTGATTTATCCCTCTGTATGGCAAAACCAAAAAAATTATCTGAAAAAAATATAAAAGGACATATAAAAATGCACTGTTCAATTAGAGAGAGAGCAATCAAATGGCTATGACGGACAAATAAATCCTTCACCATAATATTTACAGAGCAAGTATGAAGTAAGCCTGAATATTTTGTAGTACATTCTTTTATCAAAAGTGGAAGATGTATTACTGGTACACTCTCCTCAATTTCTGAATTAAAGAAAGAATTAAAACAGTTATAACTTGTGCTGGCTTTTAATGCAGAAGAATTTACATTCGAATCCTCCTCTGCTAAAAGAAAGCTAAAATCAACAGCAAACACAATCCAAAATTATAAATGAAATCTATAAAATGATGTATTGTACCTGACTGCCTCTTTTGGATTATCCAAAATGCTTTCTTCCATGTCAGTAAGATGTGGTTTGACTGAAGGCCTGTTGGAAGCCAACTTAAAAAGCTTGGATTTCCATTGTTCTTTGAACGAGTCAACCATTTTTCTGATAATACTTTGATCACGCATAACTCGACCAAATTCTGCTTTTAACGAAATGATCAGAAAAAATAATGAACTAAGGAAAAAAGACATAATCTAAAGTTAGCATGAAATAAAATTTATTAAACAAGTACCTAAAAAATGAGGCCAAGCCGGTTCATAGTCATAAGCACAATTGTAGAAATATGACTCACTTCTGACACCAATCTTAGAGCAGGATATTGTTCTAGAACCTGTTCCAGAGCTGATGGTTCCAACAAGATATTTTCTCTCCTGAAGGGAAAAGTATCAATCCATCAATCTACGTTCAGCTTGGTTGTGAGTGTATTTTGTATTTCCAGTATTATTCCCTCGAATGATTTGAATTAATGAAGGTTGAGTTCTCATTCCGCCCTGTTGACTGTAATATCCAAAGAATAAATTATGTCATCCGCTTCAACTGCCGTGGGCTAACGATATGGTTGATTGAATAATATGAAAGGGTTATTTGTTTATTAATATATTATTTCATAAGTCTCCTTATATTTATAGCAATTGTATCAATTTTAACAATTTATAGCAATTATATCATAAGGAGTTAAAACAATTACAGTTAGGAGTCATAATTACAACCGGAGTAAAATGTTATGGGTTAAAATAACTCCATTTATTATACTCTGATAAGGGTTAGTTTAACTCTCTTGGCGAAGTTAAAATTGCTTCATGTGGAGTAAAATCAGCATTTAATCATTACCTGTGGTTATTTAACTCCATTTAAGAGGTTGATATAACTCTTAATTTTTTAGTCCACCAAAAGGAGTTATGTTAATTCCCTATTCGGAGTTGAAATAACTCCTTGAAATTAACAGTGCAACGCATACAAGTATAATTTAGCTAAGTATCTTAGTTCTCTACCAACACCACTCGCACCAGACGGCCACTCCACTAAAGTTTGTTTCACTTTCCTCGATGACTTCTCATCTTTCAACTCATCCACCTCTTGTCACAAATTCTTTATCTCCTTTGAAAGCCTATTCACAAATATACCACCGACTGTAAACATCAACCTAGGAATTGACGCAATACCACAACCCCAGTATCACTATAAACAGGACGGACATCGCGCAACTGTTTTTGATAGCGACAGCAAAGACGCATTTTTTAGTCAATGGAAAATTTTATGACCAGACGGACAGTGTTGCGATAGGTTCTCCCTTAGCTTCCAAACTTGCTAACATTTTCATGGGCTCACATGAACGAAACTGGCTAAACAATTACAACGACACTAAACCACTATTTTACCGCAGTCACGTTGACGATATTTTTCGTGTTTTTACTAATGCGACTGAGGCTATGAAATTTTATCAGCTAAGGAAACCTTTCTCTACTATATTTATTCAATTCGCACTGAAGATGGCATATAGTATGCCGAAACATGTTTGCTATAAAGAAATTTGTCGTCTATTTTAAACGACTTGTGATGAACTATTTTAGTTTTGCACCGCTTTCATACAAAAGCGGACTTATACGCACACTAATCGACAGAGAATACAAACTGGGCAATACGAACAATTGCTTTTAAAGAGACATAAAAAACATCACACCACTCTTTTACGAAACTCTTTCCCACTACATTTTATTAACCGAACCGTAAAACGATATCTCGACAACAAACAAGGCAATAACCTCAAACTGGACACCGAAACTCCTGACACGACCGTGACGACCAACACAAATAAATGTTCCAAAATAAGAACTCTATACTTCAAACTACCATACATCGGACATTACTCACGACACACACAGCGCAGACTTACGAACATTATGAAAGGCTTTTGTAAAGATATTGACATTAATTCATCTCATTACCTTATTATTGTTATAATATATGTATCATATTACTGTTATATAATCTTTGTATTACTTATGTACTTGATGTTCTGAAGATGGCATCATGAGACGCCGAAACATGTCTATTCTAAACAAAGCCTGTTTTCTACTAGCCACGTATAACATATCGTAGCAATGCGTAATATGGCGCATGCGTGCTTATGAATTTTATGGTCAATAGGCACAAGCACGCATGCGCCATATTACATTTTGCTACGATACGTTACGATACATGGCTAGTGAAAAACAGGCTTAAGTCAACACCATTCCAGATAAGTCAAAATCGTTCACTAACCTGTCTATTTACCAATAAAATGATTCATCTGATCGTTTTTGGACTTCCTAATCCATCAAACTAGTCAATCCATCCACCGCTTATCAGTCTGTCAGTTAATATCTTTCCAGATCAGTCAAAATACATTGTTCTGGTAACCAATGAGATATTAGAATTTTCTGCCATAAAGCTGAATTGTGAAAACTGATCCGAGTGATTATATATTCAAGAATTTAATAATAACAAATTTGCTTTTATCGATGAGTTTGAAATCACTTTGAACATGTAATTTTTGAACTGTAAACGACAGTTGCGTGACTGATTTAACGTACCCTATATCCGCCCATTGTTAACTAATCCTGTGTTTTGCTGAATAAAGTATTATGTCTTTACTCATCCTTGCTTTATATATCGCCTCCTCGGTTGTGCTTTGGTGATATCATTTTTTCTTGCCGTCATTACAAACATTAGCAAAGCCAGCCCTCAATGTAAATTTTAGATGACATCATAATTTATTTCCTTACAAATCTGTATTGTTTTTACAATGTGTGAGTCATACTTATACCTATAACACTGACGAGAAATATTAGTCGATTTTTATTTTTAATTATACCTGATAAGAAGTCTGCGAATTGCAACGAGCTGTTTAATTGTAATTTTCAACAGTTCTTTTATAGAATTACCAAGATTTTTATTTTCATTCACCATGGCTAATACACACTTCAACTAAATTTGAAGAAACTTAAGATTCATTACAACATTTAAATCTGTGGTGTCCTTGTGAATACTTATACTGTATAATGTAAGTACATCTTTTTAGAAAGGAAATACGCTGCTTGGAAATTCTTTGCCCATCTGAAAAAATAGAAAATAAGAAAACATGGCGGCCTCTGAAACAATAATACGTTCATTTCTTCTTGTAGTTTACCTATCGGCAAAATTTGGTCATGTTATTTAAATTTCAGAGAAATATCATTATTTGTTTTTTAAGAAATCTTTTGTTTTAACAGTCAGAGAAAGCTGAAAAGTTTGCATAGCAGAATTAGGGGTTGTTTGCAAAATCCTGGCTAACTGGAATTCGGTGAGGCGTGAAATGACTTCGAGGCATTAAATGGGGGCAAAACATCATCGTAAAAATTACAATTGTTTGTTAGGCGCTACTAGTCATTCGTGTTGTACTTCTCAAATGAACTTTAATGAACTTTAATGACTAACAATAGGTACTCCCTATAGGGCTTTTAAGTAGCTATTTACGAAATTGAATACATATACATATTTGTCTTATAAATGTATGTAAAAAAGATTATTATTAAAAGGATTTTAAAGATAAAAGTAACATTACAAGATGGAACTACAAAAGATCTTTTAAAGCTTTCTTAAAAGAATCAAGAGACTTGGAATTTTTCACATCTTTGTCTAAATTGTTCCACAATTTGACTGCCCTATATGAAAATGTGCGTTGGCCCGTTGATGTTTTGAACCTCGGAATTTGAAATAGGTCTCTATTACGGGAGGCCCGATCGTGAGGACTCTTATGGAACTTTTTGCAGAGATATTCGGGGGCAAGGTTATTTACGCACTTGTATGTCAAGACTAATTCCCGATAGTCTAGACACTGTTGAACAGGCTTCCAGTTTAATTGGCGCAAGAGTGGCGAAACATGGCCATATTTCCTGGTGCCCGTAACAATTTTACAGGCAAAGTTCTGCAGCAGTTGAAGTTTTGTTATATTTTTGTTGGTGGTATTCGACCACACGGACGAGCAATAAAACATTTTGCTGAAAACTAAGGCAGACATGATTTTCAGAAGTGTGGTTTGGTCAAAACTTTGTCTTACACGGTTTATTTGCATTAACTTGGACAGACATGAAGACGCTACCTTAGAGATGTGATCATCATACGATAGATGAGAATCCAACGTCAAACCTAAGTCTTTTGCTGAGCTCACAGGAGTCAGGATTCTACCCAGGAAGGACAGGGATGGCTGCGCCGGCAGTCTGTTTATAAGTTGTCGCGTGCCAAGCAAAAGAAATTTTGTTTTTTCTGGATTGATAAGGAGGCCAAATAACGCCAAATTAGATGTTATCATTTTAAAGGTTTTGCGTAATTTATAAATCAGAATATTCTGAAATCGCTCTAGAAGATTTATCTGATGATGAGTTAAATCGTTTCCATCTGCCAAAATCATTTAACGCTTTTCTGAATCACGGCTAACCGGGCTCATGTAAACAGCCCTTAAACACACGGACTGCGTTCTCTGTAGCTATTTCATGCGAATAATTATGCAACTTTTTTTCAAAGAAATGGAGTTCTGGAAAAAAACAGCAAACGAAAAATGAAACTTACACATACTTTCATATATTTTCATATACTTTCATATACTTTCATATACTTAACATATACTTAACAGATACTTAACATATACTTTCATATTTTTTCATTTGCGCTGAGCATTTTTGTCATGACTTCACAAGTGACAACTTAATAAATTCAGCATTGTACTTTACTTTAAACACAATTTTACACTATACGTATCAATTACAAAAGTAAACTTTATTTACTAGCCATTATCATATCACTGCACATGCATAATTCAGTATACACATCTTTTAACAGTGGCGTCACAAGAAAATTGTAAGTAGGGAGGGGCACAAGCTAAAGCACAATTTTTCTGGAGGGGCATATGACATAATTTGCTCTACGCTAGTTGCAAGCAAATTTTTTTTGGTTAAATTTTTTTTATAACGGTTCAATTTCTTAAATAATTTTTCTACATTTTCAAGCAAGAAAAACGTCTTTCGCACCAAGCAGAATAGACAGAAAGCGTAAGTGCTATACAAACCAGTTTGTATAGTTCAAAGAATGCTTCCTTGTAAGATAATAGGACTTGTGCTAATTCTATTAGCGATGTAACAATGATGCCTCGAGCTCCTTTTCTGGCAAGGAGTTTTCTTGCTTGGTGAAGCTCACATTTAAAGATCTTCATCAACACCCTATAATAAGCTGACAATTCCTGCAACGCATCATCTTGATAAAATAAATTATTTTTGGGCGAAAGTGAACTAACTCATTTTATGATGCCACATGTTGAAGTGGAAGATCCTCGATGTAGTTTACCAAGCATAGTATCGATAACAGCAATGAAGAAATGCACTCGATGCTCATCTGAGTCTGAGACGGTATTTCGACTTCCCATGGTAGTTGTAATCACACTGTATGCAAGGCGCCCTGAAACAGATCTTTTTTTAATGCTGTACTCGGGTTTTAATAATATGCCATTATCATTGCACTTTTTTACGATCTCATTCCACAATGTTTGCCAGATTTGAGGATCTGACCTTGCCTCTTCCAGGTTTGTAAATATAATTTTATGCTGATTTTTTCTTCCGTTTTTATATCGTCCAACATCTATATGCTAATTAGCTGAAAATAATTGTAACCCTATACAAATGTCAATTACCTGTAAGTAACTTATCACTATTTATTTATACACGTAAGTTTGCCGAAACATGTTTGTATTAAAAAAGTTTGTTCTCTATATTCAATGTACAACGCCCATTAACTTTCTTTAAGTCAGCAGGGAATTTTCGTTATCGATAATTGGGGAGAGTTGGGGTGGGTGGGTGAGCTGAATAATTATATATGCATTTTTGATTTACTGGTTCATGTTATGATCATTTGTGATCATCGATTATAACATGTGAATATATGAATGGGGCCCATCTGAATTATCAATCTTCCGTGATCACAGATGAATTATTTTGTAAATTTTATTATGCAATTCCATAAATTATAACAAAATTGTTTATGACTATGTTTAAAATTATTTGTTGGGCTCTAATATTAATATTTACATTTTTATAAAGTTTACCTCAGATAAGTCAAAGAGGGGGGATGCGTTTGGAATTATCTTTACATGGGAGAAAAAACGGTCGACTTTAACTACTTCTGCCGCACAAGAATAAAAAAACAGAGCTAGTGTGTACTTCAATTAATTCAATTATAATAGTCGTTTGCTAGCAAGAGTTTATTCGTATAACAAAATAAAGCAATTGAATAAGTTAAAGAGCAGAGCAAAGAATAATCCTTTGTATAGAAATTAGCCTGCTTTCTAATTGCTGAATTTAAGAGGCATAACAACTTGCTATTATAGAACAAACATGTACAATTAATGAAAAAAAAAGGAATGCAGTACAGCGACAAGTAAGTTAATAAATGCTCTTGAGATTTAGAGGCTTATTCCTAATCGAAAACCCTATGTATAATGACATATCGTTGACAAATAATTGACATAAATTGAAAAATTTTGTCTGTTATATAAAATATACAATGCATCTTAACCCTCCAAATTCTTCAATCTACCTACGTTGTTGCAGAATCGATTAAGTCCTTCAACTGATTTACAAATAATTTGCAAATATATACATAATAAACGACATTTAACTATCTTCTCATCAATGCAATAAGAGTCCCACACCTCGCTGTTTATTTTAAACTTTTTCAAAATTTAATTTTTTGTTCTAATTTGTACAGAAATAGGTGAGATCATCGGCGGAATAAATGTAGGCATAATCGTCGTTATAGTGTCGTGCTGTGCAATTGCTGCATGTTTATAGGTTGATAGCCTACAGCTTAAACGTCACTGGTCTTAAACTATATACACAACATGTTTGATTTTTATATTACGGGTTAAAATGCAGTCATAACTTTTCATGATAGCTAATATTTAAAAGACATATATTAAAAGATAATGCATATAACGATAATGTGCATAAAAATTATATATATATACCATGTTTGCACTTCTCATGCAAGTAGCCAGTGTCTTAAATGATTCAGCTTCTGTTCTGTATTTTATATATAACAGTAAATTCCAATTGATTGAAAACAGGATGTTTTGCTATCGCTCATTGGGGTGCTCTTATTCTTATATTCATGATTTGCTGTATAAATATCTTTTGAAATGTATTGTTATCTACGGTTTTAGAACATGTATTTATGAATAAAAGCCCCTCCAATTAGCGATAGCAATACATCCCTGGTTGAAAAGGATATTATCATGTTATATTTTGCTGCTTTCATTTTCGTATGAAATCAGTTAAGGGCTTATACATTTAATGGCATAGCTTTACTTGAAATACATGTCATATTTATCTGCTGTTGATGTAATGATGCTACATTGTTAACATTACTTAATTGAAAAAGATTGTAACTTTACTGATGGAATTACGCAAACTCGTTTTTCTTGATTGAACGATGTTTGCCATGAAGTAATGATGAAAAAAGTTGATATTTAAACGTACGTTTGAGAACCGAGTCAGTCTCTTGTATCAAAAGTTGTCCTTCCACCTTTTTGCAGAACTTTACTTTTCTGCCTGGTATCTTTGTAAATTGAATACAGTTTTATTAACTCATTGTATTTATTTTATATCATAAAATCGTATAATTTCATAACTGAACTTTGCTAAACGGATTTAAAATTCATAAATGCTTAGCACATTATATGTTTCAAGTTAACATACTTAGCTAACAAATATTTAAAACGTGATTCAACATTCGATGTTGAAAGAAATGTTGTATAATAACTCAGGTACTGGCCTCTACATTTATGAGAATAGAGATTGTTAGATTGTTAGATTGTTAGATACAAATAAACAGCTGAGTATAATAAGGCTAAAAGGCATAAATCAACTTTCCTTTTATTAATTAAATTCGTGTCACATCGATTTCGAATTCGGTCTTTGTGTTTAAACTATAACAGAAAAAAACGGTAAATATTTTCTCACTAATTATGTTATTGCATGCATGGATATAGCTTTACCTCCATGCGTTTCTCCTTAATACTTACGATATGGAAGCTCTACTTGTATTACAAGTTCAATACGTCTGGTTGAAATATGGGTTGTGATCAACTATCTATGTTACAACCCCCCCTCTCCCTCTCAAAAAAAATGGGAAAAGAAGCAGGAGATCGTGATTTAAAGATAATCTTACCCTAGACCAGTTTCAATTAAAAAAAAATTGTACTAGCATGTTGTTTGACTTCATGAAGAAAAAAACGGGCTGTTGGTGTTAAAAATTAATTGCAAATGTATTTCAACCATCCCTTATGACCATCGCTTAACAAAAGTATTTCATATATTTATGATAAATAATTAACGCTATTTCCATCATATGACACATTACATCTAATATGATTATAAAAAAAGGAATTGCACACGCAGAGTACATTTCTCATCGTTAAAACAAAAAAATTTATTTTAGCGATAGCTACTAAATGGCCTAAGCTTCAGAATTAAACAAGCGTAAGTAGGTCTATTTGTAATAATTCTTTTTCTCTCCATTCGTTGGAAGTAGGTGATACCATGATGGCTTAAGTTCTCGCGAGAGGTTAAAGTCAAAAGTAATTTATTCCTACCAGAGGAACAATTATTAAAGTGGTTTAAAAGTTTATGCATATATTTGAAAAAAATAGAATAGTATTGAAGGAATTGTCACATTCTTGTGTCTATTTAAACATGGTGACCGTTTCTGTCCATATGTCGTTCATAAACTTGATATGCAGCTTTTAAACCACTTTCTAAAGCTCCTTGTATCCACTTTCGTGTAAAGGAAATTCCTTCACAAACGAAATTAACGTTTCCCATAGGCTCCCATAAATACCTAGTTTTGACAAAAAAAAATAATGTATGTCATGACCAAATAATAATTTGTTTGACCTATAAAGTTTATACGAAGCTCAGATATCAACCAAATTTGCCACAATTCTTCAACTTATTAAAAATGTAAGCAAGTGTTTCTAAGGCAAGCTTCAAATACAGTCTTATAAACTAAAAGGTGAAGTACAAATTTGATTTTTTTGCACCCAGTTCTGATAAATAAGCTGTAAAAAATGGAGGATTTGAAAATCTTATAAAAATTACGGCAAAAAACTTGTGGAAATGTTGTATTTCATCATACAGTCAAAGTTCGTGGCCAGTGCGCAACTTGGTATGAACACAACGTGATCTCGTTACGGTCATATTCTATAATTAGTCAATTATGGTTCAGTATTAGCTATATTTGTAATTTTATATTTAATAATATTTGGATTAGTAATTAGTTTTAAAAAATAAATAAAGCCGGATTTTTATCACGAAGCAAATGCGATAATAAAGTAAAAATACTTAATGAATTTTTAATTAATATGAATAGGTAAATTTTGAATTTCAAACATTAGTCGCGCGACGGATTTGACATACTCTAGATCCGCCCCTGGTGACAACACTCTATTAACTTCAGCCCACAATCACTCAATTCGTTGATTGTGTACGCTCCTGCCAGTTATAAAACTCCCTCTGTTTGTACCCTTTTGATTAACCATAAAACGTGCCACGTCGACATTTTGAAGTCCTTGATCCCCTCTTACACGAGATGGGAGACTAAATGTTTGGACTCCACTCTTAAAATATTGTAGAACAGTGTTAGCTTTGTTGTTGGTGTAACAGTGCAGGTATATGATCATTCTATATGTTCGTGAGCAGTTGGTCAACTATTATTATCAAGTTCAGCAGTATTTTCACTCTCATTCACCGCCCCGAAATCGCCAGAACTATGGAAAAAAAGTCTTCTAGTTTACTCTTGCAATGTTCTGCAACTATTGTATCTTTATTCAATAATGCTTGGGCAATTTTTTCATATAAAGTCTTCGAATTCATTAAAAAACTCTCAAGTTAAATATTATTCTAACGTATCCGTTACACGAAGTATTTATAATATACGTTTTGCAACCGCTGTCCAGTTTGCCAGTAAGAAATCTCGACGTATGATCGATTTTCTCAAACATACTTGCTTTTCTCATATGTCACTTAAGATTCTCGACTAGTGGTTGGAATTCTGGATACACTTTTGTTATGCTTGGCGTGCAATAGTCAACCGTATGTTGTATTCCTTTGAATAATGCAGCGTACTTGTCAATTTTAAATTATTCATGCATTAATCGATTCCAAAATGCCTTTACACTTTGAAAGTTCAAATTGTAAATTAAAATTTGGCCCACGGTACTGTTCGTACCTTCCTATAATGGCTATAACACGGGCAACGCAAAATATTAATTAAAAACAAAATATAATTGCTTCCAAATAAAGAATATCAAACATAGGTGCGTCGCTTCGACGTCGATGTTGCAAAACATTGTCTTCAGAGAATGGCAATGAAGTGGCAGCAAAATGATCCATTTTCAAGTTTAAAATTTTCGTTACCTAAAGCTGACTGTTTTAAAATAAAATAAGTCAGGGTTGGATTTCAAAGGTTATAAACCATAATTTTTAATCAATACTTAGTATTTTGATATTCAATCAAGACGGTATTTTCAAAAACAATGCTAAAGTGCATCTGACTTATAGGAAAGCATGCTGTATTCCAACTGTATAATTGATAGTTTCTAAAAGGTTTAATTAACCATCTTCCAAACCATAAATAACTTCTCTTGACTGCTTAACCACACAATGCTATTCCTTAATTTGAACCAATTTCCTTGCTAAACAAGCTTGGTCATAAGTATAGTTTAAGGCTTATAATCTCATCACTTTAAGTGTTTGGCCTCATGACCTCATAATGATGCAAATGTCGTAAAGCTTTCGCAAACAGGACTTTCGACAATATAGTTGGAACTTCAATTATCATTATAGTTTAGTGTGGTTTTACCGATAGCATTAGCTCGTTGGATACATGCTGCTTATATTTGATCGGCATAGGAGGTTTGTTTTAAATAATAGTATTCTCATAATATCTATTAATAACCTAATATCACATTGACGAGTCACAAACTATAAAGACAACAAAACAAATTATAAACACTTAGACACCAACATTTTTCCTTTTCAAACAACCATATTATGTATGAACCCGACAAAATACTAAGATTTTTCATTTCTTGACTGAGTTGACTTTGGCGATGATTACTGTAAGAATTTTAAAACGTCATTCAAAACCAGCACGAACAAAGCACTTACCTTGACGATCATAAACATGCCAGCTATCAACAATAATTCTATAGCTACTTCGTGATCTTTTTTAGTCACTACGGAGTCACATGAGACTAGTGGCAATAACACTTAGTTTTAATTTATTTAGCCTGGTTCTTCTTTAATATTGTAAGAGATAAGACAATACATATTAATCTATACGTTTGTTGCGGCTAGCACAATTCAATGACAGTTTTGACGAAAGCCAAGATTTGCATTTGGAGAGAGTTAGTGACTTTAAACAGAATATTGTAAAACGAAATGTCAACAAATATTTTAATTTTCAAAATAGTATTATTGTGTAGCATATTGAACAAAATTTTTGTCAACTGTTCTCATTTTATTTTGTTATTCTGGTGCTGCCTAATTGTTTGCTGGCACTAATTGTTATTCTGCTTACAACTCACCGATTATCTAAAATATAGTTTTAATCATAAAATGCTATACCTTATTTTGAACCATTTTCCTTGCCATACAAGCTTCGTCATTAGTATAGTTCAAGGCTTATAACTCTATTTCATTTTCATACAAACCTACTATTTATCTTATCAATTTAAGTGTTTTGCCTTATAACGACCTCATACTGATAAAAATGTCGTAAAGCTTTCGTAAACAGGACTTTCGGCAATTTAGTTAGGGCTTCTACTATCATTAAAGTTTAGTGTGGTTTTACCGATAGCAATAGCTCGTTGGATACATGCTGCTTATTTTTGATCGGCATAGGAGGTTTTGTTTTGAATAATAGTATACTCATAATATCTATTAATAACCTAATATCACATTGACGAGTCACAAACTATAATGACAACAAAACAAATTATAAACACGTAGACACCAACATTTTTCCTTCTCAAACAACCATGTGATGTATGAATCCGACAAAATACTGTGATTTTTCCTTTCTTGACTGAGTTGACTTTGGCGATGATTACTGTAAGAATTTTAAAACGTCATTCAAAACAAGCACGAACAAAGGACTTTGACGATCATAAACATGCCAGTTATCAACAATAATTCTATAGCTACTTCGTGATCTTTTCGTAACCACGGAGTCACATGAGACTAGTGGCAATAACTGTTAATTTTAATTAAGTAGGCCTGGTCCTTCTTTGATATTGTAACAGTCAAGACAATACATTTTAATCTATACGTTTTTGCGGCAAGCACAATTCAATGACAGTTTTGACAAAGCCAAGCTTTGCATTTGCAGAGAGTTAGTGACTTTAAACAGGATCTTGTAATACGAAATGTCAACAAATATTTTAATTTTCAAAACTATCATTGTGTAGCATATTGAACAAAATTTTTGTCAACTGTTCTCATTTTATTTTGTTATGCTGGTGCTGCCTCATTGTTTGCTGGCACTAATTGTTATATGAATGTTTATATGTTTGAATTAAATGATATGATCTTGCACTTAAGATCATATCTACCAACGTCATGTTATACCTGATTTTTTCCTGAACATTGCTTAAATTGTCCAGCTTGCTCATATCTCATTTAACTAATTGTTATTGTGCTTACTACTCACCGAATATCTAAAATATATTTAACCACACAATGCTATACCTTATTTTGAACCATTTTCCTTGCCATACAAGCTTCGTCATTAGTATAGTTTAAGGCTTATAACTATTTTTTTCCTACAAACCTATTATTTATCTTATCAATTTAGGTGTTTTGCCTTATAACCACCTCATACTGATGCAAATGTCATAAAGCTTTCGTAAACAGGACTTTCGGCAATTTAGTTAGGGCTTCTATTATCATTATAGTTTAGTGTGGTTTTACCGATAGCAATAGCTCGTTGGATACATGCTGCTTATTTTGATCGGCATAGGAGGTTTTGTTTTGAATAATAATATACTCATAATATCTATTAATAACCTAATATCACATTGACGAGTCACAAACTATAATGACAACAAAACAAATTATAAACACTTAGACACCAACATTTTTCCTTCTCAAACAACCATGTGATGTATGAACCCGACAAAATACTGAGATTTTTCATTTCTTGACTGAGTTGACTTTGGCGATGATTACTGTAAGAATTTTAAAACGTCATTCAAAACCAGCACGAACAAAGGACTTACCTTGACCATCATAAACATGCCAGTTCTCAACAATAATTCTATAGCTACTTCGTGATCTTTTTTCGTAACCACGGAGTCACAAGGGACTAGTGGCAATAACTGTTAATTTTAATTAAGTAGGCCTGGTCCTTCTTTGATATTGTAACAGTCAAGACAATACATTTTAATCTATACGTTTGTTGCGGCAAGCACAATTCAATGACAGTTTTGACAAAAGCCAAGCATTTGCAGAGAGTTAGTGACTTTAAACAGGATCTTGTAATACGAAATGTCAACAAATATTTTAATTTTCAAAACTATCATTGTGTAGCATATTGAACAAAATTTTTGTCAACTGTTCTCATTTTATTTTGTTATGCTGGTGCTGCCTCATTGTTTGCTGGCACTAATTGTTATTGTGCTTACAACTCACCGAATATCTAAAATATAGTTTTAACCACACAATGCTATACCTTATTTTGAACCATTTTCCTTGCCATACAAGCTTCGTCATTAGTATAGTTTAAGGCTTATAACAATATTTTTTTTCCTACAAACCTATTATTTCTCTTATCAATTTAGGTGTTTTGCCTTATAACCACCTCATACTGATGCAAATGTCATAAAGCTTTCGTAAACAGGACTTTCGGCAATTTAGTTAGGGCTTCTATTATCATTATAGTTTAGTGTGGTTTTACCGATAGCAATAGCTCGCTGGATACATGCTGCTTATTTTTGATCGGCATAGGAGGTTTTGTTTTGAATAATAATATACTCATAATATCTATTAATAGCCTAATATCACATTGACGAGTCACGAACTATAATGACAACAAAACAAATTATAAACACGTAGACACCAACATTTTTCCTTCTCAAACAACCATGTGATGTATGAATCCGACAAAATACTGTGATTTTTCCTTTCTTGACTGAGTTGACTTTGGCGATGATTACTGCAAGAATTTTAAAACGTCATTCAAAACAAGCACGAACAAAGGACTTTCCTTTACGATCATAAACATGCCAGTTATCAACAATAATTCAATAGCTACTTCGTGATCTTTTTCGTAACCGCGGAGTCACAAGAGACTAGTGGCAATAACTGTTAATTTTAATGAAGTAGGCCTGGTCCTTCTTTGATATTGTATCAGTCAAGACAATACATTTTAATCTATACGTTTTTTGCGGCAAGCACAATTCAATGACAGTTTTGACAAAGCCAAGCTTTTCATTTGCAGAGAGCTAGTGACTTTAAACAGGATCTTGTAATACGAAATGTCAACAAATATTTTAATTTTCAAAACTATCATTGTGTAGCATATTGAACAAAATTTTTGTCAACTGTTCTCATTTTATTTTGTTATGCTGGTGCTGCCTCATTGTTTGCTGGCACTAATTGTTATATGAATGTTTTTATGCAGTGCGGTGTTTGAAATTAAATGAGATATGATCTTCGCACTTAGCACTTAGCGAAGATCATATCTCATTTAAATTCAAACACCAACGTCATCCCGTTGAGTCACCTGATTTTTTCAGGTCCTGAGACGATTGCTTAAATTGTCCAGCTAAGTGCGAAGATCATATCTCATTTAACTAATTGTTATTGTGCTTACTACTCACCGAATATCTAAAATATAGATTTAACCACACAATGCTATACCTTATTTTGAACCATTTTGCTTGCCATACAAGCTTCGTCATTAGTATAGTTTAAGGCTTATAACAATATTTTTTTTCCTACAAACCTATTATTTCTCTTATCAATTTAGGTGTTTTGCCTTATAACCACCTCATACTGATGCAAATGTCATAAAGCTTTCGTAAACAGGACTTTCGGCAATTTAGTTAGGGCTTCTATTATCATTATAGTTTAGTGTGGTTTTACCGATAGCAATAGCTCGTTGGATACATGCTGCTTATTTTTGATCGGCATAGGAGGTTTTGTTTTGAATAATAATATACTCATAATATCTATTAATAACCTAATATCACATTGACGAGTCACAAACTATAATGACAACAAAACAAATTATAAACACTTAGACACCAACATTTTTCCTTCTCAAACAACCATGTGATGTATGAACCCGACAAAATACTGAGATTTTTCATTTCTTGACTGAGTTGACATTGGCGATGATTACTGTACGAATTTTAAAACGTCATTCAAAACCAGCACGAACAAAGGACTTACCTTGACCATCATAAACATGCCAGTTATCAACAATAATTCTATAGCTACTTCGTGATCTTTTTTCGTAACCACGGAGTCACATGAGACTAGTGGCAATAACTGTTAATTTTAATTAAGTAGGCCTGGTCCTTCTTTGATATTGTAACAGTCAAGACAATACATTTTAATCTATACGTTTGTTGCGGCAAGCACAATTCAATGACAGTTTTGACAAAAGCCAAGCTTTGCATTTGCAGAGAGTTAGTGACTTTAAACAGGATCTTGTAATACGAAATGTCAACAAATATTTTAATTTTCAAAACTATCATTGTGTAGCATATTGAACAAAATTTTGTCAACTGTTCTCATTTTATTTTGTTATGCTGGTGCTGCCTAATTGTTTGCTGGCACTAATTGTTATTGTGCTTACAACTCACCGAATATCTAAAATATAGTTTTAACCACACAATGCTATACCTTATTTTGAACCATTTTCCTTGCCATACAAGCTTCGTCATTAGTATAGTTTAAGGCTTATAACTATATTTTTTTCCTACAAACCTATTATTTATCTTATCAATTTAAGTGTTTTGCCTTATAACGACCTCATACTGATGCAAATGTCGTAAAGCTTTCGTAAACAGGACTTTCGGCAATTTAGTTAGGGCTTCTATTATCATTATAGTTTAGTGTGGTTTTACCGATAGCAATAGCTCGTTGGATACATGCTGCTTATTTTGATCGGCATAGGAGGTTTTGTTTTGAATAATAATATACTCATAATATCTATTAATAGCCTAATATCACATTGACGAGTCACGAACTATAATGACAACAAAACAAATTATAAACACGTAGACACCAACATTTTTCCTTCTCAAACAACCATGTGATGTATGAATCCGACAAAATACTGAGATTTTTCCTTTCTTGACTGAGTTGACTTTGGCGATGATTACTGTAAGAATTTTAAAACGTCATTCAAAACAAGCACGAACAAAGGACTTACCTTTACGATCATAAACATGCCAGTTATCAACAATAATTCAATAGCTACTTCGTGATCTTTTTCGTAACCACAGAGTCACAAGAGACTAGTGGCAATAACTGTTAATTTTAATGAAGTAGGCCTGGTCCTTCTTTGATATTGTATCAGTCAAGACAATACATTTTAATCTATACGTTTTTTGCGGCAAGCACAATTCAATGACAGTTTTGACAAAGCCAAGCTTTTCATTTGCAGAGAGCTAGTGACTTTAAACAGGATCTTGTAATACGAAATGTCAACAAATATTTTAATTTTCAAAACTATCATTGTGTAGCATATTGAACAAAGTTTTTGTCAACTGTTCTCATTTTATTTTGTTATGCTGGTGCTGCCTCATTGTTTGCTGGCACTAATTGTTATATGAATGTTTTTATGCAGTGCGGTGTTTGAAATTAAATGAGATATGATCTTCGCACTTAGCACTTAGCGAAGATCATATCTCATTTAAATTCAAACACCAACGTCATCCCGTTGAGTCACCTGATTTTTTCAGGTCCTGAGACGATTGCTTAAATTGTCCAGCTAAGTGCGAAGATCATATCTCATTTAACTAATTGTTATTGTGCTTACTACTCACCGAATATCTAAAATATAGATTTAACCACACATTGCTATACCTTATTTTGAACCATTTTCCTTGCCATACAAGCTTCGTCATTAGTATAGTTTAAGGCTTATAACAATATTTTTTTTCCTACAAACCTATTATTTCTCTTATCAATTTAGGTGTTTTGCCTTATAACCACCTCATACTGATGCAAATGTCATAAAGCTTTCGTAAACAGGACTTTCGGCAATTTAGTTAGGGCTTCTATTATCATTATAGTTTAGTGTGGTTTTACCGATAGCAATAGCTCGTTGGATACATGCTGCTTATTTTTGATCGGCATAGGAGGTTTTGTTTTGAATAATAATATACTCATAATATCTATTAATAGCCTAATATCACATTGACGAGTCACGAACTATAATGACAACAAAACAAATTATAAACACGTAGACACCAACATTTTTCCTTCTCAAACAACCATGTGATGTATGAATCCGACAAAATACTGAGATTTTTCCTTTCTTGACTGAGTTGACTTTGGCGATGATTACTGTAAGAATTTTAAAACGTCATTCAAAACAAGCACGAACAAAGGACTTACCTTTACGATCATAAACATGCCAGTTATCAACAATAATTCAATAGCTACTTCGTGATCTTTTTCGTAACCACAGAGTCACAAGAGACTAGTGGCAATAACTGTTAATTTTAATTAAGTAGGCCTGGTCCTTCTTTGATATTGTAACAGTCAAGACAATACATTTTAATCTATACGTTTGTTGCGGCAAGCACAATTCAATGACAGTTTTGACAAAAGCCAAGCTTTTCATTTGCAGAGAGCTAGTGACTTTAAACAGGATCTTGTAATACGAAATGTCAACAAATATTTTAATTTTCAAAACTATCATTGTGTAGCATATTGAACAAAATTTTTGTCAACTGTTCTCATTTTATTTTGTTATGCTGGTGCTGCCTCATTGTTTGCTGGCACTAATTGTTATTGTGCTTACAACTCACCGATTATCTAAAATATAGATTTAACCACACAATGCTATAACTTATTTTGAACCATTTTCCTTGCCATACAAGCTTCGTCATTAGTATAGTTTAAGGCTTATAACTATATTTTTTTTCCTACAAACCTATTATTTATCTTATCAATTTAGGTGTTTTGCCTTATAACCACCTCATACTGATGCAAATGTCATAAAGCTTTCGTAAACAGGACTTTCGGCAATTTAGTTAGGGCTTCTATTATCATTATAGTTTAGTGTGGTTTTACCGATAGCAATAGCTCGTTGGATACATGCTGCTTATTTTTGATCGGCATAGGAGGTTTTGTTTTGAATAATAATATACTCATAATATCTATTAATAACCTAATATCACATTGACGAGTCACGAACTATAATGACAACAAAACAAATTATAAACACTTAGACCAACATTTTTCCTTCCCGAACAACCATGTGATGTATGAACCCGACAAAATACTGAGATTTTTCCTTTCTTGACTGAGTTGACTTTGGCGATGATTACTGTAAGAATTTTAAAACGTCATTCAAAACCAGCACGAACAAAGACTTACCTTGACGATCATAAACATGCCAGTTATTAACAATAATTCTATAGCTACTTCGTGATCTTTTTTTGTAACCACGGAGTCACAAGGGACTAGTGGCAATAACTGTTAATTTTAATTAAGTAGGCCTGGTCCTTCTTTGATATTGTAACAGTCAAAACAATACATTTTAATCTATACGTTTGTTGCGGCTAGCATAATTCAATGACAGTTTTGACGAAAGCCCAGCTTTGCATTTGCAGAGAGCTAGTGACTTTAAACAGGATCTTGTAATACGAAATGTCAACAAATATTTTAATTTTCAAAACTATCATTGTGTAGCATATTGAACAAAATTTTTGTCAACTGTTCTCATTTTATTTTGTTATGCTGGTGCTGCCTAATTGTTTGCTGGCACAAATTGTTATTCTGCTAACAACGCACAAACTATCTAAAATGTATTTTTAATGATATAATGATAGATGCTGCGATAAGATTCGGCAAAAAAATACGCGCGACGTTGCTCTTAAGATGACTCACGATCAAGTATAGAATATCCTGTAAAAAAAAAATTGCGGCGGAAATCGTTTTGTCTGCCGCCTTATTAGATTTTTTCTTGCATAAAAGATTTGTGTGTATAATAATGTAAAACTTTGTAAAATACGTCACGATGGTTGATTATAAATAGTCTGTGCTAAGCTTGTCCCAATTATATCATACATATTATAGACGAAGCAGACATCTGTTGACATTTAAAAAAAAATGAGTGGCCTAACCGTTGTAACAGCTCCTGCACTCACTAGAGTGTATACTGATGTTGATACTGGTGCAGATATGGAACTCTCCGTTTTTCAGGCAGCTTTGTTTCAAATTCCTAAAGGTTTTTTTATAATTGGTCAAGCAGCTGTTGGTCAGACTAGTGCCAAGAATCCACCAACATCTTCTATAATATTGGTAAAGCCATCGAAACCTGAAATGGTGGCCGAACCCATACATTTTGATGAAGTATGGAACGATAAAGGTACGGGCGGTAGTGAACATTGCTCATTTTGGAGAGTTGTTCCTCCAAAAGGTTATGTTGCACTTGGTGATTTGATTACAAACGGCTACGACCCACCAACGAGTGCAATAAAATCAAACTATGCCTGCATTAGAGATGATTTGGTTGTTCCGGGCTTAATGGATCCTTCTCCCATATGGAAAGACAAAGGCTCAGGAGCATGCCGTGATGGCTCATTATGGCAAGTTCATGGTGAAGGTCTTGGAGGCTTTTTCAAAGTTCAAAGTGGTTATTCAATGCCAAATCTTGATGTTTACGTTCTCCCAGCTACAGTTGAAGAAAAAAGAAAAAGCTAAGCAAATTATTCTTGGAACGTTTTTACTTTATTAACTTTTTACAGTAGAACATTTTTACTAGTAATTTTTGCTTGACTGTTATGCATGTGAAATTTCATTTAAAACTTTTTGTGCAATGTTTTCTGGAAGCCGTTTTATAATTCAGGCATGATTATCTTTCTTTTTAATTAATAAAGTTTGCCAGTTAATCATCTAAAATAATGAAATATTTGTGTAGTCAAAACTTCACGAATCTCTTTGTAATCACTTTTTGGTGTGCAGTATAAACTGAGCTCATACAGCTACTCAATAAATGCAGCATATTACAGTTTTTTAGCATTAAAACATGCACCCAGCTATTACACATGTAGGGCACGTAGCATATTTTTGATCTCAACAAGAACAGTCTATTTCTCTTAAACTGCGTCTCTCTCCCATTATTTTTCCTGAAACATTAATATTTTTATACGTATCGTAACAAGTTTTCAATTTTTTCCGTTTTAAGAATACATAGGTAATTGATAATTCTGTCGTTTTGGTCGTAAATAAAGTTTATTTTATGTAACTTTCCTGAAAAAAATGATTAGAAGGTATCAAAATTGATCTCAAACTTGCAACTTTGTATTGAAATTGAAGAAAAACCAATCACACATGCGTATGAATCAAAAATTCTTTGAAGAACTCTTGACCAGCTTTTATCTTCAAGGATAATATCGATATTATTTGCAAGAAAGTATCGTCAGGTGTATTGGCTCTTAAACGGCTAAACGAATTTTTTGTTAAGCAAATCTTCCTTTCTGCTTATATTAGGCAATTGTTCGACCATACTTTTATTAATGCAGCTCAGTATGGCATGTTTCTAGAGAATCAGTCAAATTGACTTCAAAAACCTTACAACAGAGCTTCTTGAGTCATCATACAAATATGAGCAATGAAACAGATCATTAGACTTGACACCTCTTACAGTCAACTGTATGTTGTATTCCTTTGAATAATGCAACGTACTTGTCAATTTTGCAATATTCATGCATTGATTGAGTCCAATTGCCTTTACATTTTGAAGATTCAAATCGCAAATTGAAATTTCGCCCACGGTACTGTTGGTGCCCTTCTATCATGGCGGCTTTAACACTTAAACACTGTCAACACAAAATATAAGCTAAAAAATATGTAGCTGCTTCCAAGTAAAGAATAATTTTATTTGGCTTCAATTATCCTTTTAGTTTGTAGTGTAGCTTTACCGGCAGCAATTACTCGTTTAATACGTGCTGGTTAATTTTGATCAGTTTAGAATTTTTTTTTGAGTGATAATACAAATAATACCTATTAATAACAAAATGTCACATTGACGAGTCACGAACTTTTACTGACAACAATACAAATGTAATTATATAAACTTAAACACCCACACATTTGCTTTACAAGCAACAATGTGTGGTATGAACCCGACACAAATACCGAGATTTTTCTTATCTTGACTGTGTTGACATTGACGTTGATTACGCTAAGGATTTTGAAACGTTATTCAAAACCAACACTTCTAGTAAGGACGCCATTTACGTGAGCCTGACGATCATCAACATGCCAGTTATCAATAATTCCACTTCGTGATTTGATACGTCACTACGGTGTCAAATGATGAGAAGCGTGGACGTGCTTTACTGATGAGTGTTAGCGAGCTTTCCCAAAATAATTAGTTTTTGTAAATAATTTCATACATTGACAATTACATTGAAAAGTATTTTGTGTTTCATAAACAAAACAGAAAAGCATCAGTATGTTTGGTGTAAAAGTCAGTGTTTGTAATTACGGCCTTCTTTGATGAACAAATAAAACAAATATCTCACCTGTGAAAGCGACATGTTACTTTTTGTAGACACTAAGATATCTACATACAATGTCCAACAATTTAACAAAAGAAGTTTTGGCATTATAAAAGAAATACCAAAAAAGATATCGTGTTTGTTTTTAAAAATTCTCTTTAATCTACTATAGACCCCAAAAAGGTCGAGAATATATTTTCAGCAAAGCAAAAATTTTAGCGGAAATAAGTCAATCAGCATCCATAATTTTTGCATCATCACCCGAGTCCACCTAGCCCCTCCGGTTATCAAATAACTAAATGGGTTTGTAGTAGTTTTCATTGCAGCCTGTTTTTCATGATCAGGTTGTTAAACTGGTGATTCATTATAGTTGATTTCTTAACACGACACCATTTGGATTTTATTTAAATTCCGGCATTTTTGCGTGTATTGTAGTTAATTAGCTATGCCTTTTTGTAATCTATAGTGGAATTTCAAAAACAGATGTAAGTACAAGCGCGCAAAGCATTACCGTGACGTACACTCATTTAAATAAAAACATCTTTCATTGCTTTGTTATTATTGATAGACGTCACAAGATTTTTGTTACAATGTGAGTTTGCGTTATAAACTAATTTTCTGGCTTACAGAAAGTTAAGCTTTAATGAACTATTTTATTCTATTGACGAAGAAGATGTTTACTCTATTCTCCGTCGGCAATTGCAGCCATTCAAGCCTCCGTCGTCTTTGCTCGTTTGGGATAGGAAAAAAACTAAAAGTTTGTACACATTTAAACTGATATTGTAACCCTATTAATTTGAGCTTTATAATGCATAATATCAACAGAAACGTATGTACATCTGTGCACTTTTTTCTTCAGTAAAGCAACTTAGTTTACCTTAACAATACTTTACGCTATAATTTTTACAAGATATGCTCTGTTCGACTTTGCTTAAGCCACACCTTGAATCCTCGTGTAGAGGCAATGTCCAAATTATATGTGCTAACATATAGTTATACATGTTGTGTAGCAGCCATGATTATGACAATGAATGAAACTGCTTTGGTTTGATTTTGATAAGACTTGGCAAACAGAAGTAGTATTTACGGACAAGATTTAAAACTGGCCAAAATTTGTGAATTTTTTTCCGTTCAGATCATGGATAGATTTTCCCATACTCCTTCATATATACTGAAAGCAGGAAATAGCTTTTCTGCGAGTTAAATTTTATAAAATTTTATAGGCTCTGACGAAAGTTTCTGGTGATATAGAATCATCGCAAAGAGATACACTAAAAACCTAATTCTAATCGAAGAAGCCTTTCGTAAAATGTGTCGTGAAAATTTTAAAAGCTTATGTAGAAAATATTGTATGTGTAAGAAAGATCAGAGTAATAATTATAAATGCATAATAGAAAAGAAACATGTCAATCAAATGTCAGTTAAATATACATATCGAAGCGAAGACATCTTGTTTTTATTCCGTCCAAAGATTTGTGAGTATATATTCCGAACGATCATTAAATGGCACCCAACGTGGGGCCGGCTTCATTCGAAAACCAAATAAATGTAGAAGGATAATATTGAACGACTTCGCGCCAAACGAGGCGGTTATCGTGGCGTGTGTACAAGGCTTGTAAAAGAAGCACTCGAGCTTCTGGATGCCACTGAAGTAGACTTCGAACGATGTAATGTCATCGCGGAACAACTCGAGAGTAAGATGAAAATCTTAGAGAAAATAAACGACGAAATCATTGGGATATGCGATGTAACGGATATTGAACACGAAATTGAAGAAGCAGCCGCCGTCTCGGATAGAATTCTAAGCACTAGACGTAAAATCGAAGCAGTAAGAAAACCGTAGATTTGTCAAGAAACTATAAAAAGAAGGCAAAGTCCTACACTACAAGTCGAACAGATTCGTTTAGTGGTAGAAACAGTAAGCACGAGTAACACAACGATAAGCAACGATGAGAATAACACGAACGCGAATGCGCTTAATACGAACACGAATGCGGTTAAAACGAACACGATTGCGGTTGATACGAACACGAATGCGGTTAATAAGAACACGAATACGGTCTATACGAACACGAATGCTATTGATACGATTACGAATGAAGTGATTAATACAAATTCTACGATTTTGAATGTCCCTATCAGAACAACACCAGCGATCATGATGCCAACGCTTCCCAAACTTCAATTGCCAAAATTCAGTGGAAAGATCACAGAATGGAACGCCTTTTGGGACTTATACAATTTTACGATTCACAGCAACAAGAGTATGTCTAAGGTAAACAAATTCAATTACCTATTCTCATTGCTTGAGGGTAGTGCAGCACGTTCGATAAAAGGACTTACCTTAACATCCGCAAATTATGACGCAGCAATTGCGATTCTGCAAAATAGATTTGGTCGAACCCAACAGGTCATTGCCGCACATATGGATCAAATCCTACAAATATCTGCATGTTCTGAAAACCGTACTGGGCAATTGAGATATGTTTTCGATCAAAATAAGTGTTCAAGTGCGAGGACTTGACTCGTTTGGGGTATCTGCAAACCAGTACGGCAGTCTGCTAATACCAATTATTATGTCCAAACTACCGAGTGAAATAAGATTGCAGGTAGCACGAAAAGTTACTGGTGATGTTTGGAAAATTGACGAGTTGCTCAAAACCATAAAGTTTGAAGTTGAGGCACGTGAAATGAGCGAATCATCGCGCTCAATTAAAAAACCCCAAAACAAAGATAAGCTCAACAAACCATCGACAGCTGGAACATTTGCAGTGACAAAAAATGATAAAGACGGTGCCTGTAGCTTCAAGGTTAAATGCGTATACTGTCAAGGATCACATTATTCAGCATCTTGTGAAGAGGTAAAGGGAAGGGAAGCCCGAGTTAAAATTGTAAGGGACTCCAACCGTTGCTTTATTTGTCTGAAAAAGGGACACCAAGCAAGCAAGTGTATCGTCACAAGAAAATGTCGACATTGTTCCGGGAGGCATCACAAATCTATTTGCAGCAATCCTGCTACCAAGAGTCAGGGTGTCCAAAATGAGAAAGCAATTCATGACACCAATCCACAGAAAGTATCAGAAGGTGTAAACTCTCCAACCACAACAGCTGTCACACGAACTGTCAAGGGAAGTGTTCTTTTGCAGACGGCCAGAGCTATCTGTTCCAGCACGAATTCTCTTTAACACTGGAAGCCAAAGGTCTTACATTCGAAGGTTACTTCAAGGCCGGTTAAGGTTAAATTCAATTGGTAAGGAGACACTTCAATTAAATACCTTTGGCCAAAGCAAGAGTAAACGAGAAAGCTGCGAATTGTTCAAGGTGAGCATTGCAAGCAAGAGTGGAGGTGAGGTAGTAGAGATTAAAGCAATTGCATTTCCAACAATATGTGCACCACTTCCTACAAGGATAAATATAGACGAATATCCACATCTCCATAGTTTAGAACTTGCAGACTTTGATTCTTCCGATAAAAATGGTAGCTGTGATTCAATCGACATTATGATAGGAGCTGATCATTATTGGGACGTAGTCACAGGTGATGTCGTACGAGGAGAAAATGGTCCAACAGCGATGAGCAGCAAGTTGGGATGGCTTTTGTCTGGATGGTCATCACAAAAATCAGACGGACGTACTCTGAACAGCCTCATTTTAGCAGCTGACTGCCTTGATAATTCTACTGTCGTAACCGATAGGGATGAGTTAACAATATCATTGAAGCGTTTTTGTGAAACTGAGAGCGTTGGCTTGACTCCTTTGACTCAGAGAACTCACCCGAGGAACAAGATTTGGTGCAAAATATTAAATTCACTGGAACAAGCTACGAAGTTGGTCTGCCGTGGAAAAATGATCATGTGCAAATTGATGACGATTACGAACTCTGTCATAATAGATTGAGATCATTGCATCGAAAACTGCTAAAGATTCCACAAAATCTTGAAGAATACAATAATGGTATTACTGAACAATTGGCAGCAGGAATAGTCGAAAGGGTCCGGCATCTGATAAGGATCGTGGTAAAATTCACTATCTTCCCCATCATTGTGTCATACGAAAGGATAAGGTTACTACGAAGCTACGCGTTGTGTACGACGGATCTGCTACAACGAACTTGCGTAACTTTTCACTAAAAGATTGCTTACTGACCGGGCCGAACCTCATTCCACAAATCTTTGATTTTCTCGTCAAATTTCGACAAAACAAGATTGGGCTACTTGCTGACATTGAGAAAGCATTCTTAATGATTGGAATTGACAAGGAAGATAGAGACATGCTTCGTTTTTTGTGGCTAAGGGATACTAGGGATCCGCATTCAGAAGTATTAAAGCTAAGGTTTTGTCGATTGGTTTTTGGTCTACGACCTTCGCCAGCAATTCTAGGAGCTACTATCAACCATCATTTGAAGACACACGAGAAGCAGGAGCCAGAACCGGTTGAACACTTGAAAAATTCTCTGTATGTCGATGATTTTGTGTCCACTGCCGAAACCGATGAAACTGCTTTGCAAATATACAAGGGAACAAAGCAGTTGATGGCCAAGGGTGGATTCAACTTGCGAAAATGGAACTCGAATTCCAGTAACGTAGTAACGTTCATGGATTCAGTGGTGCATCTGAAAGTGCAATTGGTGCTGTTGTCTATGTAAGAACAGTCTATGAGAATGGAACCATCGACGTGAAATTAATCGCTTCAAAGACAAAGGTCGCACCAGTGAAAAAGCAAATGATTCCACGATTAGAGCTGGTGGCAGCGACTGTACTAGAGAAGTTAGTAGAGTCTTTGTTATAGGTACTCAGGTAGAGTCTGGAAGTTTTTTATTGGGTTGACTCGATGACAGCATTTCACTGGATACGAAACGATCGAGCATGGAAACCATTCGTGCAGCATCGAGTGAACAAGATTTGAAGTATTTCGTTGACGGAATCTTCGAACTTTTGTCCTGGATCACTTAATACTGCAGATTTACCCCCACGAGGTATTTCTGGGCGGAGTCTTCTTCATGGTTCAATGGACCCAAATTCTTGGCAAGGGACGAAGAAGAATGCACAAAACGTCCAGTTGGCAACCTCTCACAAAGTGAAGAAGTTCTGAGGGAAATTGTGAAAGAACATCCGAATGTCGTAAGATCACTAGTTTCGAATGAAATCGAACAACGAGCCATGCCAGATCTTAACAAAGCAATCGACATTGCTCGTTATAGCTTCACGAACAAACTTCTTCGAATAACTGCTTATGTAATGAGATTCATCAACATATTAAAGAAGATGCCACGGTGCGAGCGAACAACAAACAAACTCATAACCTCCGAAGAACCAAGCTCAGACGAAATAAGGAAGGTGAAGCTGCTATGGATAAGGTCTATTCAACAACTATCCTTGGAAAAGGAAATATTATTCCTTCTGTCAAAGAATGCGAATTCTTCAATACCTATTTACGTTAAGCAATTTGGGCCATTTCTTGAAGATGATCACGTGCTGCGGTGCCGTAGGAGACTGAAGAATTCATCACTGAATCTGGAGAGCAAAAATCCTGTATAGCTTCCAAAGTAATCAAAATTTGTGGAGATATTAATATGCGAGGCTCACCACAATGTGAAGCACAGCGGGGTTCGTGATACACTAACAACCATTAGAGAGCATTTTTGGATAATCCGTGGTCGAGAAGCAGTAAAGAAAATCGTCAGAAAATGTCGTATGTCGCAAAGCCGAAGGTCTTCCTTATGAGGGAACGCCTCCTCCAGATCTTCCTGTTAGTAGAGTGTCGGATGATCCCCTTTCACAAACGTAGGTTTGGACTTTGCAGGACCGTTGTTCGTACGAGAGAGTTGCGAAAGGAATAATTTGTCGGATAATCCATTAAAGGTGCATATTGTATTGTTTACGTGTGCGTCTACTAGAGCCATTCATCTGGAGCTCATTCCTTCTTAAGCGTTCCAGCCTTTCTCCGCGCGTTCCGCAGATACGCTAGTCGACGAGCACTGCCAGCTCTTCTTATATCCGATAATGCTAAGATTTTTCGAGCTGCATGCTTAGAAATTCGCAAGTTATGTCGTTCTGAGGAAGTGTTGCGCTATCTTGCAAACCATCAGATTACATGGCAATTTATCGTCGAAAAGGCCCCTTGGTGGGGAGGCTTCTGGGAACGTTTGATTCGAAGCGTGAAACGTCCGTTGCAAAAGAAAGTTGGTAGAACCAATCTAACCTACGACGAGTTGCATACTATTGTGGTTGAAATCGAGGGCGTAATAAAGGCACGACCCCTAACCTACGTGTACGACGATGAAGAAGCTGTATCTCTTCCGCTAAGCCCGTCGCACTTGGTGTATGGAAGACGAACAATGACCATGCCAAACAGTGAGCACTTTGAAATTCAGAGCACCTATCAATCTTTGACGAGAAAGGCAAAACATCACAAAAATTTGCTGCAGCGTTTTATTCTTCAATGGAGAAACGAGTATCTTTTAGCCTCACGAGAGCAATACACTTCAAAATCAAGAGGTAATCAAAATCCCGAAATAGCAGTGGGAGATATCGTCATTATTCGCAACGATCAAACAAAACGTATCTTTTGGAAGGTGGCGAAAGTTGAACAATTGTTACAAGATGACGATGGAATTACACGAGCTGCACAAGTCAGAGTCCTTCGTGGAGACTCTAGTCATTCACACTTGTTACGACGTTCTATCAGGCAACTTATCCCAATTGAGGTTCATCAGAAAAAGACAGTAACGAAAGAGTAGAGAGCGATAAGAACGGCGAAGAAGAACAAGTGCTTTGTCCAACTAATCGACCACAACGCAGCACGGGAATAACAGGACAATGGCGAAGATTGCAGAAAACAAACAAGCTCTAAACAACTGTACATTCTTAGCAAAAAATAGTTTTGTTTTTTTTGTTTTGTTTGTTGTCAACATTTTTATTATGTCAACCCTGGGGAGTGTAAGAAAGATCAGAGTAATAATTATAAATATATGATAGAAAAGAAACATGTCAATCAAATGTCAGTTAAATATACATATCGAAGGCGAAGACATCTTGTTTGTATTCCGTCCAAAGATTTGTGAGTATATATTCCAACGCTCATTAAAGTGTGTTTGACATTTTTATCCATTGTTGAAATGTATCTGTAAAACAAAAACTACATGTAAACAAGTCGTAATCAACCGTATTCTCATAATCTATGAAAAAAGTAAAATGATGAAGTTTATTTCTGCTAAGAATATATTACATTATCTTTGACAATTGACAAATCAATCCGTAAGATTTTCTTTTCAAGTTGCATAAATTTATTGCATGGATTCCGCAAGACGCTGTTGATTGCTACCTACCATGCCGCTTGTACTGCTAACACCAGTAAGCATGCAGTTGATTAATGTTATAGATTAAATAACGTAGCAAATCCTTATTCAGAGACGGATCAACATAGTTAGTTTTGTTGATTACAATGAGTTATCAATTTTTACAAAGAGATATCAATTTTTACAAAGATTTATCATCTTTCCAAAAAAGAAGGCGTGAGTTCCTAGAAATTGTTTCAGAAAAGTGAGGGACACGAGCATTAAAGGTTCCGACACGAGTGGACCTTCTGTCGAGATATCTATACTGTGGTCGGCATATTTAGTTGACAGGGATGTTTATTTTGAGTAAGTAATGGTTATTTAAATTATAGCCTAAAACAACAACTGCCACAAAATAAATCCACTAGCAAAGTGTGAAAGCATGGATATTTACCATAGGTTTTAATAAAGGTATGTAAGAATCATAACATATTGTTTATCGCAATAACATTGCACAACAATCGTCGCAGTTCAAGATTCAATATATTGACGTATGTGTAGTTAAGGTGATTATTATTTTTAAGTAGAAACTGATGTTTTAAGACAGGAAATATACAGAAAATACTGTTATAGTGTCAGCTATTTGTTATTTTGTAACGGCAATTGAAAGTGTACACATACTTTATGCACAAATCGTGCTTAATGAGTGAGGTATATACAGCATAAGTGTTAAGTGTTAATTGCCGTATTTATGGACGTGCTAAAGTGGATAACAACTGATAAAATCTACATTTGTGTCTTATCTAGAGAGGATTATCTTTATAGTTTAAGTATCAGCAATTAAAACCATACATTTTCAAGTCTGATTACACAATCTAGTTTTTGTTGAAGCTAACTAGCAGGATAAACAATTTACTTCTGTTGCATGGAATGCATTCAGCTAATTGACAACAGCCGAGTTTCACATAGCATGAAAGTAGAATCAGCCTTTGTCCATAAATAAGATGCCAACAGATTATAAACTGCAAAACTTTGAACAAATGTCATTTTCACGAAGAATTTGATCGAATAAAAAGATCCTTGCGTCTATAGAACCATTTGCAAAATAAATTAAAGTGCTCATACATTTATACATATTTGAAAGCTACTATGATCAACTAGATACATTAGAAAACTACATAAGTGTACTTTGCTGAATTGTAACACAGTATTTGTGAGTGAAATCCAATTATGACTTAATTCATAATATCATGCCTGTCAATAAATTGGTGAATAACATGGTATAAGAAATTATCCAAATCTAAAATTTACATTGTCTGCATGTGAGCATTAATTTGCAGGTAGCACAATGTTATCCAGGGGCAGCGCAAGGGAGATTAAAGGCAACCATTGTGTTTCTACTGCCATGTTAAAAATAGTTTATAATGTTAAAAATGTTATTTTAACATTAACTAAAGAGAAAAGTCGCCAAGAAAAACAAAAAAGCCAAACGTATTTCAGCAATACAAATGGCAAACATAAACAAGACATCTGTTTATCATGTGCCTGCATATCAATAAACGAGCAATGAGAATGAATTAGTGTGTTTAAACAAACATTTGCATAATTCAGAATAGATGAATTGGATTAAAGTTAGCTACGCAAAACTTGCAATTTTATATCCAAAAGATAATATAAAATATCTAAAATTAACCAAGATACATGATGTAACTCAGAGTTGTCGGATAGTTCTGTTTTTATTCTTATTGGGCAAAGATGACATGTAACACACAGCACAATCCATTTTATAATGCTTTTTTCAGGTATGAATTAATGCATTGTAATCATGTATGAGCCCTGAATGAGTCCATTAGCTGTTTCACTCAGCATATATAGAAATATATTGTAACATAGAAATTCCTAAAGACATTTTCTTCAAAGAAACACGCTGAAGTGCTTTACTATATGAAAGTCTCATAAAAAAGTTTTCTCCCTGATAAATGAACTTGATCACTTGAACTGAAATTAAACATTTTAAACAAGAAATTTGCTGTTTTCAACAGCATTTTATAGCATGCAGTTTGGCTTTCCCCTTAAGAACAACTTTAGAGTTGCAGTTTCAGTGTCTTGTTAAATATACAACGTGTAAGAGTGACTTTACACCTGCTTCGTGCAAGTTTTACAATGTCATAGTGTGACAGTGCTATCTTTTGTTGTACATTGAGTACACATCAGAGAAATATTAAAACAGTTGCTGGTTAATTAATCTCGCCTAATCATGTTAACTTATAGTTTAATGTTGGATTCAGAAAGGGGAAAAAATTTGCCCTTACTTTACAGTTGATCGAACCTCACAAAATTTAGTTCTGGAACAAACAACCAAAATGGAAAAGGGAATGTAAAATACTTGCTTAGCACAATATCAGGGCTCATCATGCTGCAGGATACATAGGGAACACAAATATATGTAGAATCTAAACACATCTAGAATAACTATGAACCTAACACAGACAGCTTTACACAAAAATTTGCAAAAGCAGATTTTGAAGGAGCCAGTAACTACATTACACTTGAAAGGAATTGAATTAAAAGTGGGTGAATTTTTAGGACATTCCATGGGCTTAAGAAAAAACAAGAAACAACAATCACGCACTGAAAAAATTTCAGCTCAGCATTAAAATATTCATCTCAAAGTAAATATTTAAGAGTTTCATTGGGTTATTCATACGAAAACCAGGTCTATATTTCATAGTTACACATTATCATTTTAAAGTGACACAAACTTTCCCTTGTTTGTCCACTATCTAACAAGTAACACCCTTTTGCCGCTTAGAAAAGTTTAAGGATTCAATAAGTCGAGAAATGTGAAACTTTCAACATCCTAAAACCATATTACCCAGTGTCAATTACTTTAAAGTGAAGCTGCTTAGAACAATTTTTCTCACATTTTTCAAAGCAACAGCCTGCAAAACAGCAACTTTCACAAGAGGCTATAATAGGAAATTCAAAATATCTCCAAGTTGTTTGCACAATTTGAAACTCACTTTATCTACGCCTGTTAAGAGATAGGAAAAAAATATCGTAGAAAAAAGCCTATGAACATTACATAGATCTTCATGTAATCTTAACATAGACAATATCTACCCAACTCAAAATCGAAAAGTCTCTGGAAGATAATTCTTCATTAAAATCAAAATTAAAAGCCTGACCTTAATTCTAGCCCTAACCAAAAAATTAAGGTATTATAAATTGGTTTATGATTTAACATGACTTTGACTCGTAGATTTCATTTTAGATTATTTATAGTGTTAAAGCATTTTGGACAATGATCAAAGTCGTTTTGATAATTGCTATTGTGTCACGTTCTATCAAATCAACCCTTCTGGCCTCAGTTATTACTTGAAAATAACTGAACTAAAAAAAAGGGGGAAAGAAGATCTTAACATGTAGCTATAGATTGTGCCTTGTGAAAATTTTGTCTTCTTCTAATACCTAATTTATAACGAAGAAAGAGATATACCTAGGCGAAGAAGTGGACAAACTTTTTAATAAGAATCAACCGCCATGTAGTATCGAAAGACAATTCGTAACCACAGGAAGAAAATTTGAGGCTGAGGCTCAAGCTGATACGCCCTTAAATGTGAGTACCATATTTAACAAAGAATAACATCATAACGCCCTTGATGCAAAATTTGTTAAATGGTTGTTACGATCCTAAGTAAAAATCCTATAAGACCCCAGGCAGGATATTACCAATGCTTATTCCATCCTAGTAAGAATCCGATGATGATCCTGCATGACCTTACAAAAGATTATTTGTTCTTCCCTTACCATAATATTCTATATAATATTACATTAAAGAATTCTATAACATATTTTATGCAATATTCAATTGATGCTAATAGATCATGCAAGATCCTGTAAAATCCTCTACAGTATTTTTCTAGAAAGCAGGAATCAAAAAAGCACGCTACAAATTGAGAAAAACAGGTCATATTTGAGAGATGGAAGATGAAAAAATTAACCTTTCAAGTGACACATGCTTCCTTTATAACAACTATAGTTTTTCATTACTTATTAGAAAATGCGATATATGATGAGCAATTGGGATCATTTATAAAAAAACCAATTTGTCAAAATAAATTGATATTTAAAGTTAATATATAATTGTATATTGTCAGGTAATGTAGAATTTAAGGTCAAGAGTGCCTCTACAACGTATAGGTTTACATTGCTTTCTCAGTAAATATACCACTCTTATATGTTTAACACGTAATAAAATCCACAAGGCAGCATGCTATAAGACTTTGACAATTTAAAAAAAAGAGCAGGAAAATACCTATGCTCCTAAAAAATAATCAAAATGTCATAGCATATTTTTTACTTTGAGCTCTTAGGTGAGTGATGTATAATTCCCACTCCTTGTATTTGTGAATGCACTCTGCCTTTGTGTTGACCACTTGTACTTTTCCATTTACATATCACCAAATACAAAATAAAAAATACAGCTTATCCTTGACATTGCCATATTAATGCAAAAAACTCCTGTAACTAATTAAGAAGGTACATACCTTGCTTGGTCAAATATCATACCTTCACATTTTCTTTTTAAAGAGAAATAATCAAAAATTCTCTACAATGGCAATTTTTCATCCACTATTCCTCTATAAGGATTAAAAAGATGGAGAAAAATACATAAGCATACTAAATACATTACAAAAAACATATCAAAAAAATATGAATAAAGATACAAAATTTTCACTTAAATCTGTCAAAGACACTTGACTGGCCAATGGTATTAGTATTGTCAGACACAAAGTAAACAATACAATTTTTCCAGAATATTAACACCAGAGCTTTTTTGATAAGCTAAATTAGCTGTTGGATACATCTATTTCCTCCCAGAATTGGAAACAGGAATTTTCATATTTGTCAAAAAATTATTGCATGAAAATCATACATTGCATGATTTTTGATGTAATATTTGTAGCAACAAAATGTTTTCATTAAAACTTACCGATGTATCAAAACTAAGTTTTCATTGTTAACAAATGATGCAAATGGCAAAGGACAAACAGCTCTGTTCTGGGTAGGGATTATCAGCATGCTTAATTATCAAACAAAATAAAAATATGGTAAAACATTATCCACATTCTACATGCACAGGCCATAAAATGAGAATTCATGTTGGTTGTTGTGTATGAGAATAACCATGATACATTTTTTTTTCAATAAAAATGCTCTGACTTCTTGAAAAATTGATTAAAAGTAATAAGGATTACCATAATTTCTAATTAGCAGCAATTTTAAAAAACACTTGAGAAAAACGACGATTTTTTTGAGAGCAAACATGTTTCGACATTATCAGAATGCCATCTTCAGTGCAGAATGATTAGTGTTAAGTAATATGATACATAATATGATATGAGTAAATTAATTACAATGAGTATTAAGTATTAATAACTATAACGTAAGTTCTAAAAATAAGTATTTATAACAAAAGTATTATTATAAAGTAAATATAGTGTTGTAGTGGTGAACTTGGATATTTAAATCGGGATTAGTTTTATTAATGTGTAGAGCTTCCTTGATTTTGAGTGAGAAAGTGGATTGATCAGTGTCGATGATTTTAAAACAGGAAGGTGAGAATTTGTTTTTACATGAAGGAGAGGCTTGAAGATGTTTGTAGATAGTGGAGTTTTTGTCTGTGTGAGTATGTTCCTTTATCCTGGTAGATAATTGGCGAGAAGTTTCACCAATGTAACGGGAATTACATCCTTAATACTTAATACTCATGGTAATTAATTTACTCATATCATATTATGTATCATATTACTTAACACTAATCATTCTGCACTGAAGATGGCATTCTGATAATGTCGAAACATGTTTGCTCTCAAAAAAATCGTCGTTTTTCTCAAGTGTTTTTTAATAAGGATTAAATTGAACAAGGATTACCAAGAACAAGCTGTCATTGTTACTTGAGATCAATGACATGACTAATCTAAAAAATTATGAAAAAACAATATCAACTTTACAGTGATAGAGCATGTTGACATGCTATTATATCTTTACAATTAACTAAGATTGACTTGCTTTCACTGATTCAACGAGCTTAAATATTAACATGTAAGGATTTACCTTATAAAAATCGAAGACCCAGAAACAAAAAATGCCATTTGTTGTCATGTGTTAATATTTCTGATAAAAACTGCAATAGCATACAATTAAAAATATAATTGTAATTAGTTTACATTGCAACAAAATGGCCCTCAAATTCTCTAAAGCTGACACAAAGCATGGCAGCTCAATATAAAATTGGCAGAACCAAATTGAATAGACTGACCAACTGCCAATGCCACAAACTTATTGCGAAACATCAACAACAGAAAAATAAGAGATGACTTAAAGAAAAACAGTCAATATTGTCACAGTAAATATTAATAGTGGTACTGCACATGGTAACATAAGTTGAGAAGAACATGAGCATTTTAGTCAATAAATCTTAACCTTGGTCTGTCTAGTCAATAAATCCTAACCATCAATGCTCAAACTTAGAAACGATGGAAACAGCTTTCGAAAAGGGCAAATAATTGCATAAAGATTTGCTTTTCAATGTGCATTGCCTTGATGCTTTGTGCGTGTTCCTTATAACGTACTAATTGAGTTATCATAATAATAATTAGCCATCATTAAAGAATCAGTTTTATCCAGAAATTCAACTATAAAGAAAAAATTTATTCATGATTATATAGAATATTATGAAACTTTACCTCAATGGTGGAAAGCAGTTTTTTTAGATCTATTCCAAAGTAATATTTGCTAAGTTCGTTTGACGATGGAGCCCAAATCCTATTGATGTTCGATATTCTAGTGAAGTGAAAGTGACTGAAATCCGTATTGATCAGCAGCGATTTTTCAAAATACCATGGAAGTTGCGCTGATTTTATAACATTTTCAAAATTTGTAATGAATGAAAAAATTCAATACAAATTTTCTTTGGAAAGAAGCCAACAATCATCACACAAAAATAGGTACGCGCGTACATGTGGGTAGCCACAAAATAGACGGCAAATACATAATATAGATTAAACATTAAACTTTGTTTTAAACATTGACGGCAAGTACGTAATTTATAAAAATTTTCGACATTGCAAAAATGTGCAATGAGCTCAATCTTCAGTCGAATGACCAACCCAAACAGACCTTTCGGAATCAGAAACGCAAGTGGTACTTACCAAATATATTTGAGAGATGTAATACGTTCTAGGTTGTGATATGGTTGTAAGTAATAGAGTAGTGGGTTTATTGACCTCTTTCGTTTGCGCTTATAATGTACAATCCTCACTCTGGTCACAGTGCTTTGGTGAGCAAAGCGCAAAGAAGAAAGCAAATGACTGTATTTTCATACGAGTCTTAAATGTATTAAAGTAAACTTCTCGTTGTGGATTTACATGAGGATAAAGTCATATAAAAATACATCAAGCCTTATGATACATTTCAAACACAGTGCGACGAATTGTTTATTTAAAAATATTTTGGTATGTGCTCCCCGTATTTAGAAAAGTTACGTAATTTTCATTTGAATGATGAGTGAGCTAAAAGCACATTTTGAAATTCTTAACCATTTTAAAAGTTTGATTTTGTCCATCTATTTTCCATACACTTTATGGCTTCCCACACCCATTTGTTAGCTTGTTAAGCGCTCTTGCATATATTACTTGTCACATGACTTAGCTTACATCGTTAAGTTTAAGTTGCAATAAATAAATATGGTCAAATATGATTTCAAACGAATTTAGATATGTATTTATTGAATTTTTTGCTGAAAACTATTTTTTGATACAAATATTGAATTTCATCAGCTTTTTTTTTCAAATAATTTTCTGACGTATATAAGTGATATGTTGTTCAGTCAACCGATAAATCAACGCACTTCATACGAATTGTATTTATTTACATTATAAGATGTGACACTTGAATAATGAATATATGTTCGGTAATTTTGCTAAAATGGGTTGTGCTGTTTTGTTGCTGTTTTGTTAGAACACGTATACTGATCTTATGACTGATGGTAAGTAAACAAAGCGGGATGCCAGGAACAACACTAAACGTAAAGACCCTGAAAGATGCTTGGATAGAAATACATGTTTAGCGATTAAGAATTTTAGCATTTGAATTACAGAAATATTTCAGACCGATACGAATCTGATATCCATCAAATTACCATGCTTAAAAACGGGGTTGCTAGGTAGCATTATGCGATAAAGAAATCCATAAAAGGCAATACGAACTTGTTGGCGAAACTCCTTATCCTTGTACAGATGGAGAAAAGAAAATAAAACTAGAGTGAAAGTAGAAAATTAGCCACCCTAAATGTTTTAGTCATACTTACAACAAAAACAATTTTCGTTTACTTATGTGCCATTTTTACTTATCTCAATTTTATCTTTCGTTGATAAGTGCAGACTGCCAATCAAAGGCTTGAAAGGATAATTTAGTGACCAAAGAACATAGCTTCAGTTCTGGTCGCTAAGCATTCAGATGGTTTTTTAGGAGAAAACACTTTTGAAAACTACGCGCATAAACTTTCTGTTTACATTTTCAGTTGGGATGTAAAAAACATTTATGGTTATTTAAAATGGAATATTCTAGCTGATAGTTCGTAAACAATGCTTTCTCTAATTTTTCTAAATTTTCTTCAAAGTCATACATAATATAAATCCCAACAAGGTTTTTATATTCACATGAAAAATATGTGACTTGGACGAGATTTGAACTCGTACCTTTGGAATACTAGTCCGCCACTTTACCTGTGAAGCGGCGGTGCGATGGCACAGATGATATAGTGCCATCCAGTAACTGCTATTATGTCATAATTTTAAATTAGCTTGCAGACAGTACACATGCAGTGGAAAGCTTCATTAACAATGACAGAAATTGACTGGGACATAAAAATAGTGGTGAGTGTACGATCCACGACACGTCTATGAAAGACGACGTACG
Source organism: Xenia sp. Carnegie-2017 (assembly GCF_021976095.1). Lineage (NCBI taxonomy): Eukaryota > Metazoa > Cnidaria > Anthozoa > Malacalcyonacea > Xeniidae > Xenia > Xenia sp. Carnegie-2017. Next base: position 10,346,303 of record NW_025813493.1, read on the forward strand.
CGACACTGTGTTCTAGGGCGGTTGCGTTGCCATGCCGTTTGCTGGGTTGTCAGTCAATCGTTCTACCCCTTAAATTCGGCATTTTTTCGTCGCAAAACCAACGTAGGATTTCAGAGGTAAACTTCTTGCAAAAACGTTGGTCAAAATAACGCTACTTTCCGTTTTATTATAATTTCGTTTAACCCTTTTATTTTATACCACGATTTCGTGCAGTGTAAACCTATAAAGATAATATTTGACAATATATGCACGACAATAAATCCGCCATTTCTTGTTTTAAATGTTCGAGTTCATCGCATCATGTTGGGTTGTCAAATCGTAACAAAGTTTTTGATATAAATCGCCAACGCACTGACCGCGCTAGAGCCCATTCTCACATACGTCGTCTTAGAAGGACGCGTCGCTAATTGTAAACTTGCTGGTAATATTTGAGAGAATACGATCGTTCAAAATAATTTGCTTTTTTTTAGTAGACTTATAGTGGGGGATTTAAGGATAGACAAATTGTTAAATACATTGTCTCAGCAGCAAAGCTATTCATTGTGATGGTATAACAGATAAATTCATACTAACCTGATATTTCTTTCTATTGGCTTTTTTATTTACTAATTAACATAAAAATAAACAATGCCTTCTGTTCCTTAAGACTTTATTGTTGTAGTGAAAGTAAAAGTTGTTAATCGTTTTTTTCACCAGAAGGAGCTCGAAGAATGAAAACCTATGTAACTCGGACAACCAAAGATAAGCCGGAGTTTTAAATTCAAATTTTTCTGTATTATCGAAAAATTACACGCATGACTGACCAGAAAGCCTGGAACCAATCTAAATGTTTCTTATATTGCTTCACGCGCGAGTTTTGCTAAGAACTTATACAAAATCAAATATAATTCACTTACTTATATTATAAATACCTATATTGCCATCGACCTATGTGACATTACATGCACTGAATTTCACTGTGCTACTTGGCCCCTATTTTAAATACAGAATTATAGCCAAACTCTGTTTTAGAGTAGATCGAGCTAATGTTAATTATGACAGGCGTTATCCTCCTTTAGAAAGTCTATTGCACAGGTCTCAAAAAATAACTCTAAATCTGTTAATAGTCAAATGCTTTCTTTTGTAGTTTACTATATCAGCATTTGTTGACAAAAACATGAGATTAGGAATTGATGATTCATTCATTTAATCTTTTCTCTGTTAATATTTTGACTGAGCTCTTAATTCAAAGCTTGACACTACGTTAGCTGTAGAAGTGGTACTTTTAAATATGGACTTGGTTCACTGTTCTTCAATGCATTGAGAGCAAAAACCGAATAAAATGGACACAAGCCGCCGAAAACCATCAAATCATTATGAAAAGTGATTGCCTATACTGAATATGTACTTCGTTAGTCAGAAAAGTACTATGCCTTTTAAAACATAAAATTGACTAAAAATTCCACAACATCTGCGGGTTAATGAAACAATTGATCTTTCAAACATTTCAGTCAAACAATTTCCATGTCATCATATAAGTAATACATCAACTGCAAAAAAACTTTATTTTTCTCAATGCAAGAACACAAGTAAAAAGAGGCACTTTTCAACAGGGATGAGGAATTTTCTTTAGAACTGCATATTGAACTGGGTTAATTTCATTGAGCACAAGTTTCACAACACCAATCGCGTCTCAATAATCCTTAACTCTGAAAAGATAATCTTCTGGTGGAAATGAAACAATCTGAACAATTTCTTCAATTACACTGGTAAATGCTCCAATACCGATAACACAGATTTCAACACCGTCATCTCTCAGTTTCTTTGCATTTGGTACTGTTTGGCTTTTATCTACGTTTGACTGTCCATCTGTCAGAAGAAACACCATTTGACGTGCACCGCGACGGCTTCCTATATAAATTAGACAAAAATGAAGTGAATGCATTGGTTTGATAGTTTGAGAGATAGATGTTCTATGCAAATTATAGAAGAAAATGTTGTTGTTTACTTAATATTAGTATTGCTATTTTTAAAATACTGATGCTAGATAAACCAGTTTTAATGATCTTATTGTAACTCAATATTATTGAAGGAAAAGCTAATGAATCAGAAATCGCACAATGATCTCTACATTTCAAAGATCTTAGACGAATTCAAAGTCATTCCTCTTTTAATGAAACTATAGTTGGCAAAGTCCCCACAAATCTGCAGCCTTTTCATTGTTATTACTCTTACGCTTGTTATTAAAGAAGTAAAATCAAAAAAAGCGCTTTTTTAGAATTTTAAATTAGTAACGTACACGTTCAGAGTAAGGTATTTATTTAGATTTATGTAACTATCAAAATTTTAAATTTCAGCTTTTAACTAGCATGAAAGAAATAGAGAAATATTTGTAAGCAGCATTTTGTTGATAAACCAGTTAGTAATGACTATTATAATTTTTCAACTTCATTGTATAAGTAACTGTTTTTTGTCGTCTCACCTTTCGTAGAATCATCAAATAAATTTTTTGCTTTTGTTAAGCCGTCAGCAGTGTTTGTCAACCCTCTTTCATAGCTGAATAAATCAGAATTTGTGGCAGCTTGTGAAGCAGGAAAGAAATTGAACATAATCCTTGCGTAATTGGAGTACTGAACACCAGACCAGTTACCATCGTAGTTGGAAGGTAATTTTATATTCATCATATTTTTCATTGCCTGTTTTCCCTTCTTGTACTCACAATCTCCAATGGAACCTGATGAATCCATTACAACAGCAGTGTCTTGAAGATAAACTCTTCGTTATTTATGAGAGAAGACGGCAGACGAAAGAATTTCTATACAATTTTATCTGCTGTCACATTTATTTGAGGAATTTATTTGAATTCTAAAATAAATAGTCGTAGAGCGCAGTTTCCCACATTACCGAAAATCGTTTAAATTCTATGGCGTTATTTATCATAATGGCAAAAAGTTGAGTTTATTCTATCCAAAAGTAACCAGCTGGTACACTACAACAGTATATTTAGCACAAGACAATTTCATAACGTTAACTTACTGTCATAAAACTGCTTATTACTGATCTGAGGTAAAGTGGGATTCGGTGTAGTGGCTCTAATCCAAAATGGTAGTGTACTTTCCACTTATGTTATTCCACATACAAATGCAAGAGTTATCATGGAAAGTGTGGTTGCACAATTCCTGTTAGGACTTGAATGTTGAATTGATATCTCCTAATGATATAAATGAACTTTAAATACTTAATGATTTCCCTCGGCCTCATTCTCGTGCAAAAACCTTCACAAAGTACTTGTTTTAAGTTCATGTTGAAAATCTTTAACTTTAAAGCCTAGTTTTCACTGCAACATAAGCAAAAGAAAGAAACCAAAGCAAAGCAATATTCTCCAGAGGGTAGAGGAAGGAAAAGAAAAGGAATTTGCTTTACAATGTACATTTGTTTCACCTTAATTACGCTTATGTCAGGATCTAGCATTTCTGCTTATGCTTATATGTTGATGATTGTGTTGGCCGCTTCATTGCATTCTTTTTATTTTCTTTTGTCTTTGCTTGTCCTTAGGCTTATGTCCCAAGTGAATGCCATGCTTAAAAGATTCACTTTTAAACGAAATTTGCATTTCGTACTGAGCTACCCTTAATCTACTGTTTGGTTACAAATGTTCCCTGTGACATTCATTAGTTATACGTTCCAGATGTGAGAAAAATGAACAAAAACGTTTCTTTTAATTTGCGTGGTATAAAAACAATAAGTATGTGGTATTTTATTAATAGTGAGCACTAAAACTTGAGCTTTTTACTAACAAACTCAAGCAATCGAGGAATAAAAAACTTATGCATGAAAATGTGTAAACCATTTTCACAAGGAAGAGTATACTTAATGGTAAATAAAATGTCACACAAGCAATTTATTATTACAGGATGTTTAGAAACTCATATAAGAAAAATAGTTTGAATCTTATTTTATAACATGCAATAAATAACATAGAACGGCATGATCTTTATATGCACTAACTTTGGTTTATGTGAAACATGCAGATTTAACTTTATTACTTGAAATTCTGCCAATGCAAATTTAATTCTGTTTGAAAAAAAGTTTTTGTTCTGATACAAGTAAAAAGATGATGACTGGTATAGTGCCACTTTACAGGGCGTGCGTTCAACAATGAGATTCGCCAAACTCATTCTTATAATGATGATTTAAAATAACTGTGGAACGTCGTTAAATAATTGCATGGCTTTACTCATTTTGAGTGTTTTGATTTTGAAGTTTACACTTTTAATAATTTGGAGAAAATTAGCTTAATGCGTGCTCAATTCGATCAACTTCAGCAGAAAGCGATAAACGTTCTATATAGTTTTGTAAATATTTGTCTCGTCGTTACTTGATAACCATGAACAGATTTCAATGAAGATTTATAAATATAGGAACGTAACAAATCAAGACATATTTTGGCCATGGATATTTGCTTTCAGCTATGTACTCAAAAAAACTTATGTGGCTAGATTTACTATGACATAAGCCTACAATAGATAAAGTATGTATGAATCGAATAAAAAAATTACCTGCAAATTTTCACGTTAGCTTTGTTCAACTTTGCAAAATGTAACCACAAGTGTACAGATGTTTTCTTACTCCTTCTTCTATTAATGTTCCTAAGACTGCAACTTGTGGTAGCAAACAACTTTGGTATATACCCCATGCAAAGCATGTAGCTTCCACTTTGCAAAATCATAGACACGAAGCTTACCAAAACAATGCATATAAGCGAAGAAAAAGTTGGAAGTTGTCAGAGGTTATTTACATGATTCGAGGGATTAAATATTGCCAAAACTTCAAGCAAAAAATTAAAGCTATTTGTTGAAACAGTTAATTCTCAAATTAGGCCAAATTAATTCTTTTCATTTTAAATGCTTAGCGTTTTTGTAAAGTCGGAATATTGTAAAAATGCTCAAGATGATTTATCTGATGATAAGTATTTAATCTTTTCCATTTGCCAAAATCATTTATCACTTTGCTGAATCCAATGTACTCGGGCTTATGTAATCAGCCCCTCAGGCCAAAAATTCTTTTTAAGGCTTAAGCTTCAAAGACTGCCAGTATCTAATCAGCAAATACAATAATTTAATGATCTATATTTAAATTCAAACATACTTATTTCATATTGATCACAACTGAAATCTAAATACCTTATAGCTGTGTAAACGCTTCCTTTACAACTTGGTAAATTTTTAGAATAGTCCGACTATTCTACAAAATTATAGTCCACCAAATACAAAACAAAATTTGCTAATAGAATACAATACGCCTGACTTTCAAATTGACGACTGCACCCGGTCGTGAACAGTGCGTGCAAGTCAAGGCATCATTGACTAATAGAAAATATAGTATCAAAGTAACAAAATAAAAAAATGAGTAAGAGGCATAATTAAAATCAAATAAATAAAGATCAGATGGTGCAAGTTGTGCTTATGCCTCCGTAAACAAGAATGCGTTTCAAATAATAACTTCAGATAAAACTGAAATGCAATTCGGACTTTGTAAAAATAATACGTAATTACTCATCATTTTGGTGACCTTTGTACTCAAAATAGATTAACTATTTTTTTAGGAAAATACGCATGTCGCATGGCTCTTTTGACATACCCTAAATCCGTTCCTGATAACAACTGCTGAAAATACTTTTTTGTAGTTTTGTCTCATTCAAATACGTAAGTACACACATGTGCTCGGCTATTAGCTCCCTCAAAAAAATAACTTAATGGCAACTGCTGCACATTTTGTTCGCTTGTATACTTGAGAAAAGACGTATTTGAATATATTTTTGGGCACTCAACATCTTTTCGTGGAAATGGTGAAAGAGATATAAAATAATAAATTAAAACGAACATTAATTATTCGTCTGGGTGTTCCTTTTTTTGGAACAACTTCATTTACCTGATATGTTTTAAACATAAGCAGTTTTCCAGTTGCATAGGGTGGAACACATAATTTTATACATTCAAAAAAATACCACCCCAGTCAATTTCATAAAATCCCACTTAGTATGTTTTTAGTCAAAATACAAGGTTCGTGCCAAGAGACTTCATTACAGAGGTTGTGGAAGGAAGCAATATAATGTCAAAACACATCAATGTTGCTCAAATAATTATAATATTGTCAGAATATTTCAAACATGTCCTGGTGATTGAGTAGTAATTGATGTCTTTAACATATTAAAGATATCTTGTTAACCATGGAAAACGGAGACTTTTAACTAACTTTAATTTAGGTTGAAGACTTATGAAAAATTTTAAACTAATGCTGCTAAAAACTCTAAAAGGAGCTTTTTGTTGATTTTATTGCTATATTTTTAGGAAAGTTTAACTACTTAAAATTTATTAAGCAAAACTGAAACGTATATATTTAAAGCAAAAGGTTTTTCTGATGTGATAATGTGCACTTACTTCGTTAAAATATATTTGGTTATAATGTTAAACAAAACTACATCTTTTTTAAGATGTAAGACAGACTAATTTAACGGTATGTCCTCTTATAAACCACTGTGTAAGAATCACTTCTCGTCAAATATATCTTCATGTTATAAAAATGAATTTACATAAAGGGTGAGGTTACGGAAGCAGTGGCGGATTAAGACTACGTCAAATATATCTTCATGTTATAAAATGAATTTACATAAAGGGCGAGGTCACGGGAGCAGTTGCGGATTAAGACTACATCAAATATATATTCATGTTACAAAAATGAATTTACATAAAGTTTGAGGTTACGGAAGCAGTGGCGGATTAAGACTACGTCAAATATATCTTCATGTTATGATAATAAATTTACATAAAGGGCGAGGTTACGGGAGCAGTTTCGGATTAAGACTTCCTCAAATATATCTTCATGTTATAAAAATAAATTTACATAAAGGGCGGGTTACGGGAGCAGTTGCGGATTAAGACTACGTCAAATATATCTTCATGTTACAAAAATGAATTTACATAAAGGGTGAGGTTACGGAAGCAGTGGCGGATTAAGACTACGTGAAATATATCTTCATGTTATAAAAATGAATTTACATAAAGGGTGACGTTACAGAAGCAAAAAAAAGTTCACAAATTTTGGTAAAAAGTTCTTTCCATAAGTCGTTCATAAACTTGAAATGCAGATTTTAAACCACTTTCCAAAGCACCTTGTATCCACTTCGGGGTAAAAGAAATACCTTCACCAGCAAAATGAACGTTTCCCATAGGCTCCCATAAATACTTAATTTTGAAAAAGATATAATATATACCAATGTTTTTTTTTAAATTGTAAATTGTTATTTTTGAGAATAAAAGTTTGAGTAAAAATTGAAGAAGCTACCATAGATAAACGAAAATTGTCCATAAAATGTTATAAGTTGTATTTCACGTTATTTCTAAGTGTATAAAAAAACAACAATTTTACAGAGATTTTGAGAAAAACGTTGAAAAAAATGCGACGAGCATTTTTACAGTATTATCTTATAAAAAATAATCTCGTTTCTTAACCTGTCACTTCAATTAAAGAATTATGCGTTCCCCATATCATGCGCACCTTATATTTTTGTGTTGAGAAGCTTTCATTGCTTCATACGCTCCTTGATAAGATGGCTGGTTATACCAAGCATGAACAATACACGTTGTCACCATGTCTTCTTTGAATGCCGGATGGATTTCTGCGAGTTGTTTCATCACCTTTTGTTTCACTTGCTCTTCTTTCATAGATCCAAAAAGCAGAGCTTCATTTTTCCATGTGTAGATCAAAACAAGTCCTTCTTTTGTGTTGAGATCTTCCGGAGTGACATAATGAATCTGACCTATGGGAAGTCTTGTCTTAGAAACACCACCTTTGATTCCTTCATTTTCCCAGAATCTCTGCTTGGTCGGAATATAAATTTTTGTTGATTTCACAATAGAAACATCTTCCATAGCTTGAACACATTTTCTCATCGCCAACTGGGATTCATCATTATGAAGCTTTGGTTTGAAACTTATTTGACGCAAAGTATTTATTGGGGTGGAAACAATTACTGCCTAAATAAAAATCAAACAGTTTTCAAAGGGTTTGCTTAGCTTTTATTCTTAAAAACCAGGAAAGTGCACTCTCTTAGGTGTATATAAAACGATATATTTAATTTTTACAGACTATCCATGTCAATGAAAGTGAAAATCATTGAGTTAAAAATTCCTTTGAAAATTGTCATGGTGATTGACAAGTATAACCAGTTCTAAATATTGCTGAAAACTACAATCAGTAAGATAGCTATAATGTAAATGACACAATACGTTTGGGGAGACTTCTCATTAGGTGGCAACCAATGGTTACGATTTTATCTTACCAGGTACTAAATTTTAGGTCGGTATAGTGTCACGTTACGTCAAATACATTCTTCAGGTATGAAAATTCAGTTCTTAGTGCAACATCAAATCAAACAATTACTTTTGGTAAAGTTTCAGGAGACCTGGGAGATAGTAAGATTTCAGAAAACAGGCACTTAAAGATGTCTCAATGGAGACAACCTACAGACCCCACTAATTCCCGGAGAAGACCGGGTTCGCGTTGAAATTATATTCTAAAAGCTAATGCTTGTGCCGTGAATTAAGCTACACGCAACACTCAACTCTTTTTTTGTTTGTTGCGTGATTTTAAGTAAGGTGTGCCAACGCACTCAACTTGTCGAGCTTTAAAATCCTGGGATAACATACGTTTCAGTGACCAGCTAAAAATTCAACTATTTTCCTTCCGACGCCCTTATTCAGCATATGCGCTTCACAGTGCGCATGTTCTAAAATAGTAAAGAATGGTGCTCAAACGCAATGAACAATGTTGAGATACGGTTCGGGGTTCAAAGAGCTATAGAGTTAATTTAAAAGCTGTAAACTGAAGTACTTCAGAGACAATGCAATTTAAAATCGAATGATTTTTCCTTAGACGACAAACAACTAGTAAAAGCAGTGTACAAACCCTGTAGAGCTAGACGGATAATGTAATCGCATAGGATGCGAACAAAAAGCAAAGGCAAACTGCCCTCATACCAGTAGTAAGGAAATTTTTGTCACAATTGAGGCCTTATAACTATTATATACAAAATTGTAGCTATTTGAAAAGAAATATTGCACAGAAACCAGCCATACATTTTTGAAAAAAGTGAAAAAGACCAACAAAATAGAAGTATCAACTATCCTTAAAGGGGAAGTCAGAGCTCGGAACAACTTAGGCTCAAATGAAAGAGTATTGTATTATTACTTTGCATACCAAGTCTAAAATCTTTACGTTAAATACAACTCGAGAAATAAAGCAATGAAACTGCGTTATTTTGCAAATATAAATGTACATCCGAGCGAACCTGCGATCAAGCAGCGGAATTACATCGTTACGTCACTGCGCGACTCTGTAATCGAGCAATTTCGAAGAGAATAGAATAGATATTTTGTCTGTCAATTTTAAAGTCTTCTAGGTAAATGGCGTATTTAAACGATTCTTCGAGCGATATTTTAACCTGTTCTAACTTAAAAGATGGTAAAGAAATTTCAAAGATAAATGGAGGGTTTAAATATTATACTTTTGAACTGGTTAATGAAACGGGGACATATTTTTCTGACATGCTAAGACGAAAGCAGAAAATATGTGTATTGAAGATTCTAATTCAGAGTTTTAACGACACCACAATTTTCGAGGTATTTGTATATTTCTATATTACATTTTATATATATATATATATGTACTCTTTTATCTGGTTCACCATATTTACAGTCCTCGAAATCACAGTTTGTTTATTAAAGAATTGTATTAATATGTAGGCCGTGCCCACATACTTGGCAGTCGCGGAAGATTATTATTTAAGTGTTAGATAACCGGTTGTGTAACTCTCCGCTACTTAAGAAACTGTTCCCACTTTGTTTTTCTGTTTTAGTACACGGTATTCTGTGTTGTAAATTGTAGGTAAATCGTAAAACCTTGCTGTTGATGCCATCTTCAATTTCTGAATTTCAAAGCGCTGTTGCTAACTTATACTTACACCGAACCTTATTCTAACCATAATTACTACAAAGCCCACGATGGCGTAAAAAATTACTGGCAACATGGTAGCTATTTCTCAAGTAACGGGAGCAACATGCTTCAAATTGCCATGTGGCACTAGCTATAGAATAGCATGTTAATTATCTGCACGACTGACAAAAGTAGGACATAAACTCCTAGTTTTATGTATAGTAATAATAATATAAACAATCACTAGCCAAGCTAGCTTGCAAATTTGTCCTGTGATGTTAATTTCTTAGCTTTACCATTATTAATTTCTTTAGAACCAAATTTGCAGGCTGGCTTTGTCTCATATGTAGCTATAATTTGTTCAATTGCAAAGATTACATTTTGTCAGAGTAATAAACTATAGGATACCTGGCTTGACTGTTTCTTTTGTAGCAGCTAGTTGTTTGCTGTCATATTATCATTTATTAAATACTTAATTGACTGTTTACTTGGCCTATATAAAAGCCAGGTCTGTCTAGTCATTCTCTAACAAGAAAAATTTCTGATATTTAAAATTGCCAGGTATTCTATAATTTAGCCACACCTATGTGTGTATTTCAGCCATTCGTGATCGGTGTGCTGCTATCACTTCTTTTGCTTGGTCTTGGAGTAGGTGCAATATTCTTTGGAAGTTTAACATGCTTGTCTGATGGTTGAGGATTCATGTCCACATTGAACTCTACCACATCATCCATCAGTTGCAGTACAAAATCAAAACACTTTTTCTCCAACACTGGTTTCACTATCCATTTTTTACGTCCTTTTGGGAAGACCACCTTATACCTTTTTTCCCCTTCTTCCTTACCTCTGGTGACTGTTGCTTGCCTCCTTCCAGTGTTGGAGTTGTGATCAATCACAGCTAGTTGAGTACGGGCCACCATTCCCTTGTATGAGAAGTGTTTACGTTTTGATACATATTTTAGCAGCAAGGAATGGTAGACCTCAAGGTTGCCAGTATGGTGAAATTCTGTAAGCTGTTGTACATCTTTTAAAAGCTTTCTATTCAGAACAACCTCCTCCAATGCTATATGTGGGGCAGATCCAGCCTGCAACCATTTTGTTTTTCTTTCTTTGTTTTTAGATAAAGGGCCATGTGCACATTTGCAAAAATGTTTGCTATTTCTCCAATTATGTTTGTTGACTATATGATGTAAAATGGACACCCATTTCTCATGGAGCACTTCAGCATTTCCCTGACAACTTTGTGCACACCACCAAAGGTGATTGGATACAGACTGAATCCACTCTAGTAGCTCATGATTTTTTTTTTTCTTTGCCTTCTCTGTCAATTTTTTTGTCACCCACTTTGAGAGATGCCAAACATCATATTGGTGCACTATGGAAGGGTACCTCTTTCGCATTTCAGAGGTTATTTGAATGTGGCGGTCAGTTGTCAATGATCTCACTTTCACACTTTGCTCAATGACATTGTCAAGTGCTCTTTGGCATCCTTTTTTTCTCCATTGCATTAGAGGATGAAACTTCAGAGACTTGAACAAGAGAAAAGTCAATAATTTTCTCTGAAGTTTCATCCATTAAGGAATATGTACCATATTTTGCGCTATGACCAGGACTGTCTGATCTACCATCACCACATAAGTCAACCGGTTTCATTTTGTTTTGATGGTTTCAATAATTTCTTTTGTTGTTTTTATAGACATTGTCAATGACTGGGAAGACAATCTTATTTTGAACTTCATAAAACTGATCTTTATTTACAAAGTTTAAATTAATTGCATTTGCAAATTGCTTGGTGGCTTCATAGGTTCCTCCAGTCATGATAGTTGCAGCAGGAATTAAAATATTACCTGCTGGTTTATTGTGCAAATATGGTTGAGACTTCCACTGGTAAGTATGATTATTGCTACATGTTGTTTTTATGGCAACCATACTACCAATATGGGACTTCTCAATCTCACAAAGAGAACCACATATTCTACATGTTGCGAACAGCTTATCAAGCATGCTTTCAAAGACAATGAATTTTCTTTGATTTTTTAGTTCCTCACCTTCAGATTCCTCATCTGTATCTAGTTCCTCAAGATAGGTATAATCATCATCACTATCTGATGCAGCAATATCATCACTGCTTCCTAAAGAGATTTCTGAATCAGATGATATAATAGGAGTTGTTATGATAGGAGTTGTTGTGTTAGGAGTTGTGGGAGATGTTACTGGTTTTGGTGTACGACTTGAAGAAACTGCATTTAAAGAGGGGGCAACATTTTTTGAAGCGTTTTTATTTTTTAATGGTTTCCTTTTTCTTTGTGCAAGAGTTTGTATGGCAACTGTCCTTTGTCTTGGTGTATCACACTGTGCTTCTGCATCAATGAAAACTTTTGGCTCACATTGAATCTGGGCATCCTTGGACAATGGACTGGGAGGCTGATCTTCAATGCATGTTGCAAGATTTGTATCTTCATCTAGTGATTGTATTATGCTTCTAACTTCCTACAAAATAGTCAAACTTCTCAACCAAGAGAGTACAAAGCTAATTGTTTAAAGAACAGTTCAATAACTTCAAATATATTCTATATGGTTGCAATATCCTATTTACCTCATGTCTTGCAATTCTATCTCTCATTTGTTCTCTTCTGTGTGACATTTTTCGCTCGGGTTTACGATTTAAAAATGGAAATATCGATGGTACACTACTAGGTTTTAATATCTTTTTCGATTTCATGCCGAATATCTCCATTAGAGAAGTACTAAAGCAATCTGGGGTGAAATGGTCGCTACATACGTAACATGAATTTGGCTTCGGTATATTATCACGACGAACCCGTGCAAGCCATATTTTTTTGCATTGTTGGGTCGTTTGGCAATCGATGATACGATACATCGCTACCTTTTGTTTTTCTAGATCCGTTAGTGCAATTAGGCACCATGCAATGTGGCATTGTTCCGAAATATTTAAAGTAAACAAAGTAATTGTAATTGTGTCGCTTTTCCTGATATGTTGTCTATTTGAATATATATACGCTCCCGCGAAAGCGCGCAGTGACGTCACGAGACTTTACCGCTGCTTGATCGCAGGTTCGCTCGCATGTACATAATAGCTGATACAAAATATACAAAATTTCGTGGTTTCATCGCTTTATATCTCGACTTGTATTTAACTAGAAAATATAATATTTGGTATATAAGGTAATAAAAATATAATCTTTCATTTGGGCCAAAGTTGTTCCGAACTCTGACTTCCCCTTTAAACTATTCATACTCGATGTTCAATTTACTAATCTCTCGTACCTTCGCATTATACACATTTAACGCAACGTTACTTGAATAACACGACACCTCAACGAGATCTTTCAGAGGATACTCATCTTGATACCAGTAATTTATTTCGAAAACATGTTTCTTGTATTCTATGTCATCCGTACTCAATCCTTCATCGTTGAAAAACGATTTCGGCAAACTATGCATACCTCCTTTCAAGCAATGCATTTCATGAGAATACCATTTTCCCAGTTCAAAATCAAGGTAGGATACCAGTGACTGATCAAGCTGCTCCGTATAGCAAAATACAGAATAACCACGAACAGCATCATTAGACCATGGCAAAAGATTTCCAAGTTTAACTAAATCCAAGTGTGCTTGATCTTCAACAGGTACTTTAGCTTTGATTACATCGATATTACTTTTAAGAAACCTTTCCAACGTAAACTGACTTCAGATTTTAATCCAACGTCCCCATGCATTGACTTGATCATGTACACTTTTTGATTTCGACAACCAAGTTTAAAGCTGGTCTGTAAGAGCACCGATTGTTTCATCATAATATTTTTCTGCAAAAAAATAGAGCAAGTTTACTAAGCCCTAAGCTAATAGCCGAGGGCGAGGTCTTTACGTAGAACTATCCGACCGAGGTCTTTATGCACAGACCGAATCCGCAGAGCGAGGTTTGTACAAAAAGACAGAGGTCTAATATTTCTAAGCAAAGACCGAGAAAGTGAGGTTATTAAAGTTTATTATATGGCATTATTTGACCTGAAGAGAAGTTGCTTTCTTTCTCGTCTTTGCTGTTTTGCTTCGACTCACATTCGAAAATATTTTTTTGCTTCGTTTTTTTTTCATTTTGCTGTTTGCTTTACAAAGTTCGTTTCCATTTGATTGCAAAATTACGCATTTTGGAACGTGGCCCATTACGTAAAATAATGGACCGGCAAAAATGTTTCTGAGCGAAACAAAGCGCGCCATTTTGCTGGAAGTGACGCTTGGCATGTATAATAACTTCAATTAATCATGATTAAATGTCATTGCTCTCAATTTATAGAAAATGCCTCCAAGATTTCTCATTTCCAGAAAAATTCTTGCAAGAATAAAATAAAACAATATGGCGATTTTCAGGAAAAATAGATTTTTAATAAAATTGAAGAAATTAAGGTCTCGTTACACTTACCAATATCCAAAATATCGTCTTTTAAGGCATTATTCATGCAATCTTTCCAGTTCGGCCAAATGTTGTCAAAATGCTTCTCAGCCCAAACTGCAATGTGAAAACACGCCGAACGTCAAGTGGTTAATTTATTATCCGACAATGAATTATTAACCTGGACGATCATCATTTACAAACATGTAATGATTTTTTTGGTGACCTAACTCTCCTTTCTTTTTTTCTTTTTTTTTTGCCATGCATGCAAATGAATTGTTGCAATAATTCATTTGTTTTATACACTTCACCTTCAGATTTCTCGTGAAACCCATAGATGCAGGTAATGACATTTTTGTCAAAGTTAGGAAAAGGTTTTATGGACAGATTGAAACTCTTGATGTAACCGTCCGACAAAAAATGCGGTCTGTCTGATTAATCATTAGCATCACCTGGAAATCGCATAGCCCCCACTAAAAAAATAGAACAGTTCATTTTTTTCAAAACTGTAAGATTCGATGCTACAATTTTTCTTAATTTTCTGAGGAGATTCATCAACTAGAATATCAAAGTATTTAAATTTTAAAGTTTTTAATGGTTAACATATTTTGGCGTATGTGTTGGTTGCGTAACTTGCTCATGCATGCTTTTGTATACTTCATCATTACTAGATGAAAGACTGACCATGTCACTAGAGTCTTTGTGTTTGAGACATTGTAGAGAATTTGTGTATGAAACAAATGATAAGAGCAAAATATCAATGAAAGTAACAGTTATTTTTTGGCGTGTTGATGACACAAGTCCTAACCTTGAAATGAAAAAAAAGGTTGTTGTCACGAAAGCATAAAAATGGGGCAGTTCAGCAATGGAAAAAACTATGGTCTGATCAATCAAAATTTCATTTGTCTCGTTCATATGAGTTATTTGTCGTGCCTATACGTAGTTTAGCATTTGGGAGATTCTGTAATGATATTGTGGTTTTTGGGGTAATCTTGGGGAAGGAAAATCGGCTGACTGCAGAAATGAATACATATTTTAGAAAAGAAGCAATACCACTCTATTTTGCAAAGAGACGCAAATACATCTGGAAGAAGAATCATAGAAAACTACTTCATTGCACAGCAGAACAGTGACCAAAATAAAACGCACTTCTAAAAATCCCATGTAGCTAAATAGCCACACCAAGATATTTGGGTCATAAAAAAACTCCTTTACCTCAAGTCCTTTCGTATGCAAAATGTATAGATGAACCGAAAATTCAAAACAAAGTCTTTGAACTTTGTTGTCACAAATTTCACTTAAAAGACCAAATTGCTGTATACATGTTTTGTATTTTCGACTACAACATTTAGGATAGTTGTTTTGATAGTTAAAAATGATGTAGCTAAACATCTAATGACAAAACGGAATTATAAACAGTTATGAATTGGGTGGATTAAGATTCTTGCCAAATTAAAGTTGTAATAAATTGGAACAAGTTTATCCATACCTTCTGCATACAAACCAGACGCAAGACCACTTTCTTTACCATACGTAAAAATTCTTCCCCCATAACGGTCCGTTTGCTCTAAAACTGTCACAGAAAGACCAGCTTTTTTCAATTCATACGCTGCACTTAAACCTGCCATTCCTGCACCAACAATAATGACGTCACTGATTTTTTCATCTTCAGTAGCATTGATAACAGATCTTGGAAGTTGTGTTTCACGTGGATTATATCTGTAACGATTGTAAGCTGTTTGCAAACCTTCCTCTTGAATACATTTCAGAAACGTTTTGATTAATTCACTTAGCTGAATTGGAACTTGATTATTTTCAGGACGTTTTAAAGAATTGTCATTTTCCCAAAATCTTTTACGAGTTTTAAGATATTCTGACGCCATGGTGTACTTCTTGATTGGACAAAATAAAGAGTTTTAATGACTAATGAGTGCAAGGATACTTATTACTTTATGCATATTGGAAGTATACATACGGGACAAAAATTTAGTTTTTCGTTAAATGATCGTCATTTTCAATTATCGAATAACCACAATAAAATGAGTGCGCTGATCGGTCTATACTTGGGTTATTATTAGCCTGTGGAAAACAAATCTGAGCTAAAGTCATTAAGCCGAAAAACAATCCATTAAGTCTCTGGTACGCAAACTTAGATTTCTCCCGCCATAAAACCAACAGAATGTAGTAAAAAATCTTTGCGGGGCATTTTACGTTTGGTTTGAGCTTCAACCAATTCTTATTTGGTATTACATATGTTACAATGTGACCATGATTTTGCTATAAAATAACTGCCCAGCTGGGATCTCCGCGTTTATTCAATTAAGAAATACATGGCAAAGTTAATACTTCAACAAAAATGTATTGCCAAAAATTCATCAATTAATCTCATACTTATACTAACTCTCAAGGTAAACAAAAGTTTCTACAGAAAAGAAGTGATTAATCTACTACGTCTGGCTTTGGATCCTCCCACCCCCACCCTCCCTCCCAATTCAAAGGATTGCTGTACTTTTTAGATTTAATAAAGTGAATATCAAAAGTACACAAGATTTTTAGGCTTTCCTTTTGAAATTCGCCCCGGTCACATTTCACCACGAAAAAATTTATTATTTAATTGTTCAAATAGAAAGTGATGGTAAGGTGTAAAACATGTTGGTTTCGTTTATTTCAAAAATTTTGAGCGCTGCAAGGCTAAGCGCAAATTGTCGTCAATGAACTTGTTGGAAAATCACTGCCTCGCGTCAACAAAATTACTGCGGCCTTCAAAGAAAAAAATTACGACTTCGTGCCCTCTTATGTTGTGTGTATTTTAACTTGAAATTAATAAATTTGGAAAATATTTATTCATTATAATTTTTGCATATATAAAAGTTATGTTTGGTTTGATTTCAACTTGAAGGTGTTTTGACTTCAAAATTCATCCAAGAATAAGTTGCAATGTACATTCTGTTGCTCTACATTTGCTGCTCTGAAATGTTTTATTAAGCACGCTATTCTTTTATGAAAGCTGCAAAGTTTAAAACAAATGCTGTAGTGTAGAAGTGGGATAAAGGTAGGGCAATTGGTGGAGTAAGGGGAGGGGGAGAAAAAAGCCCCGTTACACAAGATCTGAGATTTGGTGTTGTATTCTCATTTAGGTGTCGATGCTGTTCCTCATCGTATATGGGTCAAACCACACGTCATTTGCACATTAAAATATCGGAAATCTTGGGAATCTCTCCCTTAACAGGGAAACTTCCTCTTGTCCACCACCGTCCACAATTCTTTCCCATATAAGAAACACATCTCACTCTGCCGATTTTAATGACTTCTCAATTCTGTCTTCTTCCTAATACAATTATGACATTATGATTCACGAAAGCCTTCTCATATCTAAGCTTAAGCCCTCTCTTAACACCCAAGGTAACTCAATCCCCCTTCACCTCCTTTAATATACTCTCCTTTTTATTTTATTCCGTCATCTGAACTTTCTACTCTCCTCATATGTAATTTAACACCTTGTAAATATATGCTTATATTTAAAGCCTCATGCAAAAATTTCTATAATTTAATCTGAAGATGCTTTAACATTGGCATCAATCCTGTGTTTATTAGGGGATGGGGCAACATATTCATATATTCTGCTATGCCTGGCCTAATTTCTTTTCAAAACAATATCACTTTCAAAAGAAGTCAGCCTGGCATCACAGAATATATGAATATGGTCCTCATCCAATTATCGCAGGATTGGCGCCAATGTGTCTTAAGTTAACGTCATTATTAAAAAACCTTCATTTATTATTTCTGATTTACTATCGTGATGGACTTTTTATAATTCATATGTAGAGCTATTATGTTCATAATGAAAATATTATTGCTAGTTTTGCTAGTTTAATTTGAAAGGCTGTCATTACTGTTTTAGAATGATAGTATTCTAGTAGCAGTACAGTAATAGAATTTAGTATACAACTATACATAATGTTATAAATAATGTTTTCGTTACTGTGTCAAAAATTACAATCATTTATAAATTATAAGCCATTGCAGCAGACTCATTTTCTTCACTTTCAGAGCTTGTCACGAATAGCTTGGTATGAGTGTGTGTAAGTCTATTTCAAACGTATATTAAAATAGCAGTCGTTCCTTGTAAGACTTGTGATCTTTCATCTATGAGTCATTTCAGTGAAACATTGTGAACATATACGATAATGTCAAACAACGCTGTCGCGTATTTCTTACAATTTCATGGCTTCAGTCTCGTCAAAAGAGCACCCTCCCTCTGATAAATTTAGTTCTTTAGAACTGTTTATAATTTTTCTTTCACTTCAAAATAATTTACAGCAGTAAATGATGAATTTCCAATCTTGTCATTTTGCAGGTTGATTCTGGCATACTGCAGCTATATATTATCAGCAGTTGATGTGGGGTATGTCAAAACATATAAAAGAAGCTCATTTTCAATTTATAAGACTTTTTTAGCAACGCTGTTGGTTGGAAATTTGTGAAGAATATTTAATACAACAAAACTCCCAACAGGATATGCTCAAAATATTTGAAAATGGAAAGTGTGTCCAGTTATGTATTCTGACCATCGCAAGATCTGACTGTGTTTACTATATAGTGACAGCTGTGACAAAGTTTATATGCTTTCAAACGACAAAATAAAAGTTCCAGGAAATATTGCAATTCTTGACTTGAAATTTAATTATATTGGTGATCTGGTACAAAAAATATTCACTGTTATTCTGAGATTCATATTCAGATATTCAAATATATCACTGTTATTCTGAGATTCAGCCAAAATGAGCATGCATTGGTTAATAATTAAGCACCCATAGGTTGGTAGGTTGGTTGCAAGTCAAGATTTCATTTCCTCACCGCATGTTTTTAACTTGTTTCTTAGTGTCAATTAATGTCGATTCTCCAATTAAGATTCAAACTGCCTTTTCTAGTATGAAGTGTGATTGGCTCTATTTAATTTAAACTGTACTATGTGCAAAACATGCTTGATTTCGTCGAGACATATTATTTATACTAACGGCCTTAATCAACTATAATTGATGAAAACTTTGAATTTATTCCCAATTCATGCAAATTTCAACAATATTACTTTCACAAACCTACAGCTGTTGAAAATATCGCCACCAAACCGACCAAAATTTAGTATCATTATGTCAATGTAACAACACCGCCATTTTTTGCATTCAATACTTCATGTAACTTCTACTATTACTGAAACATTTCGGAAATTTTCAGCAAAAGGAAATTAGAAAATTCCCGCCTTGGCACAGGACAGGCAACAAAATTTTATTTGTAAGAGGATTAGTTCACGCTCATTTACAGGTTGAAACTTTCCAATATTGTATGTGCTAACTGTATGTATGTGTAACTAAACATGAAAAAAGTGTGAACAATTTGCATATATATCTATAAAGAGTTACTATTTGTTATGCTTCTCTAATTTTTGCGAATAAGGAATGATTCAAGTAAGCGCGTTTCGACATTTTTTGTTTTCTATTGTTATATATTTTTAGGTGTTTTATTTAAAAAGTCAACTAATATAGAGAGTTATAAGAAAGTTACATTGTAAAAGATGTCTAAAAAACGTATAGTCAAAGAGGCAGCGGTTTTTTTAACCTTTGCAGTATCCTTGGATGTTCTAGTTTCTCTTATGAGATAAACAAAAAGACATAATTCAAGAGCAAAAACCTCGTTTTCGGTCCATGCTTCCCGATACCTTCTTAAGCGTAAGGCACTAGAACGCCGCATGTTAACGTTTCGGTTAAAGATCTCCACCCCTTTACGCTATCATACTTGGGGATGCCAATACGCAGCAAACTTCCGCCCATCAGACCCAGAGATAACCTGCGATAGACTTTGCTCGGGTACGCAGGAAGAGTGCGGTCGCGACCGAAGTCTGTGCCTCTAAGCCACTGCATACTATATTGCACCCAGCTTCCACTGCTAGTTGACATCTACTATAGGAAGTTTTAAATTTATATATATTGCGATTAAGTGAGCTAATTGCCACAAGTGATGTGCAAGTACATATAGTTAGTCGTTGCCATGAATATGAACAATCATTCCAGTGGACTGAGCATGCTCGAGCGCATGACCAGATGACGTCTCTATTAAATTGTTACTAAGCATGCTATTTACTTAAAAATCAGTTCTAGTAGATGCAATTGGCCGTTGCCATGACCGTGAAGTTGGGCAGCTAATAAACTCGACTGCTCACGCTTAAACAGACTGCGCATGCGCAAATGATTTATCTAAAAATTTGTGACTGAGCGAGATAACTATTCCATAATCGATATTAGTACATACAGTTGATCGTTCTCAATTAACTTGTGACCGAGCCAGCTCTGAAATTGGTGCTTGTATATGCGCTAAGCAATTTTTCATTAATGTATTTTTGGCATGCTCTTTGTCTCTTAAGCTTGTTTTAACAAATCATATCAAATTTATCAACACATTGTCACGCCACTCGTAATATTCTTAACAATGTTAGATATGTTTTTATTTTCTCCATAACTTTGTATCTGCATATTTTGTCCATAAACAAAGCTCCAATATTTATGACAGATATTATAATTCGTGGATTGAGGTAGAACACATACTTGAAAATGAAACTTCCAACAGTGACACAAAATCAAGCAAGACTGGGGAAAAAGAAAGATGCCAGTTTGAAGAAAGCTTGATGAAATTGAACGTAGTAGAAAAAGCTTGTCGAAATTTATGAAAAAGTAAAACATATTTATTTTTTTAATTTACTTCATTTACTTGGATATTTAACTAACTTTAATGCAATTTCGTCCTCTTTCAATGATGTGTATCTCTATAAAGTTCACCTCCATATATTAACAGGTTTCTTCCATTATTCCAATTTATCAACTTTAACTAAGAAAATTAATCGTTGAAAAAACTGAAACATTTTCAAATAAAAGAACAAAAATTATAAAAACTTTTAAAATATGATTTAATTTTGAAAAGACAAATTACTTGAAATGCGAACACAGAAAAAGAAAAGTGTGTTGAAAATGTTATAAATCAGTACGTCAATGGCCAAGTACATGAAACTATAAGTTAGACTATAAAGGTTTTCATAAATAGTGGACACAAACTTTAATTTCAATTACAGAAAAACTTCACAATGTATGGTTCCAGGTTCTTTCCATATGTCGTTCATAAACCTGAAATGCAGCTTTTAAACCACTTTCTAAAGCACCTTGTATCCACATACGGGTAAAAGAAACTCTTTCCCCAGCGAAATGAACGTTACCCATCGGCTCCCATAAATGCCTAATTGTGTAAAAAAATATTATGTATGTTAGGTAAAAAGTAGTTTGATTAGAAGTCTACCATATATAAAGATGAAATTTCCCATATTTCTCAAACACTTTTACAAATATAAGAGCAAATTGTTAAAACAAACAACAAATGTTGTCAAATTGCGCTACAAAGGGCCATTTGTTTTTTGTACGTTAAGAAAACGAAAATAAAATTATAATTTTCTTTTCGTTTTTCTTGTTTTGTTGCGCCAATCTCTAAAAAACCAATTTCAAAATTGAATTTTTGTGTTCTGGAGAGTGTGACATTGTAGTCCTAGTTATAATACGACTGAAGTGTTTACTTTGAAAATCAGAGCATTAATTTAACCAAAAGCGTACATTCAAAACAATGACTTGCAAAACTTCCTTGTATCTGCGAGGTAAAACGACGGGACATTAATTTAATCAAATGCGTACATTCAAAACAATGACTTGCAAAACTTCCTTGTATCTGTGAGGTAAACTGTAAAATATAAATACAACACAAAGTGTAAAATAATAAACTTTCTTCTCTTGATAGATTCATATATTCTCCTTAAATCATCAAATATCGATTCGTTAATACTATGTCATCGACAAGTAGAGTCTGTTAGGACTTTGCTGCATCAAAAAGTGTAGTGTTCCTAGCTAGCAACGTGATGATTATAAAACTCGTGTTCGCTTGCTTTTGTTTACCACAAAAGAAACATTCTTGATTCTAAAGTTTTAAATGAAGTTTAAAACGGGCTCAACGGAGCAACAACGTTTGAAAACTACATCGTGCGTTGACCTTGCACGGTGAACCATCAAAGCTGCGGTCCTGCTATTTCTGCAAAACCTTGCTTTTATATGGGGAATATGCAGCTAAGCGTTAATGAGATGTTTAATCTTTTGCTGATACTTGAATTTAATATTGGTTGTGCAGAGGTTGATAAAACAAAAAAAAACCCCGATTTTTATTTGCGTTTTTAAGGAGGAGAAAACAAAAACTAAAAGTAAATGTTTTTTAGTTTTTCTAAAGCGTTAGAAAAAGAATGGCCCTTGAAGAAATTGTAAGAAACAGGAAAATAGCAAATTGAAGACAAAATGAATTAGCCCCCTACTATTTACGTATTATTCAATTATTCAGATGTGATAAAACCGGGAATTTGAACCATTTCAAAAAAAAAACATCAGAAAAATTATGGCAAAATCGTGTCGCATTATTGTGCTTCATCATATAGCTGAGGTTAGCAACCAAAACAAATATTATCTCGTCTCGTTGTTCTTTTATTTTAAACTAGAAAGTACTGTAGTTCTTTTCTCCAGACAGTAGAGACTACTATTTCTAAAGGAGTTCTTTTTTATTTGAAAAAGAAATAAGTTGTTGGGGTCTTGCTTGTCTACAAATACGTTTGTAAAAAAGTACTGTTTACCCCGAAATTTTCGCACCTAGTACTTTCGTAATGAGATGTTTTCACTGCTCCATACGCTCCTTGATAAGATGGCAATAAAGGTTGTCACCATGTCTTCTTTGAAGGTTGGATGAATTTCTTCGAGTTGTTTAACTACTTTCTGTTTTACCACTTCTTCTTTCATCGACCCATAAAGCAGAGCCTCCTTCGTCAAAGTGTATATCATTAAAAGCCCTTCTCTTGTTTTGCAGTCCTCCGGGGTGACGTAATGAATCTGGCCTATGGGAAGATTTGTCTTTGAAAAACCACCTTTGATTCCTTCATTTTCCCAGAATCTTTCTTTGGTTTGAAGAAAGATTTTTGTTGAATGCTGATTAAAAACATTTCCCATTGCCTTGACGCTTTTTTTTATTGCCAACTGGGATTTAATATCACCAAGCTTCGATTTGAATTTTATTTGACGCAAAATGTTTATCGGCGTGGTAATAATTACTGCCTACGAAACAACAAAATACAAGTACAATTGCGATTATTCATTTTATGAACAAGAGCACACACTGTAGATTATGTAAGAGGATAGTATTTTCTATTCAGATTTCAGAGTTATCATGAAAAAGTTTACGATTACCCAATGGCTAACCAATAGTTTAAATACATTGTAAGATTAATTCAATTAAATGATATCACTAGAAGACACGCTCAGACATTCTTAAGAATCACGTCATTATACTTATTTGTGAAAATGGTGCTTCTATAGAAAAATCTTTTAAAATGGAAGAAACATCAAAATATGCACTGTACAACTTAATTGTTAATAACTCTATATGAAAAATTAGAAGGAAACACATTTGCAAGCCAAAATATAAATAATAATCGAAAAGTATATAGACAGTTTCAGGAGACAAGCATTGCACAAAAAAACAAACAAATATTAGAGAAAGACTTCATGATTTTCAAATTTGGTGTCAGGTGAACTTATGAATAACGCAAAAAGTTTAATTTCCTAAACTTACCTTTGCCTTAAACACACTTGGTGCATCATTGATAGAATAACATGACACCTCCATGACATCTTTCTGTGGATATTTTTCTTGATACCAATAATTTATTTCATACACTTGTTTCTTGTATTCTATGTCATCTTTAATCAATATTTCATTGTTAACAAACGCTTTGGGCAAATTATGCATACCACCTTTCAAGCAATGCATTTCACCAGATGCCCACTTTCCCAGTTTAAAAGAAGGAAAGTGGACTAGGGACTGTTCAAGATCGGACACATAGCAAAATACGGAAAGACCACGAACGGCATCGTTAGACCATGGCAAAAGGTTTTCAAGTTTGATTGCATCCAAATCTTTCTGGTCTTTAACAGACACTTTAGCTTTAATCACATTAATATTACTTTCCAAAAAGCTTTCCACCGTGAACTGACTCCAAATTTTAATCCATCGAACCCAAGCGTTGACTTGATCAACGACACTCTTGGAATTTGATAACCAATTGTAAAGCTGGTCAGTGACTACATCTGTTGTTTCTTTGTAATATTTGTCTTCAAAAGGAAAACAAAGAAGTTATGTTTTATTCGTGCTCATGGTCCAACACAATCATATCAAACAGTTATCAACTTGCCTTGTAAATAGTCTCATTTTATGGCTGACTTATAAAAACTGAAGATAAGATTCATTAAAGTTACAGATATCAGTAATATCTCCTTTTAACTCTTCATTTATACCATCTTTCCAATTTGGCCAAGTTTTGATGAAATGTTTCTCACACCAAACTAAAAACAAATCAAAAAGTATCGTAGCACATTCTATAAAATTTAATGACAATGAAATAAAAATAAATAGCTCTATTAACAGTGTATTTAGAAGTTAAGGTCATTGTCATAACTGTTAGCTAACTGCCCATCAACTGGTGCAAACAGGTAGCTACAAGGGCAAGCTATGACTTTTGAATATTCTGTATTGAAGAAATAGAGGTTATAACCATTTCAGGTACATCCTTTTACTTCGCAAAAACATTTAGAATTTTATTATAAATTTTTTGTATTTTCTACTTTTAAAAAAAATTACCTTCTGTTTTTTCGCGATATCCATAGATACTAGAAACGACATTTTTATCGTAATTTGGAAAACGTTTTATTGATAAATTAAAGTTCTTGATGTAACCATCTGTCAAATAATGTTGTCTCTTAGATTGCTCGTCGGACTCGCCAGGAAGTCGCATAGCCCCAGCTAAACAAAGAAAAAAGAATTCATCTCTTGTACAAACTATTAAAAGGCATGTATATATAATAGTGTTTAGTAAAGCTACATGACACTCTTATTTGAGTAAACTCGTGATTTCAGTTGTAAGCATAATTCTACTTCATTGATTTTATCAAAGCTTAACATTCAATTGAAAAAGAGTCAATTTAAGATGAGATAAGTTGCCATCTTGGCTTTCCTTATTTTTCATTGTCAATGCGAAAGTAAACGGTTGTACATATGTTTCATGACATCGCCCTCATCACAGTTGTGCATTATACTTTTGATTTAAAATTTTTAAAAACATATATAAAACTTAAACAATTTTAAACAAATGATAAGGACTAATGTAAGCATCTCAAAAACTTTGTTAAAGCTATAAACGTAAAATGCATAACACTGAGCAGGTCAACAAATCCTGTGACGGGTACCATCTTTCTCGTGAGTTTTTTAAATTTTTACGTCTACAGAAGCGTACTAGCAATAATCCAATAATTGTTTAATTTGTTTTAGATGAAAATAAATTTCTAAAGCTAATATTTTTAATTTTTTTTTTGCTTTAAGATTCTGTAAGTTAAGAAGTATTTATAGCGCATACTAATTTCTACTTTGGAACAAAAACGTTTCAGTTTTTCCCATATCTACAGACATGCGAAAACAAAAAACTATAGGAAAATACCTTCTTGTTATGGGTAGCTATAACTTCACAGGAAAATGTAACTGTCGAAAAATTTTGTACATTTGATGTTAAATCACAAAAAGGAAGTTGTGTTTTATTTATAAAATGAAATTGGTATATGTCATTTTTAACTTCAACCTATTGCTCAGCGCCCCATTCTAAAAATGCTAAACCAAAATAAGTTGAGAACACGATGGCGTCCTCAACGCAGTTCTCTTCGACATTTAGACGCCGTTGTCGTTTTGTTTTATTTTGGCTGAAAATTTTTTCTATTTTATTGTAACTTTCACGTGCCTCAGTTCACTCCGAACTTTCTTCTACGAAACCCATCTGCCACAAATGCAATCCTAATAATATTGAGCAAAATTTTCAAAACCATGTTTGGTGTTGACACCTTGTACTTAAATAGCATATTTAGCAATTTTACATAAACGTCAAAAAGTGGTCTTTTCAAGAGTTAATTCAACGAATTTCAATAAATCATTTAAATAAAACGATATTCAATTTAAGCATGCAAACAACCTTGGCTAATCAACTCACACCTTCTGCATACAAACCAGACGCAAGACCACTTTCTTTACCATACGTATAGACTCTTCCACCATAACGCTCTGTTTGCTCAAGAATTTTCAAAGAAAGACCAGCTTTTTTCAACTCGTACGCTGCAGATAGACCTGCCATTCCTGCACCAACAACGATGACGTCAACCATAGTTTCATCTTCTTGTACAGCACTGACAACCGAGGTTGAATGACTGGATTCCTGATCCTTGTATCCGTAACTATTGTAAGCTTTCTGCAAACCCTCATCTTGAATACATTTCAGAAACGTTTTTATGCAGTCATTGTGCTGTATTGGAATTGAATTGTTTCCGGGAAGTTTTATAGGTTCATCATTTTCCCAAAATCTTTTATGACTTAAAAGATATTGTGACGCCATTTTATACCTCTTGATTGCAGAGAATAAGAAATTTTAATTAGTGCAATGAAAGTAGAATAAATTATATACTAGTCAGCAAAGTAATATATGACAATTCATAAAATACTCCTTCACTCTTTTGTTTCTAGGAGACATTTATGACAATTTTAACCAAAAATCCTCACTAAAAACACTATGCCGTGTTCCTAAAAAATATATACCTTGTCATTGAGTTATATCTTGCTAAAGTTGAACGAAAGTAATTTTGATTTATGATGTAATTTTAACAAAAGTACAATGTTCTCGGGCATCTAAGCAATACTCGTTTGATAAATTGTCCTTTCGACCTGTACTTTTAAACACGTAAAATTAAAAAGGCAAATAAAAATTCCTAAACGTTTACTGAGTACATTGTCAACTTGCTACGTTGTTTAGTTGAGTTTCATATAAAACTGGAGTCGCAAGTACGTATTTCACCGTCACGTATAAATACAATTTTGATGCAAGATCAAAACAATCTTAGCATTTAAAGGTTATGCAACTGATTAAATTACAGAATTAGTGTTAGATATTATATTACAGGTTAAATATTGTATTAATGTGGTATATTTGTTTGTTGAGGTCTGGTTTCAGTTTTTTAATGTAGAGCGCTTCTTTCAGTTTAAGAGAAAAAGGAGAGTTTTTCTCTTAGCGGTGTCTAAGATGCGAAAACATGAATGGTTGTATTTTGATTTGCAATGTGGTGAAGTGTGAAGGTGTTTATAAATATGTGAGTTTTTGTCGGAATGTGTGTGTTCTTTGATACGCGTGGAGAGATGGCGAGTTGTCTCACCAACGTAACGGGAATTACATCCCGCACATGAAAATTCATAAACCACGCAAGATTTGAGTAGAAATGGAATACTGTTTTTAAAACTAAAAAGATTTTTTATTTTGTAAGATGAGAAGACCAATTTGATTTTTAAGTCAACACAGAAGCGTTTTGCTAACTTCCGTAGTTTTTGTTGAGTTGTGTGTGAGTATGAGCCAATGTAAGGAAGTTTGAAATAGTATATGTTTGGTTTGTTTTGGTTAGGTTCATCTGATGCTTGTGTGTCTGATTGTATTTTGTCGTTGAATGATTGGATGACTTTGTCTATGAAATGGACAAGAAAAGAATTGCGTTTTAAAGTTTCAATTAGTGTGTTTATGTCATTTTCGCAGCCGTTTGTTGTATTGTTGATTCTGTGGATGCGTTCAAGGAGAGTTTTTACAAGTCCTGTTTTATAATTACGTGGTGTAAAACTAAAAAGTTCATTAAGTGTCCAGTGTAAGTTTTCTTTTGAAAGACGGAAGTTATGCATTTGTCTGAAGTTGTGTCATTAGTGATAAGTATGTCTATGAAAGGCAATTTATTGTCCTGTTCTTTTTGTACTGTAAAGGTAATGTTTGTGTGTTGTAGGTTTAAATAATTAAGGATTAATGAGGCGTCGTTTTCGTTGTTAAATATACAAAAAATATCATCTACGTAACGTCTGTAAAAAAGTACGTTTGGTCCGTCGTAGTTAGTTAACCAATTCTTTTCATGATAGCCCATGAAGAGATTGGCAAGTACTGGTGCCAGTGGAGAACCCATTGCCCCCCCCGTCGGTCTGGTCATAAAAGTGTTCGTTAAAGAGAAAGTTTGTGGGTTTGTGGGTTTGTGAGTTTGTGGGTTTGTGATGTAGCGATGTTGAACAATTCTTTTAAGTCATATCTGTTGATGTGAAAGTTGGGTTGTTGTGTAAATAATAAGTCGAGTGCGATGTCTATTGTTTCAGTTAGTGGAATGTTAGTAAAGAGGCTCTTGACATCGAAGGAAGCGATATATTTGCTGTTGATGTCTTGGTTGTTTAGTTCGTCTTTAGTGGTGTAATCGTTGGGAACTAAAGGGCTAAGTAACGAGCATAGGTATTTCGATAGTTTGTAGTTGTAAGAGTTTATGGAAGAGACTATTGGTCTTAGTGGAGGTGGTGTGCTGTGGTCTACGTGTTTATGGAGTTTAGGGAGGCCATAGAACCTTGCTGGTTGTGAGCCTGAAGGAAAGATCTTGGAATAGGTGTAGTTGTCAATAGAGCCCTGTTTTTTGAGTTTCCTAAGAGAGTGCTGTAGTTTAGCTTCTCGAGAGAGTGTGGGGTCTTTCTCTAGTAATTTAAACTTGGATTTATCGCTAATAATGTTTAAACATGAGCTATTGTATACTTCTCTGTCCATGATAACTACTCCGTTGCCTTTGTCTGGTTTTAACAATAAAATGTTCTTATTATTCCTAATGTCCTTTAGTATGCGATGTTTCTCGAGATCTGATGGTGACGGAATACATGAGGAAATGTAGCTTTGAGCAATGTGGATGAGTTCATTCTTTACGTGGATGTAATCTTCTTGGTTTTGGAGCTTGTTTTGTATAGTGTAATGGATCCGTTCAAATGTTGCGAGGATATCAGCATCGTTGTGTCTTGGAGGTCTTATGGAGAAGTATAGTCCGTTCTTGAGTAGGTCGAGTTCATCAGGTTTTAGTTTATATGAAGACAGATTTGTGACGGTTTCTCTGTGCGTGAAAGGTAGCGTTTTGTTACGTGTGAGATTCTTTAACTTCTTTCTGTGGTTACATAAGAGTGTGTTTATCGTTTTCGTAATAGTCTTAGCTAGAGCCTTTTCTAGAATATGCCAGTCGACTGTATTTAGTAGTGCTTCGAGTTTCGATGATATCTTGTCCATATTTCTCAAGTTTCCTCTTTTCTTTTGACCGTTTTAATACAGCAGAGCGAAGCAATCGCTTACAAATAGCATGGACATCCTGAGCATTAACATTCATTCAGGCTCACAACCAGCAAGGTTCTATGGCCTCCCTAAACTCCATAAACAC
The DNA here is from genome assembly GCF_021976095.1 of Xenia sp. Carnegie-2017. NCBI lineage: Eukaryota > Metazoa > Cnidaria > Anthozoa > Malacalcyonacea > Xeniidae > Xenia > Xenia sp. Carnegie-2017. The sequence continues at coordinate 10,376,102 of NW_025813493.1, forward strand.
GTAGACCACAGCACACCACCTCCACTAAGACCAATAGTCTCTTCCATAAACTCTTACAACTACAAACTATCGAAATACCTATGCTCGTTACTTAGCCCTTTAGTTCCCAACGATTACACCACTAAAGACGAACTAAACAACCAAGACATCAACAGCAAATATATCGCTTCCTTTGATGTCAAGAGCCTCTTTACTAACATTCCACTAACTGAAACAATAGACATCGCACTAGACTTATTATTTACACAACAACCCAACTTTCACATCAACAGATATGACTTAAAAGAATTGTTCAACATCGCTACATCACAAACCCACAAACTCACAAACCCACAAACCCACAAACTTTCTCTTTAACGAACACTTTATGACCAGACCGATGGGGCAATGGGTTCTCCACTGGCACCAGTACCAATCTCTTCATGGGCTATCATGAAAAGAATTGGTTAACTAACTACGACGGACCAAACGTACTTTTTTACAGACGTTACGTAGATGATATTTTTTGTATATTTAACAACAAAAACGACGCCTCATTAATCCTTAATTATTTAAACCTACAACACACAAACATTACCTTTACAGTACAAAAAGAACAGGACAATAAATTGCTTTTCATAGACATACTTATCACTAAAGACACAACTTCAGACAAATGCATAACTTCCGTCTTTCAAAAGAAAACTTACACTGGACTCTTAATGAACTTTTTTAGTTTTACACCACGTAATTATAAAACAGGACTTGTAAAAACTCTCCTTGAACGCATCCACAGAATCAACAATACAACAAACGGCTGCGAAAATGGCATAAACACACTAATTGAAACTTTAAAACGCAATTCTTTTCCTATCCATTTCATAGACAAAGTATCAAAACATGCTTTATAGAAGCGGGATATTCGTGTACATATATAACTGATTACACGGTTGTTGTTGTATGGCAAGCGTCATTTCAGGTGCTTTAATTGGCTCAAACGTATTGTTTTCCTTTATAAAATAAAAAACAATGAAACGCGAGCGGTGATTGGTCTCCAGCCGTGTTTGCATTAGTCAGTGTAAAACAGAACTGATAAGATATGCATTCTGTGATTATAGGCACATTAGGAATTATAGTAATTTACTGTTTAATATTTATTCTGTCATAGTGTCATTCATTGCAGGGGCGGATCTAGAGTATGTCAAATCCGTCGCGCGACGGATGTTTGAAATTCAAAAATTACCTATTCATATTAATTAAAAATCATTAATTATTCTTACTTTAACCAAAAAGAATGATAGCACAGCGCTTTAACCAACAACTACAAATAATAACGACCTTATCTAAAAACATTTGAGAAATTAACCTTCCACTCCTCTTCCTTGTAAACGAGACAAAAGTCTACTCAAAAGCAGAGAGCCTTGTACGCTACAAGTCCCGGGCTTGTGACCGGTATAGCAAGTGAAAGGTTTATCATAGATTAATCAAATGAATATTCCTGCTCATTTTTTGTTTGGAAGCATGTTGAACAGTTCATATGGACAAAGCTCAAATTCCATATTAAATATCAGTAACATAATCCGGTGTTAATGTTAAACAATACATCATTGCCCTTCAGTGAAAGCATCCCGCTTTCCACTGGAAAAGAATCTAATATCGATGTTAAACATAGATTGTTACAAGCATCCAGCTTGCCAATATGTATAATGCTCTCTGCTTTTGAGTAGACTTGTCTCGTTTACAAGGAAGAGGAGTGGAAGGTTAATTTCTCAAATGTTGTTAGATAAGGTCCTAATTGTTTGTAGTTTTTGGTTATAGCGCTGTGCTATCATTCTTTTTGTTTAATAACATTCCAACTATTCTTTCTTTATTATCGCATTTACTTCGTGATAATAACCAGCTTTATTTATTATTGAAAACTGATGACTAATCCAATGAATATCTCGTTGGTAACCAGATCAGTCGAAATTTAATTGACCTGAAATAACCGACTGATAAGCGGGGTGGCTTGGCTGGTTCGACTGATAAAGGAGTCTATGAACGCCAAAAACGCTTATTTTATTGCTCAATGGCCAGATCAGTGGACAGTTTAGAATGGTTTCCACTGATAAGAGGGGTGGCCGGACGTATAAGGTAGTCCGATTGCTATCTTACAATTGGTTCATTTGAATTTTTCTTTTATTGTGATTGGTTTGACGGAGTTCGTCTGATAGCCAACTGAACTAACATAGTCAAGCTCACTGTCTAAATTGAATGTTTGATCGTTTCATAGTAATTATTATAAGCATGATAGACACTAAACTACAATCAGATGGAATTTATGGAAATCTTTTACAAATTCATATATTGACATGAATGCTGCTGTCCAATTTGTGAATTTTTTCAAGAGGGTGAAAAATTTATGGATAAATTGTAAATGCTTGGCAAAGACGATCTCGCGAGCGACATTTCAGTCATTGATGTTCAAAAGAAAGCCAAAATTGTTTTGAGTTTTATCAGCAGAAATTTACATCCAAAATCGTAAGTAAAGGACAAGTGAAGTGTATGCATTAATGTAATATATCAAAGTCAATTTATGCGAGTGCGTTTATGCGATTTATGTCAATATGGCGTATGGTAAGCAGATTGATGCTTCTAAAATTGTTGTTGCCGAAGGACTGTACTGCTTGGGGAATCGTGGCCATATTATGGCAGCGAAATCCTACATTCCTGCAAATATATTTTAATGGACAAAAAATCTGTAGTCATAAGGCGCCATACTATTATTTACTTTATCATAAACAAATGTTTGGGGCTTTTCAGTTAATGATCATTGATCATTCAATCATTGGACAGTTATACTACATATTGTTTAAGATTTGAGAAAACTAACATTGATTACATGAGAAGCTGTTTATTATAACCTGTGATTTTGAGTCTTCTGATCCATGAAGCTTTTTATTTTGACAATTTGACTGGAATGGTATTAAACCTGAGTATTTCACATACATGAAATGTTGTCCCATGTCACATATTGTCCCCTTTTCTAACTGAACACATCATGTAGAGATGTAAAGGTGTGTTAATCTACGGCTCATACCAGATTGTTTGCCATAAATTCCAAAGGGCTAATGATGTATGAAAAGCATTTTCTATAAAGTAAAAATGTCTTCCTATGTATGCAGATAAACCTTGAAATTTGGCAAAACAGCAAAGTATTTCTCATGATCACTAGGTAATTTTTCCGATGATCATTATAATTTCTAAACTAAATTATTTCAGATTTACATTTAAACAAGCTTTGATCATATGAAAAGATAACCAGTAAGCATGTCACATGAACCAACTTTAACATTCATGTAATCATATAATTAAAAACATGTTAGTGACATTCTGTTTGTATTTGCAAATACAATGCTACTAGTGATTGCTATACAGCACACCTTGCATATACATAAAGAAGATAATAGTCTAGTGAAATGCCTAATAAACATTTATGGCATTAAGCTGTCCTTAATTGCAAATTTTCACTCTGATAGTTTTTGTTTAATCTTTGGCAGAAAAAAAATTTGAGTTTTTTCTCAAAAGGTTTAATTCTTACAAAACACACTTTTTCTTTTTTAAAAAGATATTCATGTTATTGGCCATCTATATTGGCTTACTGTTTATTTTGTTTGTATGTAAAAGGGTGTAACGGATATCAGATGAGCTCTAGTATGCACCCATTCTAGTATGTAGTCAACATTTTTATTGATAAAAGCTTACAACCAAAGTGCATTTCAATAAGCCACTAATGTCAGCAGGACTGCATGGACCTACATAATATGCATTGCTTGACTTAAAGTGGTACTAAAACGAAAATTTTGCCTCCCGTTTTTTTTTCATAGATTAATAGTGTATGTAAAAAAATCTCTTCTGGCGAAATTTTAGCGCAATGTATTTAATGCTGCTCGAGTTACGTAGCAATAAAACTTGTACTTTAAGAGCCGCCATTAAAATGCGCCATATTTGAATTTTCAAGAAGGAAGGTGCTTGTGACGTCATAGTCTTAACTCGCGGCTGTTTACAATATAACACTATATACAAATAGAGATATAAAAGGTTGTATAACTCAATTTTTTAACATGCCTTCAACACGCTGTGTCGTGCAAGATTGCAGTAATACGTCTGATAGAAGTACAGGCATTTCATTACATAAAAGCCCAAACGACGAGTCTTTAAGAAGAATTTGGGTTAAATTTGTTAAGACGAAGCGCGCAAACTTTAATCCAAGTTCGCGCGAAATTCGATTTATGATTTGTTCGAATCACTTCTCGGATGATTGTTTTGAGCGTTTTTTCCATTTGGGTGGTATGACTAGACGGCTCAAACCTGGTGCCGTACCTACTATTTGGAAGAAATCGCCAACACCAACAACGTCAAGAGAGCGGCGTCAGGTTAGCACAAGTTACAACTATTATATACTTACATATTGCAGATGATAAATTTTCACAATTTGAGAGAACCAATAATACATCCAGGCAAACTTTCAATATATAATATACATTTATACTAAGATTTTAAAGGAAATACAAAATGAAGTGTCTGTATCATGCATGAAGAAAGAAGATTCGTGCTATTTTCAAGAAGAAAAAGGCACAACTGAAATTCCAGACCAATCTGAGAATGATGCATACGTAAAGCCAACAATTGCTCTTCACACATACGTGCACTTCGTAAAACAACTATTCCTCAATATTCTTACAGGACCAACAGATCACGCTCGATGCACCTAATTACACGGAAAAGCAAGCAAAAGTTGATGCAATTACCTTGTTTCGTTCTCGAAAACGTAAACTTAACACTGACTGTCCCTCCACATGCACAGATGAAGAATTACAAGATTTGCTTGGTACAGGTCAAGAGCATACAGCTAAAAAAAGAAATCCATTGTGCAAGAAATGTGCAAAGCCTATGAAAGGTCACAAGAAGGGAAGTTGTCAATAATATAAATTTATATTTGTAAATTTTGTAAATATACCACCTATAATAGCTTTTTCCATCACCTTTTTACATTGCTATATGTCCTCATCCTCTTCGAATCCTTTGTAAGGAAGACACTTATTGTTTGGAAATGTCGTCCGTATTTTGTTGTAACAACAACAAGGCAGTGGCAAATGTCTGGAGCTGCCTGTAAAGTCCCATACAAGACGCACGAGTTGTCTGTACGATACTGCTCGAAAGAACCTATAAATTTCAAAAAGTAAACATAGACGCAGGCGCACAAAATAATATTTTAGAATTTTCACAAAGAAAAGGCTTACTCCTCTCTGGTCTTTTGACCATCTCGAAAACGGTCGCATAACTGCGATGACCTTTGGTCTTTAAACCTAACGAAGCTGCTTGAAGAACAAATTCGTTCAGGCAAACTTCGTTAAAGCCAGGGTGATCCAAAATGCATTTCCTTTCATCGACTTCGAACTGATTCATTTTGCCACGGCATTGCTCTAATTCCATGCAGCATCGGCACTCTTGAGGGTTGACAACAAGATCCAACGAACAATGGCCACATTCACACCTTTAATATTGGCCAAATTGTATGTTTCCATAAAGTTATCATAGCTAACGGCAGACGATTCAGATCAAAGTAACACACTAAGAATGACATCTTACCATGAAGTAACATCAACACGGGCATCAAAACGATCTTGCAGCATGTCCTCAACCTGCTGTTCTTCTGCGACTGCAGCTTCGTACTCAGCAATTTCATCGGGCGAAGCAAGCGGTTCAATATTATCGGCAAAATTTCCGAATTAGATTCGTCCGAATTTGCCGTCATGAATTCCGATGAAGAAATCGATGCGTTTGTCTAGATCGAAGACTCAGAAAGCGAGCTAGATCTCGATGAATTTGACATTTTTTTGCTCTATTTATGTATTACTTTGTATACTTTCCAATGTGCGCTTCTTGCTGTGTTAAGACTATGACGTCACAGACCTTTGCTGATTGCAAATATTCAAAATGGCCGATTTTAATGGCGGACATGAAAATTAGACATTTCAAATGTTCATAACTCCCTCGTTATACTATTATTTTTGCTTAAATTTTACGAAAGCAATATTTGATATGTGTTTAAATTATTGAATGCTAAAATCGATGATTTTTTAACGTTCAGTTTTCGTCTTAGTACCACTTTAATCAATTTTAATTAACATGTGGTATTACATGGCATGTGACATCCTAAGATTTGTGTACAGTATTCAAAATCCTATGTCAATCAGCCCCTGAACATAACAAAAATTGTTTTATTATGCTTTGTTTTGTTTGACTTTATAAAGAAAAAAATGATTGAAATAAACTATTTTAAGTAAATTTGAATTACCCAAAGTAAAATGAACAGTAAAGTTTTGATTGTTTTTATTGTCGCCATTGTTTAATACTGGCACAATGTCAAAAGAAAGGCTTACTTTATTTCATTAAAATGCAATAAAGCATCACGAACTGTTTACATGTCAATTGCTACCTATCAGCTGGTAAAATCATTTAATAAATCAGAGGTGTAACCTCCATGAACTAGATATAAACTTCTTATCTATTCATTTTGAAAATTGATAAACTGTAGCTATATGTCAGGCTAAATGTTCATATATTTCAGTGTGATGCTTCTAAACTATAAAATTAATTTTCCTCCAAGATATGGATGATTTGAAATTCGGCCATATTGCTGATCTCATACAAATGAAAATTTAGCTGTCAATCTGAAGTCTGGTTTCCACATGGTTGTGACTTATGATTCGGAAATGTCGTTGCAGAGTCGCAATGATAGAGTTATATTCTATTTTCAAGACATTTACGAAACTGTCATTACATTCACGACATTGTTGCAACACGTTCACGATCATATGGAAACCCAGCTTTATTCTGAGCACCGAAGACGTGAATATCCCAAGCTTAAATACAAATCATGAAATAAAGTTCCCATATATTTTTCTAATTTGTTTCTTTAAGGTAAGTAACCACATATTATTCTCGAGATTTATAAAGCCTTTCAAAAATCGAGGCAAGATCGAGCCAGATTGTGTCCATATAATTTGCGCTGTATTTTGTGGTGGTAAAACATGCTGTATTTTATAGGCACTCATTTTTTAGAATAAAAGCCTTATTTAAGTTTAATCGACATAAATATAAGTAGTTTTACTTACTGAGCACAAACATCAATGTTATTCGCATCATAAATCTTCAATTATTCAAAATATTGCCACCAAAATCGCCAATATTCAGCGTATTTGACTTGACTTACAACTTCAAAACATTGATATGTAAATAAGATTGGTTAATGCATGTATGGTTCACTAAAGGCGGCCCAGAAATCTGTTTTAGTTTTTTATTCAATCGATTTATGTAAAGAGAACAGTAAATGGTAAATATATTATTTGATTTATGTGCAATACGTTTGTATGATTTTAAAGGTTGTATCATTCGAAGGTCGTATGTTCTGATTCGTTTATTTAAATAATGCATTTCAAATGAATTGAACACCAATATTATGTATTTATCAATATGGCCCATTCCCAATAATCGATATTCCTACACGAGGATGATTTGCTTTCTGTTAGCAATTGCAGAAATTTATTCTTATAATTGACATATTGTCTTTGCCAAGACAATCACAATTCATTCATCCTCGGTAGCAGGACAAGTTAGTTCTTATAAAGCCTGTTTTCATCATTTCTTAGAAACGCTATTGGTAATGTGCATTTAATATAGACGACGAGTGCTTTTAGAATAGACATGTTTCGGCGTCTCATGATGCCATCTTCAGTATAAGTGAATAATACCTATGTAATACAAAGTTTATATAAAAGTTTATGCAAAGTTTATATGATACATAAATTATAACAATAATAATGAAATTGACTTCGACTTGGGTTCAGCATTAAACCACTACGACTCAACTCAACGGACATTCTGGCAACATTCAAAAAAATCCACCAAACTATAAAACGCAACATTCGCAATCAAGAAAACTACACGCATCTCAAAACAGAGCTGGCAGGGCACACATTGCTCACTCGTACATCTCATCTTATCACCCGACGCCAGTTGACTTCAAAAAACATCACATCCTTAAAAACATTCGCAACAATCCAAACATTATCATTCTCAAACCGGGCAACGGCGTTGTGATCCTGGATCGTCAAATGTATCGGAACTCTTGTCTTAAAATTATTAACAATACAGCAAAGTCCACGTCACACTATCACGTGAAGCAAAACTGCAATGACTGTTAAGAAAGCTTCTAAAGAAAGGCTCGATTAACAACAAAGTCTATAATGAAATCTTCCAGAGGTTCTCAACTCTCACGCCTCTATGGCTTACCGAAACTATACAAGAAACGAGCACCAGATCAACGACCGAGAGTTTCAACCATCAACATATACAATTATAATTTAGCTAAGTATTTTAGTTCTCTACTAACACCACTCGTACCAGATGACCTCTCCACTAAAGATTCTTTCACTTTCCTCGACGACTTCTCATCTTTCAACTCATCCACCTCTTGTCACAAATTCTTCATCTCCTATGACGTCGAAAGCCTATTCACAAACATACCACTGACTGAAACCATCAACCTAGCAATTGACGCAATATCATAACCCCAGTATCACTATAAAGAAGACGGACCTCACGCAACTGTTTTTGATAGCGACAGCACTGACGCACTTTTTAGCCAATGGAAAATTTTATGACCAGACGGACAGTGTTGCGATGGGTTCTCCATTAGCCCCCCATATTTGCTAACATTTTCATGGGCTCACATGAATGAAACTGGCTAAACAATTACAACGACACTAAACCACTATTTTCCCGCAGTTACGTTGACGATATTTTTCGTGTTTTTACTAATAAGACTGAGGCCATGAAATTTTATAATTACATCAACACACAGCACGCAAAAACATTAGATTCTCATTCGAAATTGAACAACAAGATCAAATGCCATTTCTTGACATTTTACTAGCAAAATCTTATGACAGCTGTAAAACATCTATATATCACAAACCAACATACACAGGACTTCTGATGAAGTTTCCATAATTTCGTGAAAGCACAATGGTTATAAGACATTTAAAATAGACGACAAATTTCTTTGTAGAAAACATGTTTCGGCATACTTTATGCCATCTTCAGTGCGAAGTGAATAATTATAGTAGGAAGGTTTCTTTAGCTGATTTCCGAAAATGGGAAAAGTTAACAGCTAAAAAGCGTAAAGCTCATTTAGATGAAAATATCCTCAATAATTGTCAATCCTTTGATGTCTTTCCAAAATTTATTTGTTTCCCACTACCGATCACTATCACATATTATCATGTAAACTTCCTATATTTATTCACTTTGCGCAGAAGTTGGCATAAAGTATGCCGAAACATGTTTGCTATAAAGAAATTTGTCGTCTATTTTAAATGACGTCTGATGAACTATTTTAGTTTCGCACCGCTTTCATACAAAACCGGACTTATACGCACACTAATCGACAGAGCATACAAACTGGGCAATACTAACAATGGCTTTTAAAGAGACATAAAAAACATCACATCCATTCTTTTACGAAACTCTTTCCCACACTCATCACATCCACTCTTTACGAAACTCTTTACACTTTAGTAACCGAACCGTAAAACGATATCTCAACAACAAACAAGGTAATAACCTCAAACTGGACACCGAAACTCCTAACACGACCGTGACGACCAACACAAATGAAAATTCCAAAATAACAAATCTATACTTCAAACTACCATACATCGGACATTACTCACGACACACACAGCGTAGACTTACGAACATTATGAAAGGCTTATGTACAGATATTGACATTCAACTAATTTTCACATCATTTAAAATCAAATACTTCTTCTCAATCAAAGACCCGATCCCTGATTCAATTAAATCTATGGTGGTATATGAATTCAATTGCGCGGGTTGTAATTCCACCGCTTATCAGTCAGTCAGTTAATATCTTTCCAGATCAATTAAAATACATTGTTCTGGTAACCAATAAGATATTAGACATTTTTGCATAAAAATGAATTGCGAAAACTGATCCGAGTGATAATATATTCAAGAATTTAATAATCACAAATTTGCTTTTATCGATGGGTTTGAAATCACTTTGAACATGTAATTTTTGAGATGTAAACGACAGTTGCGTGACTGATTTAACGTACCCTATATCCGCCCATTGTTAACTAATCCTGTGCTTTGCTGAATAAAGTATTATGTCTTTACTCATCCTTGTTTTAAATATCACCTCCTAGGTTGTGCTTTGGTGACATCATTTTTTCTTGCCGTCATTACAAACATTAGCAAAGCCAGCCCTCAATGTAAATTTTAGATGAAGTAATAATTCATTCTTTTACAAAATCTGTATTGTTTTTACAATGTGTGAGCTCATAAATTCTTATACCTATAACACTGAAGAGAAATATTAGTGGATTTTTATTTTTAATTATACCTGATAAAAAGTCTACGAATTGCAACGAGCTGTTTAATTGTAATTTTCAACAGTTCTTTTTATAGAATTATCAAGATTTTTATTTTCATTCACCATGGCTAATACACACTTCAACTAAATTTGAAGAAAGTTAAGATTCATTATAACATTTAAATCTGTGGTTTCTCGGTGAATACTTATACTGTATAATGTAAGTACATCTTTTTAGAAAGGAAATACGCTGCTTGGAAACTCGTTGCCCATTTGGAAAAATAAAACATAAGAAAAAATGTCGGCCTCAGAAACGATAATACGTGCATTTGTTCTTACAGTTTATCTAGCGGGCAAAATTTGGTCATGTTATTCAAATTTCAGAGAAATATCATTATTTATTTTGTAAGAAGTTTTTTTATTAAAACTTTATTTACTAGTTATTATTATATCACTGCACACGCATAATTCAGTATACACAGCTTTTAACTGCGGCGTCACTCGAAATTTGTAAGGAGGGGCACAAACTAAAGCAGAATTTTTCTAGGGGGATGCACACGCCATAATTTGCCTTACGCTAGCTGCAAGGCGCCTTTAAACCGACCGTTTTCTTATGCTGTACTCGGGTTTTAATGATATGCCATTATTATTGCATTTTTTACCGATGTTATCCCTCAATGTTTGCTAGATTTGAGGATCTTATCTTGCCTCTTCCAGGTTTGTAAATATAAATTAATGCTGATTTTTTCTTCCGTTTTTATATCGTCCAACCTCTATATGCTAATTAGCTTAAAACAATTGAAACCCTATACTCATCTCAATTACGTGTAAGTAACTTATCATTATTTATTTATACACGTAAGTTTGCCGAAAAATGTTTGTATTAAAAAAGTTTGTTCTCTATATTCAATGTACAACGCCCATTAATTTTCTTTAAGTCAGCAGGGACTTTTGATTATAGATAAATGGGGAGAGGTGAGATGGGTGGGTGAGCTGAATATTTATATATGCATTTTCGATTTCTAGTTCATGTTATGATCATTTGTGATTATGTATTATAACATGTGAATATATGAATGGGGCCCATCTGAATTATCAATCTTCCGTGATCACAGATGAATTATTTTGTAGATTTTTTTGGAATTCCATAAAAAATTATACGCACAGTTTTAATTGAAGAAAACTTTTCATTAGTTAAATAATCTTTCGGTGGTAATTTAGGATTTAAAGTTCATTAAACTTGCATGAATCAAAGTTTTCTTTGCTAAATGATAATAAATTGATACTTTAATGAATCATCATAATTTTGTGTTATACTTGTTCTTGCAATTTTTTAAGGTGTCCTTAATTTTATTTCCACATGTTTATCATGAAAAGACTGTACAGCCAGTGCCATGTTTTTTACAAACATTTCAGACTCTTCTGATAAATACAATTTACAGTTAAAAAAGAACGGACCATCTGGAGAAAACACCTGTATAAACATAGAGAGAAATCTTCAACGCACGACCTTTTCTGTTATTTTTAGATGGTTAATAAAGGCCATTGTGATTCGTAATTTTTTATATGTTGTAAGGGTCAATTATTTAGTACTGACTGCTGACATAAAAAAATGAATATGCAGGTACCTTCGTCTGTTAGCTATAATTGAGTGTGAACCTGCTTTCAGACTACATTTTATATCCAGCTCATTCTATAGAAATCATTATAACATCTATTACTATAATTATATCATCCACCAAATTATTGATATTCTGCGGTGCCAAATGAAGCATTTTCTAATTTTTACGTAACAATTCTATAAATAAAAAAAAGTTTTTCATCACATAAAAGTTTTCTAATATTAGTAAATAAAAGTTAAATTATACTAAACTTGCACAAATTAAATTTCTCTCGGCTCAATAATAATCAAAAGGAACAATTGCCGTTGCAAAAAATCTAAAAATTGTTTTATTAATATCTCAATTTCCTTGGTGGATGACCTAACTAACATATTAGTTCGTAGAATAACAGTATATATTAAGATTAATTATCCGATAGTTCTAAAAGAACTGTTTTAAATTTAAAAGACACGAAACATTTCTTCCAAATACTGTTCAGGTGTCAACTTCTGCTAAATGTGTTCTGGTTTTAAACAGTTGTTTTAATTATATTAGGTGTTTTTGGCCATTTCCCATGGGATTTGCAATGTTCAAAACAATAAAGAAATTTTTCAATATGGACAAATATTTTAGTTCCAGTTTTGATCCTTCATGCAAATTATTTCTCGTTCTTTATCATCATAGCTATACCATTTCAAATCAGAGAGGGAAGATTAACTTCTGCTCTTAATATAAAGCATTGAGTCTATGCAGCTGATTAAAAGCCTTTTTCATGTATGCAATGAACAATTGCATGCAAGCAAGGGCAAAACGTCATTTAAAGTTTTGCTGGACTTGACAAGGGCATTCACATTTATTAAAATTTTCCTTTCATGTAGCTAGCTTTGTTCAGCTGATCGACAGTGTTTTCTGGTCGGTTGACGGATATTTAGTTAATAGAGATTAAAAATGAATATGTAAATTTTAATTGATAAAACATGGACACTGGTGGTACAGTCAGCAGCAAAAATTTATGCTACGCATGTGCATAAAGTTTGATAGAAGACTGAAAATTTGTATAGAAATTAGCCTGATTTCTAATTGCTGAATTTAAGAGGCATAACAACTTGCTATTTTAGAACAAACATGGCGCGGTACAAATAATGAAAAAAAAGGAAAGCAGTACAGCGACAAGTAAGTTAAGAAATGCTCGAGTTTTAGAAGCTTATTCCTAATCGAAAACCATATGTACGCTGACATATCGTTGGACAAATAATTGACATAAAATTGAAAAATTTTGTCTGTTATATAAAATATACAATGCTTCTTAACCCTCCAAATTCTTCAATCTAGCTACGTTGTTGCAGAATCGATTAAGTCGTTAAACAGATTTACATATAATTTGCAAATATATACATAAAAAAACGACATTTTAACTGTCTTCTCATCAATGCAATAAGAGTCCCACAACTTGCTGATCATTTTAAACTTTTTCAAAATTTAATTTTTGTTCTAATTTGTACAGAAATAGGTGAGATCATCGGCGGAATAAATGGAGGCATAATCGTCGTTATAGTATCGTGCTGTGCAATTGCTGCATGTTTATAGGTTTGTAAGCCTACACCTTAAACGTCACTGGTCTTAAAATATCTACCCAACATGTTTGATTTTTATATTACGTATTAAAATGCACTCACAACTTTTCATGATAGCTAATATTTAAAAGACATAAATTAAAAGATAATGCATATAATGATAACATGCATAAAAATGATGCTACATTGTTAATATTACTTAATTGAAAAAGATTGTAACTTTACAGATGGAATAACGCAAACTTGTTTTTCTTCATTGAACGATGTTTGTCATGAAGTAATGATGAAGAAAAGTTGATATTCAAACGTAAGTATGAGAACCGAGTCAGTCTCTTGTATCAAAAGTTGCCCTTCCACCTTTTTGCAGAGCTTTACTTTTCTGCCTGGTATCTTTGTAAATTGAATACACTTCTATAAACTAATTGTATTTATTTTATTTAATGAAATCATATAATTTCATAACTGAGGTTTGCTAAAGTGATTTAAAATTCATAAATGCTTAGCACATTATATATTTCAAGTTAACATACTTAGCTAACAAATATTTAAAACGTTATTCCACATTCGACGTTGAAAGAAATGTTGTATAATAACTCAGGCCCTGGCCTCTACCTTTATTAGAATAGAGATTGTTAGATTGTTAGATTGTTAGATAGAAAAAAACAGCTGAGTATAATAAAGCTAAAAGGCATAAATCAACTTTCCTTTTATTAATTAAATTCATGTCACATCGATTTCGAATTCGGTCTTTGTGTTTAACTATAACAGAAGAAAACGGTAAATATTTTCTCACTAATTATGTTATTGCATGCATAGATATAGCTTTACCTCCATGCGTTTCTCCTTAATACTTACGATATGGAAGCTCTACTTGTATCGCAAGTTCACTACGCCTGGTTGAATAATGTGTTGTGATCAACTATCTATGTTACACCCTCCCTCACAAAAATGGGAAAAGAAGCAAGAGATCGTGATTTAAAGATAATCTTACCCTAGACCAGTTTCAATTTAAAAAAGAATTGTACTAGCCTGTTGTTTGACTTCATGGAGAAAAAAACGGGCTGTTGGTTAAAAATTCATTGCAAAAAGTATTTCATATCTTTATAATAAAAAATTAATGCTATTTCTATCATATGACACATTACATCTAATATGATGATAAAAAAAAAGGAATTGCTCGCGCAGAGTACGTTTCTCATTGTTAAAACAACAAAATATTATTTTAGCCATAGCTACTAAATGGCCTAAGCTTCAGAATTAAACAAGCGTAAATAGGTCTATTTGTTATAATTCTTTTCTCTCCATTCGTTGGAATTAGGTAATACCATGACGGCTTAAGTTCCCGAGAGGTGAAGGTCAAAAGTAATTTATTCCTAACAGAGGGACAATTATTAAAATGGTTAAAAGTTTATGCAAATATTTGAAAAATAGATAATTATTGAAGGAATTGTCACATTCTTGTGTCTATTTAAACATGGTGACCGTTTCTATCCATATGTCGTTCATAAACTTGATATGCAGCTTTTAAACCACTTTCTAAAGCACCTTGTATCCACTTTGTGTAAAGGAAATTCCTTCACCAGCGAAATGAACGTTTCCCATAGGCTCCCATAAATACCTAGTTTTGAAAAAAACAATGTATGTCATGACCAAATAAAAAATTTGTTTGACCTATAAAGTTTATACGAAGCTCAGATATCAACCAACTTTGCCACAATTCTTCAACTTATTAAAAAATGTAAGCACGTGTTTCTAAGACAAGCTTCAAATACAGTCTTAAAAATTAAAAGTTGAAGTACAAATTTGATTTTTTATGCACCCAGTTCTGATAAATAAGCTGTAAAAAAATGGAGGATTTGAAAATCTTATAAAAATTACGGCAAAAAACTTGTGGCAATGTTGTATTTCATCATACAGTCAAAGTTCGTGGCCAGTAAACAACGTGGTATGAACACAACTTGATCTCGCTAAGGTCATATTCTATAATTAGTCAATTATGGTTCAATATTAGCTATATTTGTAATTTTATGTACTCTAGCTTTTTATGTGTTCTTTCATGAAAAAATTGCATGTTATCCTAAATGATCCTACCTGATGTTGCCGTATTGAGCAGTTTTCATTGCTCCACACGCGCCTTGATAAGATGGCAGCCTATACCAATGATGAATTATACAGTTTGATACAAGTTCTTCTTTTAATGTTGGATGAATTTCTGCGAGTTGTTCCACTACTTTTCGTTTTACTTGCTCTTCTTCCATGGAGCCAAAAAGCAAAGCCTCCTTCGTCCATACGTAAATCATTACAAGCCCTTCTTTTGTGCAGGGGTCTTCCGGGGTGACGTAATGAACCTGACCTATGGGAAGGTTTGTAATTGAAAACCCACCTTTGATTCCTTCATCTTCCCAGAATCTTGTTTTGGTTTGAAGAAAGATTTTTGATGAATGCAAGGTAAGAATATGGTTCATAGCTTGAAGGTTTTTTTCTTGTCGCCAACTGGGACTTATTATTGTTAAGCTTTGATTTGAAAGTGATTTGGCGCAAAATATTAGTTGGTGTGGCAACAATTACGGCCTACATAAAAACAAAGTAGTAATTTTACCGTTGCACACATTACGTCTTCAGCCAGTCAGGAAAATTGTCTCCATACAGAAAGAAATTTGTCTAAAGTATGAATGAATGACTTATTGCTGTATTATATAACATTGAAATATGTCGTCTTTCACTGCTGAATCTTTTCGCACTAACCAATGAGGTTTTTCTTGTACATCATAAAAGTTCATTATTTTACAAAAAAGATACTATTGAAGCTAATGAATTGCAAGACGATGACAACAATAAGTCATATGAAATTGAACAACTCAAGACTTCAATCGTTATTGCGAACTTCTCAAAATGGATGCTTGTGGTATTTACTAAAAAAACGTAAGCATAAGATATTTTTTAAGTTAAATTATTCCCTTACACAGACAATCTTAAAATTTTTTGTAGCTAACATTAAAGCTATTGGTGAGCATTACAAACTTTTAACATTAACAATTGGCAAAATTTTTCAATCAGATAGTAATATAAAATACAAAAAAAATACGTTTAAAGATTGGTAATCCAGGCATATTTAATGTATAAAAATAAAAGTTTCTCCAGATTGTATATAAAATGATTTTATTGGGCTCTCAACTCGGTGCTTTGAGCCTTCATCAGAAAGATATAGGAAGTTATATACAATTCTTTTTCATTAGTAGACGCTTAGAGCGTCTAATTAGATTAGTGGGTGGATTAATGTGATTGGATGGTGTGGAATGCGTTGTCATGGGTATTGATGTATTGTGAATATGACTGCTGTTAATACCATAATAGTGCATTGTTGTAGTTTTGGCGTTATTTGTAGTTTTTTTGTCCTTTTTCTTTAGTTGTGAGTGCATGATGGGTATCCCAGCTTGCACACGACTTACTTATGACGTTGGTTAAAGGTTGTGAGAACGTCAGGTCCGACCTAACTTTTTAACGACGTTCGCACTACTTTAAGTAATTATTTTGACGTTGTACTGAAGTTGACACAACGTTTGTTAGCGACGTAGTAATTAACCGTTAAAGCAACGTTCATAGAACGTTGAAGTCCGAAGTTATAGCAACGCTGGAACCAACGTTGAAAGCCTGGTTAATTAGCGCTTGCATATGTTAGTGTAATCAGTCCTAAAGTAATGTTTTTTATGATATAGTTGCTGCTGCGACACTCACACAACTTCTACTGATGCAAAATTGAGAGGTTTGCGTAATCAGTCAATGTTCCTAAGACATGTGTTCATCATATATGTTCAAAAATATATTTTAATTTTTTTCTAAAATGGTGAAAAATAGTTTCCTAAATGCATTTTAAGAAAATTTTAAGCTGTTGAAAGAAATATTTATGAAAATATATGATAATTTTTGTTCTTAGGAATTCTAGAAATCTCATTTCATACAAAAACTGTGATTTTATTTTTGAAATAAATTTTTATTTTCAATTGTAATTTTACTTTTACATAGATGAGCATTTACATTGACAAGCATTTTGTTTTATGCCAAATGTAATTTGGAATATATTCCATGTATGTATATACATATTTATAATTATGTTTAAGATTAGCACGCATTCATAAGCAAAATAAAATATTTTCATAGTTAAGAGTTCTGAATGATTTTTCTTTTTTACAATTTCAGATGACGGCACACTAAACACTCAAGTATACCGCAAAACCACCTACATAGACCAAATACTCGATTTCAACAGCTTCCACCCAACACAACACGAAATAAGATGCATTCGAACACTTTTTAACAGGATACACTCTCATTGTAATACCGAAGAAGCCAAGAAAACAGAACGCAACTATATACTCCACATTTATTAAAAACAATTACCCTAGAAACTTCATAAACAAAACTATAAACAAAATACAAAACAAAACACAAACCGACAAAAGCAACAAGAAACCAGAAGAAATAGTAAAATCGTCACATTACCATACATAAACGGAACATCAGAAATGACTACCAGACTTCTTCGACCATTTAATATTAACGTCACTCACAAACCTACACAAAACTCAAATTATGTTTCGCCAAACATAAAGACAAAGCATTACACTCTAATAATAATAACACCAGTCATATTCACAATACACCAATACCCATGACAACGCATTCCACATCATCCAATCACATTAATCCACCCACTAATCCAGTTAGACGCTCTAATCGTCTACATATGAAAAGAACAGTATATAACTTCCTATATCTTTCTGATGAAGGCTCGAAGCACCGAGTTGAAAGCTCAATAAAATCATTTTATATACAATCCGGAGAAACTTCTATTTTTATACAAAAAAATAAGTGCATGCTCTGATTGGTCTATTGCTGTGTTTGCATTAGCCTGTTAAATCCAATTTCAGCCCAACCAACAAAATCAATCAATCAATCAATGAGATAATGCAAATTAATTTTTTTTCAAATTTTTCTGTTTTCTATTACTGTTATTTTGTAAAAGAAATAAAAGATGTTTTTTGTGTTTGCACAGGCTTATGCAAACCTCGGAGACGTTTATACGAACTCTCGAGCAAGTGCGGACCTTGACCTTTCGTCTGGGGCTTGCATTGATCTGCTCTTGATTTGTCTGAAAGGTCTCCTCGGTTTCCATCAGCCCGTGCAGACACGGGATGAAACTTCCTTTTCTTAAATAAATTTTAAATACATTTTTCATATACACCTTCCAAACAAACATGAAAAAAGTTCAAAACTACCATTATCATCAACAGATTTTTAAAGCTTTCACAAAAACGTCCAGAAATATTTTACTTCGATTCTTGTTTATGCATGCGAAGGACAGTTTTTGATTTCCTGCATTTATATTGGCTGCAGCTGCGGGCGGATTTTTTACGATATTATGACTGTAGTCGACGAGTTATTTCTGGCAAAAAAATTGCTTAGAAAATCAAATTTTTAAATTTATTTAAGAGCGGTGTAAATTGTTCGAAGAGAAAGCAAAATGTATTTAAGTGATATTTATCATAGCAAAAGTGAATTTTACTATTCGGAGACAGTACACTTAATAAAAAATTCAATTTTCGTCTCAACAAGCCACATCGAGCAATTTAAAATGCGATTATTTTTCTTTATAAAAATAAGAATATTTTCACTCGGTCTCAAAAGCATCTTGACATTCATGGAAGATTGCTTCAAACATTTGCTTGAAACATTTCTTTTTCTTCACAAATTTAAACATTAAAAATACGGTTGTAATATCAAACTACGTCTTTATTGTTTTTTCAGTAAAGGATAAAAACAATTCAACATAGACATATAATCAGAAAGATGTTCTGATATACATCAGTAAATTGAAAACTATATCATCAAAATATACAAGATGTACATTATAGAAATATGCTAAGCTTCTGTTTTTCATCAGTGAAGCAAAGTTTTTAACCAGTTCCTTTATGAACATCTACACTATAGATGAATATATTGAAGACATGAAGGCGTTTGTTGATACTTTGTTGCAGATTGAGAATTCATCTTCGAAAAATGCCTCGCGGAATAAAAATTGTCCTTGTCAACTTCAACTTTTAAATGGCGATACAACATGCTATCTCATTTCTCAGTCATTACAAATGCACAGAAAATACAACATTAGGGTTAAAACTCTCCACCGGTTTTCCTGTACATCTCATTAAAACTTTGTCCAAATCAGAAGTTTTTAAAATATAAAAAAGCAAAAAATGTGAATTTGTAATACAAAAGGATGGTAAAGTAAGACCGACATCCCCCATTAAGTCAACAGCAAATGATCGAACTTCCCGCTTTAATTTTCACGAGAGATGCGTTATCCAGTCTAATGTACATAACACAGGTTGCAATTCACAAGAGACGCAGATGTCTCGCTGTGGGGGAGTTTTATTTTAATAAACCCTTCGGCAGTATAGTAGTTCAACAATCACTGAACAAGTTCGTAAAGTAAAAGGTTAAGCAAACATTTCCGACTAAATTAATTTCGGTTAACTAAACTTACCTTTCCTTTATAAACAATTGATGCACCACTATTTGAATAACAAGACACCTCTACAAAATCGTTGAGCGGGCAATCATCTTTAAACCAGTAATTTATTTCATATACTTGCTTCTTGTATTCTATGTCATCTGTATTTAATATTCCACTATTGAAAAACGCTTTTGGCAAACTGTGCATGCCACCTTTCAAACAATGCATTTCAGGAGAATGCCATTTTCCCAATGGAAAAGAAAGATAGTGTTCAAGTGATTGGTCAAGATCATACGCATAGAAAACTACAGAAAAGCCTTGAACGGCGTCGCTGAATATGGCAAAAGACTTTCAAGCTTTATTAAATCCAAGTCTTCCTGCTCTTGAATAGAAACTTTAGCTTTAATTACATTGATAGTACTTTCAAGAAAATTTTCCACCGTGAACCGACTCCAAATTTTAATCCAACGATCCCAAGCATTAACTTGATCATCTACACTATTTGCTTTTGATAACCAAGTGTAAATCTGGTCACTGACAACACTTGTTGTTTCGTCGTAGTATTTTCCTGATTAAAAAAAGGTAAATTATTGTTACTAACAGTTTATAATGTTGATTTTATTCTCAAGACATAGATTCTCACCCAATTAAATATGGTTGTTTTCCCTTGCATGCCTCGTCAATAGTTTTTTTTACATATCTGAATCATAAAAATAGACAAAAACATCTCATTGTATAATTACCAATATTCAAAATGTCTTTTCGTAATAATTCATTTATTCCATCCATCCAGTTTGGCCAAAATTTGTCAAAATGTTTCTCAGCCCAAACTGAAAACACGAGACACAAAGCAGCATAAACAATTATTCTAGCAAATTAATCATTACATATGAAAGAGTAGTACTAACAATATCCAGTTGCATATAGCGACATAATGAACTGTAGTGGCAGGCATTTTAAGTGTAATCCAGTATTAGCAGTATTAGTTATAATGCAGGCCTAAGTTCGTTGTTGAGAAAATAATTGTTGTAAATTTATAGAAATGATTTGAGTTTTCTTTCTATCGATGTTTGCCTTTCATGTTACAAACTTTCTATTTGTATAAAAGAACAACACTTGAATATGTTATACAGAGGCGTAACTAGAACGTTAACTGGGTGTGTATATTCATATATTCCGTTGTGCCCTGCCGATTTCTTTGAAACTCAAATCACTTTCATGAGAAATCAGTTGGGCAAGGCGGAATATATGAATATGCCCCCCTCCCCAATTAACGTTCTAGTTAAGCCTCTGATACTATATGTTTAGCAAGCATCGTTTTGACTAGCTAGCGGAAATAGAAAAACATTTCTCATGACATGCAATTGCATCTTCCCAATACATGCATTAAAAGTCGTCTTGTTAAATTTACATTACACGATCTCTGCTTTTACACACTTTTTGTTCACTATTTTTATACTTTACCTTTAGATTTTCGCGAAGACCATAAATGCTAGTAATGACATTTTCATCGTAGTTTGGAAAACATTTGATAGGTAGATTAAAGTTCTTGATGTAACCGTCCGTTAAATAATGTTGTTTTTCATATTGATCATCCACACCTCCAGGCAATCGCATTGCTCCAGCTTGAAAAATAATAAATATTTTTTTAGTTGAAAATTGTAAGATTTTCTTTCATTTCTGCATGTACATGATTAAAGAATTATATATGTAGATGGTCGCCAATATCATATAATACCAAAAAATTCATGTATTCTAGTAATTTTCATAAAATTTTGCATTTTCTAAAAGAAAAGAGTGTAATCTCTCAATCTTTAATCAATGCTTCTCTTTAAAATGACTTTTCTAGATTACTTGATTATGAAAAAACTGTTTCATTAAAGTGTATAACCTGTAGATTTAAAAATTCGTAGAATATATTTTTAGTTCTGTGTCTTCCAACACGACAATGACGTCAAACACACACATAAGAATATTTTTTTGAAAACACCCCACAGATAAAAAGGTTTGTGTGATTCAATGCCCAACACAATCATCAGATTTGGCACTAAAGAATATAGGCACAACTCAGGGGAGTTGGAAGCGGAGAAACAATGAAGGCTATAAGACCCTCCTAACTTTTCTTGAAAGGACAGCACCCCTTACTCATAACATTAAAACAGTAAAATTCCTATGAAAGATACAAGTGTCTTTTGAATATAAAACATACGTATGTTTATTGCGGCCTGGTAGACTTCAAAAAAATCTCGCAGAAATTTTTTGGGATTTCCCTTAATAGCATATTTTGTTGTTAACATCACCTGATGAGACAGAAAATGGTAATAAAACAGCTATTTTCATTTTCCTATATGACACTGATGGCATATCATTTACTTTATTATATTATGTTTTACATTTGCATGCTTGTCTAAAAACTTTCTAAAAATGAGAAACACCTTGTAGGGTGCTTAACAATGTTGAATTCTTTGATTTTTAAATTGATAAAGCGAACATGCAAAAATGCTACTTATAATTTTTAGGAGGCCTCCTCCTATTTTTATTTAACTAAGGAGTTTGACAAGCAACTGAAAACTATCAATTGATAGTGAAATTTTTCGAATGCTTGGAAACAGATGGAATGAATAACATAAAAAGAGAGTAGAAAAGATACCTAGTTGTTGAATCTTTCACAGAAGCATAAGCTCACCACATCATTACTTCAGCTATTCGTTGAAATTTTTTGTTGTTTTATGTTTGATTCAATTTGTAGTTGACAAACGATTTTTGAATTATTTATTCTTTAAAGTAAACTTTTTTATTTCTATGGAAGAGTTTTCGATGGGCGTGGGTGGGGGTATCATTTGTTATTCACTTACTGCACGTTACAGCTAGAACGATTGGAAGTATTGTTTAAGAAAGCATTCGCTGTATTGGAATTTTTACCGTCGAAAGCAAGAAGTTAATCAGCTAATATCGTTTTAATGATTACCATGTTTATACAAAATAAGTTGCTGTTTTTAGTCATATTTTATCAGCCAGTAACAGTCGTCGTTTATTCAATGTGGCTTCTGGTTGACACACGCATGCCAGGTATATTTCCTAGTTGTGCTGTTGTCTGCTGTTCTAGCTATGGGAGGGCAGCAATTTTACAGTTCTGTGAAAAAACTGTGGCAAAGCTTTTGAATTTATGATTTATGAATGAAATAGCTTTAATTTTACCAGACAACTTTAATGAGCGAGTTTATCCATACCTTCTGCATACAAACCAGACGCAAGACCGCTTTCTTCACCATACGTAAATATTCTTCCTCCATAACGGTCTGTTTGCTCTAGAATTTTCACAGAAAGACCAGCTTTTTTTAATTCATACGCTGCACTTAGACCTGCCATTCCTGCACCAACTATAATGACGTCACTGATCTTTTCATCTTCAATATCATTGATTATCGATCTTGGATGTTTTGATTCCACCGGTTTGTATCCGTAACGATTATAAGCTTTTCGCAAACCTTCATCTTGGATACATTTCAGAAACGTTTTGATGCAATCACTGTGCTGAATTGGAATTTGTTTATTTTTCGGAATTTTCGCAGGTTCATCATTTTTCCAAAATCTTTTGTGGTTTTTAAGATAATCTGACGCCATTGTAGAACATGAAAACTTAAACAACTACAATGTACATTGAGTTGAATAAATTAGATGTGTAATAAATGTAGCATTGTATGACTGATCTTAAGAATTTACTTTCTTTACTTGATTTTACTTGTAGATTGAAGATTTTTGGCCGAAAAACAACTGAAACAAAAAAAGACCACATGCCCTAATATCTGTGTTACAAAAACATGTTGATCAAAAGGCGAATGCAATTTTAATTTGTTGAGATATGAACATCAAACGAAAACATATAAACAAAACAGTATTTTGCATAATTAATTAAGTAGATATGACATATGCCATATCACATGAAGATCGTCATTATAATATCGTTGCTCGTTACATTTGCTTTGTTTCTCTATAAAATCTATATTATACTTTACATAATCCGAATGTTATTACCGACTTACGAATAATTTAACATGATTAACAATAGAATTTTATCCGAAATACGTTTTTTATTAAAAAAAATGAATTGCAAGCTGTTATAGTCTGGTATTTAAAGGGGAACTCCACCCAAAAATAATGTTGGTCTTAAAAGTTCCATTTTTATGCAAAGGTTACTATATTTTTGAAATTTTTACATCAGCTATTTTATTTTTGACAAAATCGTGTCTTCAAGTGCGCTATTTGAGCTGTTTTGAGACTTAGCAGCGTGGGCACAGAAAGCGTCAGCGGAAATTATTTTGACGTCATATCGTCAAACCGATTTGGAGTTGAGTTTACAACAAAGTAAAATAATAACGCACAGCCTAGCACAAAAACAAAACAATCGCTTATAATGGCTTTTTTGGAAGAACCTCGGCCTAATTCACCAATCGATAGTGAAATGGAAGACAATCCAACAAACAATATTCGGCCATATCAGTTTGAGCCCGAATGGCCGGCTGATGAACACGAAGAAGCTCACCAGTTTGAGGATAACGAAGAACAGGAATTTTGTATATTGACGATGAATCTCGGCGCGACAATCTTGAATGGTGGGTAGTAAAATGTTATATTATTCTAGACCATTGTTTCTATCTCAAAAGTACGTTTTCAGTTTTTGAAGTTGACCACGTCCACACACACATAATACTTTAGATTTTAAAGTTTTTATTGTAAGATACAATTTTTATTGAAGTTTTGACATTTACTTTTCAAGATCCTTTCTTTTAACATATTCAGGTGTCAATGTGGTAACTGCCAAATAATGGATAATAACGAGGAATGTTTATGCTGCAAAGAGATTTCCAATATTTGTGACAAAAATTTAGAGGCAGTAGAAACGAATGAGACCACCGAAGTCCCTTTCTGCATTACACAACATCCTGGTTTTGAGCCTGTTTGTCTTAATAGGTGGGTTTTACAAACAGCTTGGTACCAGTACAAGCAGCAATATGAGGTAGCATATGATGGGCCGAGGACAAACTGTACCGCCATATTGCATATAGACAGTTGGCTAGATGGTGCTGGGGTGTCTTGGGTAGAAGTGAGATTCATCTTGCCATCATGTGCACTCGCATTAGAGAAACATTTCCTCCACCTGGCCTTGCAGAGGAATTTCAATTTGAAGGCTTTCACTATGTTGATGAATGAAGTATTTTATTATGATATAGGTATATACCCATTACAATTACTTTGTATGTCAATATTAAAGTGGCATAGCCAGCTCATTTATAGGTCATGCTATGCACATTTATTATTATTAATTTATTACAAAAAAAAAAACAGATTTACAAAGAAATGATTATAAATGTGGCTTGGCTATTACACTGGTTATAATATAACTATAATTAATTACATGAATAGTTTGTGTAATGCAGTGGTGAAACTAGCTATAGCAAAAGGTTTTGCTATGTTAATATTTAAGAATGAACATTTTTTTAAGTAGTACAAAAGTTGTCTTCACTGATTCAACATCATATTATATGGGTATGGCAAAACCTATTGCCATAGCTAACATCACCACTGACATTTTATGCAAATCTAGACTGATGTTCCTTTACAAGTACTTCTTTCCTGGGTGGACATGATTTAGAAATGTTCTTTGGAAGATTCTTGCCATGATGTACAAGTTCAATCTCCTCAGTTTTGCATGCATTCACAACCTCCGCAAGTAGTTTATCAATGTACTGGTACTCTTTCTTTTCTTTCATTGCTTTTACAACCCTTTGTTTGTCCCTGACTTAATGACTGCTTTATCATGTTTAATATTGTTGTTGTGATCTAATGCTGCTAACTGAGTGCGGGCTACCATCCCAGGAAATGAAAAATGCTCTCGCTTTGGGCAGGTCTTTTAGAAGCCTCTTGTCACATATCACCTTCTCTGCAGCGATATATGCTTGTGAAGTAGGAGATAACCACTTCTTCTGTTTTGTTTCTTTTTCTGTTAATTGTTGGTGGCAACATTGATGAAAATATGTGTTCCCCATCCAGAAATGCTTGTTGGAAATGTGGTTAAGGACAGACTTCCATTTTCCCACCAATTCTTCTGCATTCTTGTTACAGCTTGCAGAGCACCACCAAAGATGATTAGAAATGGACTTAATCCAATGGGTCAAGTCATCATTTCCTTAATGTTAGCCTTCTTTGTTAGTTTTTGTGACAGATTTAGACAAATGCCACACATCATATTGGTGATCAATATGAGGGTGTTTGTTTTCAACCTCTGCATCCACAGTATTCAGCATCGACAGTGTAGTTTGGACTTCCATGGCATGTAAACTCCTCACAACAAATGAACACTGTGTTGATGCATCTTTGGTTTGTGGCTTGCAATAATTAGTTGGCAATGCTTCAGGACTGTCAGACGCACCCAAATCACAACTGTTATTTGCTTCTGGCTCAACCACTGAAAACATTTGTACTTGTGGAGGAACATTGTTCTAAAATATTTGAAAGCTGAAAATAGAAAAATAGAAATATTTAGAATATACTTTAGGCTATAACTTTTCTTGATTAAAATTTAACAAGAAATGCTTTTACTAACTTCCTCCTTGTCTTGGTCAGCCTGACGTTTCTCTGTACGATGCTCGCTAGACAGACGCTTTTTACTGGGTTGAGGGCCAAATGAAAAGATCGATGGTACTGCATCCCGCTTCAGCCGCCTTTTTAAAGGTTGCCATGGTGTAAGTTTCTGTCTTAGGTCCGATTCAAAACAATCGGGAGCAAAGTGCTCGCTGCAAACGTAACAGTATTGGAGAGGAAGTAGATTTTCTCTCCGTATTCGAGCAATCCATTATTATACAATTATGTACAATAATTAGGAAACTATAAGTTCATACTTTGCGTCAAGGAAACTACAACTTAATTCTATGCACGAAAGGCTATTTTTACAATGGTTTTATGTAGGATTATTTTCTAACCGTAATGAGTTACACAACCATGTTTATTATTATTCAATGTTTATTAAGGGCAATAGATTGTTTTCACATCAGTGGAAACTGTTGTTAAGGTTGAATTCGGAGGACAAGCAAACGGCATTACGCACAGTTTCCACACAAAGAAACCTTCGTATTTTTTAAAAAATAATATTAATCGACATTCAAGTTCTATATGTAGTGCGGAAACTGTGCGTAATGGCCTTTATGGATGTGAAACCGTTCTATTAAAACAGAATACAAATAACCAGCTCAATACTTGCATGTAAGCTATAAAAGTTGCTTGTGTATATACCTACGAATAAAAAATTCTGACATTTCGAAAAGAAACATTTTGTGATTAGGAGAAGCATTTTGACGCAAGTTTATTATGACTGTGCAATGACTTTACATAAAGCTTTGAGGAGCAATTGACGATATGACGTCAATACAAGCCGCTGACATATTTCTGCTCCCACGCACCGGATGCCCTAGTTGCAGCATTTCAACGCATTTTTTGTGAAAATATTGAATCAAACAAACAAAAAAATTGCCGCATATTTATTTTCACGGGACAGACAAAGTTTTAAGACCAACATTATTTTTGGGTGGAGTTCCCCTTTAAGTATATGTTACTGATGATACTGAGAAAATCGCTTTTGAGTGGTTAGGTTAGGCTAAATGAGCGTTTACCACTGAAAACATGTCTCGCAAATGAATATTAATTTCGATGAAATCATATACATTATTTACTTTCATAATCATGAAATCATACACATGTACTTTCATAACAATGATTATCCTTTTCTCTCATTCAATAATGATATTTAAAACGTCAAAAGATTAATTTTGGATCTCTTCATTTTTCAGGTTAATACTGTGGATATATATTTCTTGACTTGCAATTCAACCATGTTGGTGGTATGATACAAAAAAATATTTTATCAGTGCTATTGCTGCCACCAGCCGACGTGGTCGAGCAACATAGTTTGATAAATCTCAAGAGAACGGTTGCAAGTCAAGAATGCAGTTCAAATACGGCCAAACAATAACCTGTATATAACTGCCGGCAAGTGCATAGTTTCATTTACAAATCGTCCATGTTGATGGCTCATACAAAGACTGCATATAATATCAGATATTGTTGGCACGGCCAACAGCGACATTATTTGGTAAATCCCGAGACTTGATGCGAGTTAAAAAGCCGTGCATGTTTTTCTGTTAAGCTTCAGGTTTGTAAAGCCTTTCACGTTCGAAGCATTATGAGATATGCTGCACTTAATTTGCGCTTGACAAACATACTGTATTCCCATGCATTTATTAGATGTAAGTTCACTCGTGATAAATCTACTAATTTCTATCGTCTGAACATGATTATTGATATCCGTTTCACAAACCTTTAAGTGTTGAAAATAGTGCCAACGATGTAACCAAAATTCAGTATCTACTTCTAATGACAAAAACATAGACAATATTGGTTTTGACAGGCATGCATTGCTTAATCTTTAACACAAAACAGACATTGATAGTGGTAGCAACAAATAAATTAAAATGCTTGATGCTATACCATACTAGGACTATGGTCTTCAATTTTTCTAAAACAGGAATTAATCATGCTTGAGATAAGGTTAAGATGTCTAAAATATGTTGATATTTTTGTTGGAGACACGACCGTGGGTAACAGAACTACATACGTCAACTTTTCACTCAATTTTCAGTGTGTACTGGGCAACATATCATCACATCACTTTAAAGAATGGCAAACTTATCATTTTTCAAGCAATTTGCCAATTTTTTAAGGATTTGCTAATATAAACCGAATTCGAGTAAAATTTTTGTGTATTGATGACCAATATTTTGAGGAAACACATCGCTAACAAAAGTTTTTGTATGCATGTGCTACGTGCGAGCTTTAATCAATTCAACAAGTGGTTTGGCGTCAAAGAAAACAATAATATTGAAATCATGGAACTCTAGTGAAGGAAGCATAATAAACTTATTCCGATGAATGCAAAAAACCTGGCGATTTCACTTTTTTTTGAAAGTGGAAATTTCTGAAAGAACAGGAATTAAGAGTGAATCATATGTACGTTAACTCACCTTTGTTATTTATTGAATTGGTCTGTTGATTTTTTTAAATGATAACATTTCTTTGCATTTAAGAATGTCAAGTTTAAAAAAAATAGTTCGATTTTGTACGATAGACCGCAATAAATACACCCTCGAATCAGGGGCGGATCTAGGGGTAGGCACCATAGGCAAGTGCCTATGGTGAAATTACCAAAATATACTTCGACTTAGATTCGATACGATTTTATCGAATTATGAAACTATGAATAGCACTTTATCGCAGTCAAATCATCTGACTTTTGTTTAGAAATGTTGTTCAATTAAAAGACGTAATTTTGATATGAATCGTAGTCCAGATGCGTATGATTATCAATAAAGCTCCGTGTCGTTAGGCAAAGCAGCCATTTTGCCTAAGTCAAGAAGGCGATCTAGCCATTTGACTGGTTGTTAGCAATTTGCCTAAACAAGATGAATTTGCCTAACTTGACATCGTGTATAGGTATTTTGATTGGGCAATTTTTTGCAACCGTATGCTTTCATTGGTCAATTTTTTTTGCCTAACTTGAGCAATTCCAACCAATCATTGCTGTTGATAAGCATAGTTGAGCTAGGCAAATTAGGCAATTGAAAATTAACATACACTCGTATTGTTTCTGAACAGCCTCTGTGCTCAGTTTACGGTTTTGTGATATTTTATAATGTCTTCATTGTGTTGTGGTAATTCATACGAGACTGCTCAGTCTGCGTTGGCCAAAAACGATTTAAAATGCCTTAATGAGCTTTATTCTCGTTTATTGGTCGACGTTCGACCTATGTTTACTAACGAGCAGCTGTTAGATAGAATTTATGACCCCGACCATACTCTGTGTCGAAATTTTGGAGCTGAAATATATGTGCCAAAGCACGCTCATGACGGAAAGACTTGTACTGCAATAAGGTAAATATATTATAATTATATATATCGTATTGTAGTATTTATATATACGTGTAAAATGGTTAAATCTCAATTTCGCTAGGCTATATCTTTGTCTACAGTCAGCAATTCATTCATACAATGCAATCAATCTACCAAACAAAATATTAATTTCTTTTCTTGAATATTTTTTAAGATCTGAAGCTTCTGGCAATTGCCTCTACAGTTCAGCTTCCCTAGTTCTGGTAGGTAACAATGCATTGGTCCCTACTTTGAATTTTAACATCGCTTGAGCTATTTATTCATGCTGCTTTTATGCTCAACACCCATGCTTTTTGTCTGTTATAAGTGAGCACAGTGATTACTTTGCCCAAAGCTTAAACAATCTTTTGCCTTTGTCAGTGTCTAAAGAATGTTTAGACACTGGATATACAACAGATGAACTGGTAAAACAGGAGGCTATTTTAAATTGTAATGACCAGAAATGGTCATCTTTTCTTTGTATTTTGGGCCTATCTTCTGTTTTAGGTAGAAAAATTCATACTTTTATCCTGATTCTGGTGAAAGTAGATATAAATTGTTATTTAATCGTATTGTTCAGCCCCGGTTATTAAGCCAAAGAGGTTTGGATGCTATTAATATTTTGTTTTGTCATGAAGGATCTGTACAACCAGGTGAGACTTTTCAGTCTAATCATTTTGTGCCTCTCATTTTCCATGCCCACAGGTTGAAGCGAAAATTGTCTAATTCCTGTACACAGTCTAATTCTAGCAGCTCAACAACAGAGAAACGAAAATTTGTCAAAATTTTTCCAAATATTGCACCAAAAACAGTTGACATTTCAAATTTTTTTACTTCAACTAATAGGCCTGCTGCCCAACCAACTTTTAAAAGGATGCCCAATGAGAGTTTTTCTTCTGCTGCAGCTCTTGCTCAGACATTAAATAAAGCCAATAGTCTTTTGCTTCACACATCATCCAGGAACTATTGCCTGGTATTCCAACTTCTGGTGATATGCAACCTGCTGTTTTAACCCATAATTTTGATGTTTCCTTGTATAGGGAGAAAGTTAAGGGTATGGATAATTCTGAAATATGTCATTTGATAAAAATGTATATAAACCAGATAAAAGTATCATTTTCCTAAATCTAATGGCAGATCATTTAGGCATGATTGGCTAGACCAGCATGAATGGCTTTGCTATTCACCTTCACAAAATGGTGCGTATTGTCTATCGTGTGTTGTTTGGCAATAGATTCCCAGGCAAGGCCAGTAAAGTAAAAAAGTTGTTTACTGAACCTCTTCAAGATTGGAAGAATGCTAAATGCTCTTTCACTCAACATGCTGGAAAAAGTAAAGGGAGGGAAGTCGGTTTGCATGCATCCACATCACCAATTTTTGATGCTTTGCGTTCCCAAATATCAGGTACTCTGCAGCCTATCGAGATGATCATGGATGCTGGTATCAAGAAAGAAATAGAACAGAATAGGGAAATACTATCTCCAATTATTGATTCTGTCATTTTTTGTGGACGTCTAGGTTTACCTCTTCGTGGGCATCGTGATGATTCCAAGTATCACCCTACTGTTGGTTGTTATTCATCTGGAGGGTTGGTAATTTCATTGAAACACTCAATTATGGAGTTAGGAGAGGGGATAAAGTTTTAGAAAATCATTTAAAGAATTGTGGTAAGAATAGAAGTTATATTTCTAAAACAAGTCAAAATAAAATCATTAAATGTTGTGGCCAGGTAATCAGTAATCAGATTATTTCTGATATCAAAAAAAGTAAGTTTTTTTCTGTTATTGCTGATGAAGCATCTGATTCTTCACATAAAGAACAAATGTCTCTTGTTTTGCGCTTTGTTGATACCGATATGAATATCAGGGAAGAATTCATTTCATTTCTTTTTTGTAAGTGGGGACTAAGTGGTGCTCAACTTGCCAAGCTACTTTTAGAGGCTCTAAAGGAACTGACTTTATCAATAGATGATTGTAGGGGGCAAGGTTATGATGGGGCTGGTTCAGTTGCTGTTTGCACTAATGGTCTAGCAGCTCAACTTTTAAAGCTTAACCCAAAGGCTCTTTATACACACTGCTATAGTCATAGGTTAAACTTATCCAATTGCGATTCTTTGAGTATACGTGTTGTCAATGATATGTTGAAACATGTTAACAATGCCACTAGTTTTATTAAAATTTCCCAAACTCGCAATATTCCTTTGAAAAACATATACGTAATTCAGAAACAAACTCGAAAAAGACTAGATTAACAGACGTTTGCAAAACTAGATGGGTAGAACGTATCGAAGGTTTAGATACATTCCAAGAGCTTTTTGTACCTGTATACACCACCCTTAACGATATGTCTGAAAATCTAGATGGTGAGTTCAAACCGTCGCTTCAGTCTGATGCCTCATCTTTGTTTCAACTTATTGACAGGTTTGATTTCGTCGTTGCTTTAGTTATCACGAGAAATATTCTTGATTCAACTCTTCCAGTAACACAGTTATTACAGGGTAAGAGTATCGATATAATGGATGGTATTCATTTAATTTCAACTTTGAAAACTGAGGTGGTGAACATGAGGAATTCCTCTGATTTTTATCATGACACCTGGTATGACGAAGCGCTTGAACTGGCAGCAAAAGTTGGCATTGAAGAATGGAAACCAAGAACAGTGCGCAAACAAACGACCAGGAAAATATTCCCCACACAACCATTTCTGAGTATTATAAACGTGCAATTACTCTTCCTCTACTAGATCATTTGCAATCTTCTTTAGAATCACGATTCGACCTTGAGAGTGTGAATGTCTATAAAGGCCTTAGCATTGTACCGACGAAAATGATGTCCATGACAAGAGATGGGGTGGATTGGAAAGAGCCATTCAAAACTGTGGCTAACTTTTATTATGATGATTTGCCAAATCCTTTGGCCTTAGATGCTGAACTTAGGTTGTGGTACACTTATTGGGAGACCCACTGCGGCCTCCTTCCTGATAACATTGCCCAGACTTTAAAATCTGTTCATTTCGCCGGATTTGAAAACATTAAAATTTTACTACGTATTTTAGGAACGCTCCCCATTACCTCTTGTGAATGTGAACGATCTATTTCTTCCCTTAGGACACTTAAAAACTATCAGCGAAGTACCATGGTTGGGGAACGCTTAAATGGTTTGGCCTTGATGCAAATTCATCAGGAAATTGTACCAGATATTGGTGAGGTTATTAATACTTTTGCTGTTGGAAATACAAGGCTAAAATTTGCATGAATTTATTCATATCCTAGTTTTTTATTTTGTTGAAATGTCCATATGTTAACCATTTATTGTGCGTTGTACACAATAGTAACGTCAATAGAATTTGCATCAAACTAATAGCTCGCCCGATAAAGGTTTTTTTCCCTATATACATTCCAATCTTAAAACTGCTGAGTACGTGTATGGTACTCGGCCGTTGTCGACATAAATTTACTTTCACAAAATTGTTAAGCATAAATAGAATAATTTTTCCTTACACCAAATTTTAGTCTTCACAAAGACTCTTTATACAAAGCTCTATTTTGACTATTACATTACATTTACATTCTGCTTATTTGTTGGCAAATGAGAGTGCACATTTTAGGTGGGGGGTAAAGGGTTGGAATTGACTGGGATGGTGTAAGAAACTGAGCAATCTTACATCCATGAAATGTCCCACATAGTCACCCATTTCTAACCAAACTCCTTTTGCTATTTGCTAAAGGTGTGAAAGGCGAGTTTCTGGCGCCTTCAAAAACCAGAGTGCTCATTTTTAGGTGGGGGGTAAAGGGTTGGAATTGACTGGGATGGTGTGAAAAATTGAGCAATATCACATCCATGAAATATCCCATATAGTCACCCATTTCTAACCAAACTCCTTTTCAAAGGTGTGTAGGCGAACTTCTGGCGCCATAACCAGTCTGCTTAATTCGGCTCTCACAGGGCTGTCCATGCCGGATCACGATTTTTTGTTTTGCGTTAAAGTGTTCCTAGGCATGCTGATGAGCCCTGATATGGGGCGAAACAGTCTTGTGTGCATTCAATATTCTGAATAGTGAAAATCAACGACCTTGTGATATGTAAGTATAAATATACAATGTTTTTATGTATTTATACGATTGAGATCTACAAGATTCTGCATAGCTGAATGATTAGACTGTTTGATTTAAACAATTTATCGAAAGCATAAATAGTGTAGTATGTTTTGCAAAGTATGACGTCATAGGTTTAGCACTGAATGACGTCATAATGTTTTGCCTATGGTATCCAAAATCCTAGATCCGCCCCTGCCTCGAATATAACCATAAGGTTAGAGTTATATTTACAATTGAGCATTTTATCGGACATTCTGCCTATTCTGATAAGATGAATAATTATATACCGGCATCAAACAATTAAAGCATAAAATTTTGTAAGCATAAATGTATTGCTTCTTAAAGGATATTTCTTGTAAGATACTCGTTAATTTTTTTCTTCATTCCTGTGAAACTACGTTATACAATAAGTACCTATTTTAATAAATTATACAAATGACTTATTTCATAAGGGTAAAAGATAATAAAATTTATAGAGGAAGTTCGTAAGAGCAATTATGATGAAGTATATTTTTTTAGTTTTCCGGCGAGTTCAAAACATTGTAAATGTTCACTTGCCAAAGTCCGTATTCCAACATCTAAAAATTTCATTTGACGTAGTAACACTTTTTAATTTACGCAAAGAAAAAACAAAAATCTCATCATAGGTAAGGATATTCTTTGCTAAAATGATCAAGAGTTAGCTTTGTTTGTAAAATCTGTTACTAATAATCGCTCAAATATCCTTTCAACTTATACATTTTCTGACCGCCTTTGTAGCTTAAGCCCTTAAAAACAGTTTTTGGTATACGACAACCGACGTTTTTACATCAGCTTTGCTACTCTTACGCTTTGTTTGAGTAAGCTTCCTGTGGTTATTTTTGAAAAATTGACTTCCCTACATGCTTCACTTGGGGTATAAAGCAAAGCGGTTTGCTGTCACAAGTTGCAGTCTTGCAGACATTGGCAGAAGAAGGAGAAAGAGAAACATCTAAAACAATTGTGGAGACATTTTACTGAGTCGAACAAAGCTAACTTCTAAGTAAAATAAAGATAAATATTGATGCATACATACTTCACCATTTGTATAAGCTCATGTCATCGTATATCTAGCCACATATAGATTTTATTGAATATCAATCAATTAAGTATTTCTCTATTGCTCAATAATGTCATGATAGATTATATTTGTTATATTTGCAAAATTTTTTTAAAATCTGTGTTTGTATAGTGACACCTAGACGAATAAGTAAAATACCAAAACAACGTTTATAGCTCTTTAACTAAGTATATATCGATTTAAGCACACATTTAGCCAATATCTTCTTTGAGTTCACGAAATGTAAGACTAAGTGGCATACAAATTTAAAGAATTACTTCTTTCAAAAAACCTCCAGTTCAAATAAGCCAATCCGTGAGAAGAAGCTCTTACATCAACATAAAAACACTGATCATTATTAAAAGTCAAGTTACCTAATCAACGTACACAGAAACAGTGTTTTAAACAAATCTTGTTTCACACTAAATGAAATAGGGTGCGCATGTAACTATTCGTTCTCAGATAAAGTAGTTGATTGCTAACTATCTCTGTTATACTTATTTTAATCCTGTACGATTTCTACAGCTGTTTAGCTACAAACATTGAAAATTAGCAATAAAAGCAAAAATTTGACTGTTTGCGTGACTTTTACCCTTTTTCTGACTAATGACAGAATACTTCATTAATCGTTAACTGCTACAAAGCTCAACTTAAAAAGAGCTTAAAAAAACATAAACAGTGAGATGTATTTGCCGCAAGTGCCATAAAGTAGCCAAGCACTATGAACCAAGATCATGCTGCTCCAATTAGATGCACGAATCGTTAAGTATAACAATGAAAACTTAGGCCTTTATCATGCATTATGTTCTATAAATTGCACCAATAAATAAAGACAAAGAGACTTTCCCTTACTCTTTCATTTAAGGAGAAGATATGATCTGATCTCAATAAGAAAAATGTCTATAACTAGGTTTAAGTAACATTTAACGATTTAAACGTCTGCATATTGTCTAGCCTGTTAAATGAAAAGACCTTAAATTTGAAATATAACATTGTCTAGCGTATGATGAAGGACTGGAAAGAAACGCACTAGACGTTTGCCAGCATAATAGTTTAAATTATTGGCAGATAAGATTTTTGTTGGAATCTTTGTCATGCGGTTGTATTAATAATCAATCTGATTGTATGGCTGCCGAAAAATGCTAACATTATCATGTTGTTAGAAAGCACTGATGTAGTGTAACCACGTGTAGACGTAATAAAATATACATGAAGATAACAACATTAGGAGCTTTATTAACATCAGGAACATAGTAACATTATGAACATTAGGAGCCTCGGAGCATTATATAGGGACATTATATCGACGGAACATTATGTAGAATAAATTCGGGCTAAACATAGCAAAACACGCATGGGATTATCGACATGATGTTGATTTTTAGAATACTATTGTTATTGATAAAGGAAAGAACTGTATTGGAAAGACATTACAATCATGGCACACTTCATCAACTCCAAAAGCTTTTGGATACCGTCACATTTTGTTATTAAATGCTAGAGAATAAATAAGAAAAGTTGAAAACAAGCCATCATTTCTTCTATATGTTATCAGTATTATATTATATTGAAACATTGTTGAACATACGGAGAGCAATTGACTGTTGTAGATGTTTTCCACGTTAGTTGCTGTTGTACAATCATTATGAACTGTTTGATGAAGTTTATAGAATAGTCCGTCTATTTTCCAAATTTTAGTCCACCAAATCCAAAACAAAATTTGCTAATAGAATACAACACGCCTGACTTTCAAATTGAGGAGACCACCCGGTCGTGAACAGTGCATGCAAGTCAAGGCATCATTGACTAATAGAAAATATAGTATCAAAGTAGTCCACAGCCCCCCGGTAATTTACAAAAAATGAGTCGCGAGAAGAGCTTCTGGCCAATCAAATAAATGGATATAGTCATCAGATGGTGCGAGGTTTCTGCGCTTAACCACTGCCTCCGTAAACAAGAATGCGTTTCAAATAATAACTTCAGATAAAACTGAAATGCAACTCGGACTTTGTAAAAAAGAAAATACGTAATGACTCATCATTTTGGTGACCTTTGTGCTCAAAATAGATTATTATTTTTTTAGGAAAATACGCATGTCGCATGACTCTTTTGACATACCCTAAATAATTTCCTGATAACAACTGCTGAACATATTTTTTTGTAGTTTTGTCTCCTTCAAATACATAAGTACACACATATGGTCGGCTATTAGCTCCCCCCAAAAAATAACTTAATGGCATTTGTTGCATATTTTGTTCGCTTGTATACTTGAGAAGACGTATTTCAATATTTTTTTGGGCACTCAATATTTTTTCGTGGAAATGGTGAAAGACATATAAATTAATACATTAAAACGAACAGTAACTATTCGTCTGGGTGTTGCCTTTATTTGGAACAACTTCATTTACCTGATATGTTTTAAACATAAGCAGTTTTCCAGTTGCATAGGGTGGAACACATAATTTTATACATTCAAAAAAATGCCACACCCAGTCAATTTCAAAAAACCCCACTTAGAAGGTTTTTAGTCAAATTACAAGGTTCGTGCCAAGAAACTTCATTAAACAGGTTGCGGAAGGAAGCAATATAATGTCAAAACACATCAATGTTGCTCAAATAATTATAATATTGTCAGAATTTTTGAAACATGTCCTGGTGATTGAGTAGTAATTGATGTCTTTAACATATTAAAGATATCTTGTTAACTATGGAAAACGGAGACTTTTAAACTAACTTTAATTTAGGTTGAAGACTTATTAAAAATTTTAAACTAAAGCTGCTCAAAAACTCTAAAAGGAGCTCTTTGTTGATTTTATTGCTAGATTTTAGGAAAGTTTAACTACTTAAGATTTATTAAACAAAACTGAAACGTTTCTATTTAAAGCAAAAGTTTTTTCTGATGTGCTAATGTGCACTTAGTTCATTGAAATATATTTGATTATAACGTTAAACAAAACTATTTCTTTTTTAAGACGTAAGACAGACTCAATTAATGGTATGTCCTCTTATAAACTACTGTGTAAGAATCACTTCCCGTCAAATATATCTTCATGTTAAAAAAATGAATTTATATAAAGGGTGAGGTTACGGAAGCAGTGGCGGATTAAGTCTACGTCAAATATATCTTCATGTTACAAAAACGAACTTACCCAAAGGGTGAGGTTACGGAAGCAGTGGCGGATTAAGATACGTCAAATATATCTTCATGTTATAAAAATAAATTTGCATAAAGGGCGAGGTTACGGGAGCAGTGGCGGATTAAGATTACGTCAAATATATCTTCATGTTAAAAAAATGAATTTACCTAAAGGATGAGGTTACGGAAGCAGTGGCGGATTAAGACTACGTCAAATATATCTTCATATTATAAAAATAAATTTACATAAAGGGCAAGGTTACAGGAGCAGTTGCGGATTAAGACTACGTCAAATATATCTTCATGTTATAAAAACGAACTTACACAAAGGGTGAGGTTACGGAAGCAGTGGCGGATTAAGACTACGTCAAATATATCTTCATGTTATAAAAATGAATTTACACAAATGGTAAGTTTACGGAAGCAGTGGCGGATTAAGACTACGTCAAATATATCTTCATGTTATAAAAATAAATTTACATAAAGGGTGAGGTTACGGAAGCAGTGGCGGATTAAGACTACGTCAAATATATCTTCATGTTAAAAAAATGAATTTACATAAAGGGTGAGGTTACGGAAGCAGTTGCGGATTAAGACTACGCCAAATATATCTTCATGTCACGAAAATGAATTTACATAAAGAGTGAGGTTACGGAAGCAGTGGCGGATTAAGACTACGTCAAATATATCTTCATGTTATAAAAATAAATTTAAATAAAGGGTAAGGTTACGGAAGCAGTGGCGGATTAAGACTACGTCAAATATATCTTCATGTTATAAAAATAAATTGACATAAAGGGTGAGGTTACAGAGGCAGAAAAAAGTTCTTTCCATAAGTCGTTCATAAACTTGAAATGCAGCTTTTAAACCACTTTCCAAAGCACCTTGTATCCACTTCGGGGTAAAAGAAATTCCTTCGCCAGCAAAATGAACGTTTACTATAGGCTCCCATGAATACCTAATTTTAAATAAAAATATAATATATACCAATGTTTCTTTTCAAATTGTAAATTGTTATTTTAGGAAAATAAAGGTTTGAGTAAAAATTGAAGAAGATAACATAGATAAACGAAAATTATCCATAAAATGTTATAAGTTGTATTTGACCTTATTTCGAAGTATATAAAAAACAACAATTTTACAGAGATTTTTGTGAAAAACATTGAAAAAAATGCGACGAGCATTTTTACAGTATTATCTTATAAAAAATAATCTCGTTTCTTAACCTGTCACTTCAATTAAAGAATTATGCGTTACCCCATATCGTGCACACCTTATATTTTTGTGTTAAGCAGCTTTCATTCTTCCATACGCTCCTTGATAAGATGGCTGGTTATACCAAGCATGGACAATACACGTTGTCACCATGTCTTCTTTGAATGCCGGATGGATTTCTACGAGTTGTTTCATCACCTTTTGTTTCACTTGCTCTTCTTTCATAGATCCAAAAAGCAGAGCTTCATTTTTCCAAGTGTAGATCAAAACAAGTCCTTCTTTTGTGTTGGGATCTTCCGGAGTGAGATAATGAATCTGACCTATGGGAAGGTTTGTCTTAGAAAAACCACCTTTGATTCCTTCATTTTCCCAGAATCTCTGTTTGGTCTGAATATAAACTTTTGTTGATTGCACAATAGAAATATCTTCCATAGCTTCAACATTTTTCTCATCGCCAACTGGGAGTCATCATTATGAAGCTTTGGTTTGAAACTTATTTGACGCAAAGTATTTATTGGGATGGCAACAATTACTGCCTAAACAAAAATCAAACAGTTTTCAAAGGTTTTGCTTAGCTTTTATTCTTAAAAATCAGGAAAGTGCATATAAAACTCTTAGGTGCATATAAAACGGTATATGTATTTTTTACAGACTATCCATATCAATGAAATTGAAAATTATTGAGTTAAACAGACCTTTGAAAATTGTCCTGGTGATTGACAAGTATAACCAGTCCTAAAAATTACTGAAAACTACAATTAATAAGATAGCTATAATGTAAATGACACAATACGTTTGGGGAGACTTCTCATTAGGTGGCAACCAATGGTTACGATTTTATCTTGCCAGGTGCTAAATTTTAGGTCTGTATAGTGTCACGTTACGTCAAATATATTCTTCAGGTATGAAAATTCAGTTCTTAGTGGAACATCAAAGCAAACAACTACTTTTGGTAAAGTTTCAGGAGACTTGGGAGATAGTAAGATTTCAGAAAACAGGCAATTAAAGATGTCCCAATGGAGACGACCTACAGACCCCACTAAATCCCTAAGAAGAGCGGGTTCGCGTTGAAATTATATTCTAAAAGCTAATCCATTTACCGTGAATTAAGCTAAACGCAACACTCAACTATTTTTTTGTTTGTTGCGTGATTTTAAGCAATAGGTGCAAACGCGCTCAACTTGTCGAGCTTTAAAATCCTGGGATAACATGCAGTTCAGTGAACAGCTAAAAATTTTTCATCCCGAGCCATTATACAGCATATGCACTTTACAGTGCGCATGTTCCAAAATAGTAAAGAATGCTGCTCAAATGCACTGAACGATGTTGAGATACGCTTCGGGGTTCAAAGAGCTATAGAGTTAATTTAAAAGCTGTAAACTGAAGTACTATTGATTTTTCCTAAGACGACAAACAATTAGCAAAAGCAGAGTACAAATCCTGTAAAACCAGACGGATAATGTAATCCCATATGAAGCGAACAAAAAGCAAAGGCAGACTGCCTCAGACCAGTAGTAAGAATATCGAAAAGCAAATGTTTGTCACAATTGAGGCCTTATAACTATTATATACAAAGTAGGAAAAATTGTAGCTATTTGAAAAGAAATATTGCACAGAAACCAGCCATACATTTTTGAAAAAAGTGAAAAAGACCAACAAAATAGAAGTATCAACTATCCTTAAACTATTTATACTCGATGTTCAATTTACTAACCTCTCGTACCTTCGCATTATACACACTTGGCGTACCGTTACTTGAATAACACGACACCTCAACGAGATCTTTCAGAGGATACTCATCTTGATACCAGTAATTTATTTCGAAAACCTGTTTCTTGTATTCTATGTCATCCGTACTCAATCCTTCATCGTTTAAAAACATTCTCGGCAAACTATGCATCACTCCTTTCAAGCAATGCATTTCACGAGAACACCATTTTCCCAGTTCAAAATTAAGATAGGATCCCAGTGACTGATCAAGCTGCTCCGTATAGCAAAATACAGAATAACCACGAACAGCATCATTAGACCATGGCAAAAGATTTCCAAGTTTAACTAAATCCAAGTCTGCTTGATCTTCAACAGGTACTTTAGCTTTGATTACCTCGATATTACTTTCAAGAAAGCTTTCCAACGTAAACTGACTCCAGATTTTAATCCAACGTCCCCATGCATTGACTTGATCATGAACACTTTCTCATTTCGACAACCAAGTGTAAAGCTGGTCTGTAACAGCACCGATTGTTTCATCATAATATTTTTCTGCAAAAAAAATGGAGGAAGTTTACTAAGCCCTTAGCTAATAGCCGAGTGCGAGGTCTTTACGTAGAATTATCCGACCGAGGTCTTTATGCACAGACCGAATCCGCAGGGCGAAATTTGTACAAAAAGACAGGGGTCTGATATTTCTAAGCAAAGACCGAAAAAGCGAGGTTATTAAAAAGTTGATTATATGGCATTATTTGACCTGAAACGAAGTTGCTTTCTTTCTCGTCTTAGCTGTTTTGCTTCGACTCACATTCGCAATTTTTTTTTTTTGCTTCGTTTTTTTTTTGATTTTGCTGTTTGATTTACAAAGTTCGTTTCCATTTGATTGTAAAATTACGCATTTTGGAAGGTGGCCCATTACGTAAAATAATGGACCGACAAAAATGTTTCTGAGCGAAACAAAGCGCGCCATTTTGCTGGAAGTGACGCTTGGCATGTATAATAACTTCAATTAATCATGATTAAATGTCATTGCTCTCAATTTACAGAAAATGTCTTCCAAGATTTCTAATTTCCAGAAAAATTCTTGCAAGAATAAAATAAAAAAATATGGCGATTTTCAGCAAAAATAGGTTTTTAATAAAATTGAAGAAATTAAAGTCTCGTTACACTTACCAACATCCAAAATATCGTCTTTTAAGGCATTATTCATGCCATCTTTCCAGTTTGGCCAAATGTTGTCAAAATGCTTCTCAGCCCAAACTGCAATGTGAAAACAGGCCGAACGTGAAGTGGTTAATTTATTATCCGATAATGATTTTTTTGGTCACCTAACTCTCCTTTCTTTGCAAAACCTGTCGACACTACCTACACAATTTCTTGAAATTGAACTGCTTTATTACAAACTTCATATTTAAAGAACTTTTTTGCGCCATGCTTGCAAAGTATTTAATTGTTGCAATAATTCATTTGTTTTATACACTTCACCTTCAGATTTCTCGTGAAACCCATAGATGCAGGTAATGACATTTTTGTCAAAGTTAGGAAAAGGTTTTATGGACAGATTGAAACTTTTGATGTAACCGTCCGCCAAAAAATGCGGTCTGTCTGAATGATCATTAGCATCATCGGGAAATCGCATAGCCCCCACTAAAAATAGAACAGTTCATTTTTTTCAAAACTGTAAGATTCGATGCTAAAATTTTTCTTAATATTCTGAGGACATTCATTAACTAGAATATCAAAGTTTTTAAATTTTAAAGTTTTTAATGGTTAACATATTTTAGCGTATGTGTAAGTTACGTAACTTGCTCATACATGCTCTAGTATACTTCATCATTACTA
This sequence comes from Xenia sp. Carnegie-2017, assembly GCF_021976095.1. Taxonomy (NCBI): domain Eukaryota; kingdom Metazoa; phylum Cnidaria; class Anthozoa; order Malacalcyonacea; family Xeniidae; genus Xenia; species Xenia sp. Carnegie-2017. The sequence continues at coordinate 10,419,266 of NW_025813493.1, forward strand.
GATGAAAGACTGACCATGTCACTAGAGTCTTATCACTCTCGACATTAAACAAAAGACAATGTTTTGCACTATCTAATTTGTGTTTGAAACAAATGATAAGAGAAAAATACCAATGAAAGTAACAGTTATTTTTTGGCGTGTTGATGACACAAGTCCTAACCTTAAAATGAAAAAAGGTTGTTGTCACGAAAGCATAAAAAGGGGGCAGTTCAGCAATGGAAAAAACTATGGTCTGATCAATCAAAATTTCATTTGTTTTGTTCATATGAGTTATTTGTCGTGCCTATAAGTAGTTTAGCATATGGGAGATTCTGTGACGATATTGTGGTTTTTGGGGCATTTTGGGGAAGGAAAATCGGCTGACTTTGCAGAAATGCATACAATCTTAGAAAAGAAGCAATACCACTCTATTTTGCAACGAGACACAAATACATCTGGAAGAAGAATCATAGAAAATTACTTCATTGCACAGCAGAACAGTGACCAAAAATAAACGCACTTCTACAAATCCCATGTAGCTCAATAGCCACACAAAGATATTTGGGTCATAAAAAACTCCTTTACCACAAGTCCTTTCGTATTCAAAATGTATAGACGAACCGAAAATTCAAAACAAAGCCTTTGAACTTCGTTGTCACAAATTTCACATAAAAGACCAAATTGCTGTGTACATGTTTTGTATTTTCGACTACATTTGGGATAGTTGTTTTGATAGTTAAAAATGATATAGCTAAACATCTAATGACAAAACGGAATTATAAACAGTTATGAATTGGGTGGATTAACATTCTTGCCAAATTAAAGTTCTATTGAACTGTGGGATTGTTTATAAAAATATGGACGACATGAAATAATTATAAATTCAAGCAAACACCCACTACGGAACAAGTTTATCCATACCTTCTGCATACAGACCAGACGCAAGACCACTCTCTTTACCATACGTAAAATTCTTCCCCATAACGGTCCGTTTGCTCTAGAATTTTCACAGAAAGACCAGCTTTTTTCAATTCATACGCTGCACTTAAACCTGCCATTCCTGCACCAACAATAATGACGTCACTGATTTTTTCATCTTCAGTATAGCATTGACAACATATCTTGGAGGTTGTGTTTCCCGTGGATCATATCCGTAACGATTGTAAGCTGTTTGCAAACCTTCCTCTTGAATACATTTCAGAAACGTTTTGATTAATTCACTTAGCTGAATTGGAACTTGATTATTTTCAGGACGTTTTAAAGAATTGTCATTTTCCCAAAATCTTTTACGACTTTTAAGATATTCTGACGCCATGGTGTACTTCTTGATTGGACAAAATAAAGAGTTTTAATGACTAATGAGTGCAAGGATACTTATTACTTTATGCATATTGGAAGTATACATACGGGACGAAAATTTAGTTTTTTGTTAATTGATCGTCATTTTTAATTATCGAATAACCACAATAAAATGAGTGCACTGATTGGTCTATACTTGGGTTATTATTAGCTGTGGAAAATAGATCTGAGCTAAAGTCATTAAGCCGAAAAACAAATCATTAAGTCTCTTGTACGCAAACTTAGATTTTACCCGCCATAAAACGAACAGAATGCTAGTAAAAAAATCTTTGGGGGGCATTTTACGTTTGGTTTGAGCTTCAACCAATTCTTATTTGGTATTGCATATGTTACAATGTGACGTAGAATTTCCGTAGCAGAACTGACAATATATTTTGTATATGATCAAGTGACGTTTCTCGTGGTTTTCTGAAGACGCTCTCAATCGTTTTCTCGCTAAACAGGTACACCTCAAACACATCCGAGTGTTCAATTCAGTAAACATTTTGTAACATTTAACCAATTGAACACTCTTCATGTTGGATGTTTGCCTGATACAACGTCATGGCACGAAAAAAACAATTCCTGTACCCACGCAAGTTTAGTCTCGACTACCACTTGAAATGGACCCGTTTCATTAAAATATCGACACTTCAAAAAAATTTTGCTTTTATTTGCCATACATGCTTTTTCTAGTCGAGTATGGATTGTTTGTTACCTAGCGATACCAGAATTTATGTTGAAACCACTCTAGGAAAGGGAAACGGCGAGTCAGCAACTTACTCATTAGTCCTTGTTAGAAAAACTTCAGTCAAGAGCATTTAAAAATGGCTTAACAATTCGTGTGTAAAACCAGGAGAGATTGTTGATTTTGCTATGAAATAACTGCCCAGCTGGGATCTCCACGTTTATTCAATTAAGAAATACATGGCAAAGTTAATACTTCAACAAAAATGTATTGCCAACAATGCATCAATTAATCTCATACTTATCGATAGCTTTATACTAACTCTCAAGGTAAACAAAAGTTTCTACAGAAGAGAAGTGATTAATCTACTACGTCTGGCATTGGATCCTCCCACCCCACCCCTCCTCCATCCCAATTCAAACGATTGCTGTACTTTTAGACTTAATAAAATGAATATCAAAAGTACACGACAAGATTTTAGGCTTTTCTTGTCAAATTCGCCCGGTCACATTTCACCACGAAAAATTGATTTAATTGTTCAAATAGAAAGTGATGGTAAGGTGTTTCCGCGTCTAAATTTCCTTAAGTAATTAGTGCAACAAAGTACAATTTATAAACAAAGAAGAATAAACTTCGAAAAGAAATACACATAAAACATGTTGGTTTCGTTTATTTAAAAAATTTTGAGCGCTGCAAGGCTAAGCGCAAATTGTCGTCAATGAACTTGTTGGAAAATCACACCCTCGCATCAACAAAATGACTGCGGCCTTCAAAGAAAAAAATTACGACTTCGTGCCCTCTTATGTTGTGTGTATTTTAATTTGAAATTATTAAATTTGGAAAATATTCATTCATTATAATTTTTGCATTTATAAAAGTTGTGTTTGGTTTGATTTCAACTTGAAGGTGTTTTGACTTCAAAATTCATCCAAGAATATGTTGCAATGCACATTCTGTTGCTCTACAATTGCTGCCCTGAAATGTTTTGATAAGCACGTTATTCTTTTATGAAAGCTGCAAAGTTTATAACAAATTCTGTAGTGTAGAAGTGGGATAAAGGTAGGGCAATTGGTGGAGTAAGGGAGGAGAACAAAGCCCGTTATACAAGATCTGGAAGTTAAGCACCCTTCTGCTTTCGAAAATGAATAATTTAATAAGAACATGATTGACGAAAACTCAATGTATTTTCAAGAAGTACAATTAGAATTATTAAAATCACGTTCTTCATAGAGCGATAACTCTTCTTGTGTAAATATTTCACATGTCCATGCCAGCATTCATTTTTCCTGTTTATTTTTGCCATGCTCTTTGTCTAAAAACTTTAAAAATATGATTTAATTTTGAAAAGACAAATTACTTGAAATGCGAACACAGAAAAAGAAAAGTGTGTTAAAAATGTTATAAATCAGTACGTCAGCGGCCAAGTACATGAAACTAAAAGTTAGACTATAAAGGTTTTCATAAATAGTGGACACAAACTTTAATTTCAATTACAGAAAAACCTCACAATGTATGGTTCCAGGTTCTTTCCATATGTCGTTCATAAACCTGAAATGCAGCTTTTAAACCACTTTCTAAAGCACCTTGTATCCACATACGGGTAAAAGAAATTCTTTCACCAGCGAAATGAACGTTACCCATCGGCTCCCATAAATGCCTAATTGTGTAAAAAAATATTATGTATGTTAGTTAAAAAGTAGTTTGCTTAGAAGTCTACCATATATAAAGATGAAATTTCCCATATTTCTCAAACACTTTTACAAATATAAGAGCAAATTGTTAAAACAAACAACAAATGTTGTCAAACTGCGCTACAAAAAGCCATTTGTTTTTTGTACGTTAAGAAAACGAAAATAAAATTATAATTTTCTTTTCGTTTTTCTTGTTTTGCTGCGCCAATTTCTAAAAAACCAATTTCTAAATTGAATTTTTGTGTTCTGGAGAGTGTGACATTGTAGTCCTAGTTATAATACGACTGCAGTGTTTACTTTGAAAATCTGAGCATTAATTTAACCAAAAGTGTACATTCAAAACAATGACTTGCAAAACTTCCTTGTATCTGCGAGGTAAAACGACGGGTAAACAAACTGTAAAATATAAATACAGCACAAAGTGTAAAATAATGAACTTTCTTCTCTTGATAGATTCATATATTCTCCTTAAGTCATCAAATATCGATTCGTTGATACTATGTCATCGACAAGTAGAATCTGTTAGGACTTCGTTGCATCAAAAAGTGTAGTATTCCTAGCTAGCTACATGATGATTATTAAACTCGTGTTCGCTTGCTTTTGCTTACCACAAAGGAAACATTTTTGATTCTAAAGTTTCAAACGAAGTTTCAAACGAGCTCAACAAAGCAACAACGTTCGAAAACTACATCGTGCGTTGACCTTGCACGGTGAACCATCAAAGCTGCGGTCCTGCTATTTTGGCAAAAGCTTGCTTTTGTACGGAGAATATGCAGCTAAGCGTTAATGAGATGTTTAATCTATTGCTTATACTTGAATTTAATATTAGTTTTGCAGAGGTTTATAAAACAAAAAAAAATATTTTATTTTCATTTTTCAAGGGTTAAATGACAAAAACTGAAAGTAAACGTTTTTCGTTTTCCTAAAGCGTTAGAAAGAATGACCCTTGAAGAATTTGTAAGAAACAGGAAAATAGCAACTTGAAAGAAAATGAATTATCCCCTGCTATTCACGTATTATTCAATTATTCAGATGTGATAAAATCGGGAATTTGAACCATTTCAAAAAAAAGCATCAGAAAAATTATGGCAAAATCGTGTCGCATTATTATGCTTCAACATATAGCTGAAGTTAGCAATCAGAACAAATATTATCTGGTCTCGTTGTTCTTTTATTTTACACTAAAAGTACAGCAGTTCTTTTCTAAAACAGTAGAGACTACTATTTCTAAAGTAGTTCATTTTAATTGAAAAGAAATAAGTTGTTGGGGTCTGGCTTGTCTACAAGTACGTTTCTGAAAAATTACAGTCTACCCCGAAATTTCCTCACCTTGTACTTTCGTAATGAGATGTTTTCACTTCTCCATACGCTCCTTGATAAGATGGCAGATTATTCCAAGCATGAACAATAAAGGCTGTCACCATATCTTCTTTGAAGGTTGGATGAATTTCTTCGAGTTGTTCAACTACTTTCCGTTTTACCACTTCTTTCATCGACCCAAAAAGCAGAGCCTCCTTCGTCCACGTGTAAATCATTAAAAGCCCCTCTTTCGTTTTGCAGTCTTCCGGGGTGACGTAATGAATCTGGCCTATGGGAAGGTTTGTCTTTGAAAAACCACCTTTGATTCCTTCTTTTTCCCAGAATCTTTCTTTGGATTGAAGAAAGATTTTTGTTGAATGCTGATTAAAAACATTTCCCATTGCCTGGACGCTTTTTTTTATTGCCAACTGGGATTCAATATCATCAAGCTTTGATTTGAATTTTATTTGACGCAAAATGTTTATCGGCGTGGTAATAATTACTGCCTAGGCAACAACAAAATACATGTACAATTGCGATTATTCATTTTTTGAACAAGAGCACACCACTCTTTATGTAAGAGGATAGTATTTTCTATTCATAATTCAAAGTTTTCCTGAAACATTTACAATTGCTCGCCATTAGTTCAAGAACATTGTAGGATTGATTAATTCGATTCAGTGATGTAACTAGAAGACACGCATAAACATGCTTAAAAATCACGTCATAATATTATGCTTGTTTGTGAAAATGGTGTTTACACAGAAAAATCCTTCTAAAGTGGAATAAACATCAAAAAATGCACTTTGTACAATTTAGTTGTTGCTAGCAATTTTTGCAACACATTAGCAAGCCAAAAAATAATAATCGAAAAGTACATAGAAGGTTTCAGGAGAAAAGCATTCCTTAAAAAAGAAACAAATATTAGGGAAAAACATTATGATTTTCAAATTTGGTGTCAAGTAAACTTGCAAATAACAAAATAATTTTAATTTCCTAAACTCACCTTTGCCTTATACACACATGGTGCATCATTGATAGAATAGAATGACACCTCTACGACATCTTTCAGTGGATATTTTTTTTGATACCCGTAATCTATTTCATATACTTGCTTCTTGTATTCTATGTCATCTTTACTCAATATTTCATTTTTTAAAAACGCTTTAGCCAAATTATGCATACCACCTTTCAAGCAATGCATCTTACCAGATGACCACTTTCCCAGTTTAAAAGAAAGAAAGTGGTCCAGGGACTGTTCAATTTCGGGCACATAGCAAAATACAGAAAACCACGAACGGCATCGTTAGACCATGGCAAAAGTTTTTCAAGTTTGACTAAATCTAAGTCTTTCTGGTCTTCAACAGACACTTTGGCTTTAATCGCATTGATGTTACTTTCAAGAAAACTTTCCACCGTGAACCGACTCCAAATTTTAATCCATCGATCCCAAGCATTGACTTGATCACCGACGCTCTTGGAATTCGATAACCAGGTGCAAAGCTGGCCAGTGACGACATTTGTTGTTTCTTGGTAATATTTATCTTCAAAAGGAAAACAAACAAGTTTAGTTTTAATCGTGATCATAGTCTAACACAATCAAATAAAACATTTATCAACTTGCCATGTAAATAGTCTCTTAATTTTGATGGCTGACTTACAAAAACTGGGGAAAAAAAGTCTCATTAAACTTACAAATATCAGTTATATCTCCTTTTAACTCTTCCTTTATACCTTCTTTCCAATTTGGCCAAATTTTGATGAAATGTGTCTCACACCAAACTAAAAAAAAGTCGTAGTACAATCTATCAAATTCAATGATAATGAAGTTAAAAAAATAGCTCTATTAAAAGTATTTAGAAGATAAGGTTATCGTAATAACTGTTAATGGCGCATCAAGTGGTGGAAACAGGTTACAAATTTTACAAAAAATGTTAATGGCTTGAGTGTATTTTGCGAAGATACCATTGCTAAAAAACGAATTAGAAATTGGCTAATTTGATGAGGCGTATCTTAAGAGAATTTTTTCCGTTCCTAGCCGCTTCACGTATGTCCTCTTACTTCGCAAAACATATAGAACTTTATTATAAATTTTTTGTAGTGTCTACTTTTAAAAAATTTACTTTTAGTTTTTTCGCGAAACCCATAGATACAAGAAACGGCATTTTCATCGTAGTTTGGAAAACTTTTTATTGGTAGATTGAAGTTCTTGATGTAACCATTTGTCAAATAATGTTGCCCCTCAGATTGACCATCTGCATCACAAGGAATTCGCATAGCCCCTGCTAAAAAACAAAGAAAAAACAATTCATCTCTCGTACAAATTATTAAAGGGTATGTATAATAGTAAGGTTACATGACACTTTAATTAAATTAAACTCTTGATTTCAAAAGTAAGCATAATTCAACTTAACTGATTTTATTAAAGCTTGAATACTCAATTTAAAGGAGTAGTCAGACCTTAACACAACTTCCACTCATATGAAAGTGTATAATGTTCTTACCTCTCTCGCGAAATCCTAGGTTTCCAATTCAAATTTAACTCGAGAAATAATGCCTTAAATGTTTGTATTTTTGCCTCTTGTTCGATCGCCATTGTGTACATGCAAGCGAAGCCGCAGTCCAGCAGCGGTTTTTCGTCGTTACGTCACTGCGGGGTTATAGTTGTCAACATTGGACAAAATATACTAGCAAAAGTAGAAATTACGCATAAGCATATTCATAGTTACATTTTATTTTCTAAGTTTTTAAATTATTTTGCGCAATGGATACGTATTACTCAAACGATTCCTCTAGTAATTATTCTGGAAGCAGTGTTTCAAACTACGAAGAAATGATTAACAATCAAAACATGATTCAACCATATGCTTATGAGCCGACTGAAACAGACTCTAGCGACGAGCCTACGGACTACTCCGACGAAGTTTAGCTGTTGTAACAATGAATGAAGACTCAGCACAATTTGAGGGAATAGATACTCCGGACTGTATTACAGATAATCCTGTTTTTTGAAATCTTTGTTTAAATTATTGGGTATTACGACTGGCATGGAGTGAGTACAAACAACACTAAGGTTCAAGAGCTGAAGAAGGACCTGAACACAAAAGACAAAGACATGTGGCTTACAGGCAACTGGTTCGATGGTGTTGGAATGTATTGGGCAAGGAAATTAGAGTACCACTACCATCTTTTGCTGTTAGCTGCATTTGAGCACATTTCCAACCACCAGGTCTAGAAGAGGACTTTGTCTTGGAGGGTTTTAAATTCGCTGATGAATAATAATGGTAATGTAAATTATTATAGCCATATTTATAAGTATCGTTAATGATGAATTACTAATAAATAAAAATATAAATTGGATTTAGTAAATGAACAATAAATACAAATTATAATGGCCAAGCCAAACCAATTCTTTATTTGTGCTATGCAAAGATTTTGGTGTACATAATTAAAAAGTGCCTTTGCTAATGAATTTGCACAGCAAAACAAAAATTGGGCTACTTTACTATTAGAGATTCTCTTATTATTGTGCTTGTATAACACTTTCTTTGTTTGGCTTTTCTATAGATGCAATATTTCTTGGAATGTTTGCTGGTAAAGAAATCTTGTTATGTACATTTTTTACATTAAAACAGCAGACATCTTCCATCATACCTTGCACAAAAGAATATGACTTATTCGCCATAATTGGCTTGGCTACCCAATTTTTCGCCCTTTTGGGAACACGATAAGCACAAGTGGAAGGAGGGAAAATACTTTATTGAAAGTGCTTTTCGTATAAAGGTATGCTTGCAAGAACCAAGTTGGCAGTGATAGACCACAATGTTAACACTGGCAGAAAACAAGCACAAGTTCAATGTGGAGTAGGCTCGTCGCTAGAGTCTGTTTCAGTCGGCTCATAAGCATATGGTTGAATCATGTTTTGATTGTTAATCATTTCTTCGTAGTTTGAAACACTGCTTCCAGAATAATTACTAGAGGAATCGTTTGAGTAATACGTATCCATTGCGCAAAATAATTTAAAAACTTAGAAAATAAAATGTAACTATGAATATGCTTATGCGTAATTTCTACTTTTGCTAGTATATTTTGTCCAATGTTGACAACTATAACCCCGCAGTGACGTAACGACGAAAAACCGCTGCTGGACTGCGGCTTCGCTTGTATGTACACAATGGCGATCGAACAAGAGGCAAAATTACACACATTTAACGCATTATTTCTCGAGTTAAATTTGAATTGGAAACCTAGGATTTCGCGAGAGAGGTAAGAACAATATACACTTTCATATGAGCGGAAGTTGTGTTAAGGTCTGACTACTCCTACTACCATCAGATGAAATGCCCTCTTGGTTTTCCTTAATTTTCATTGTCAATGCGAAAGTAAACGGTTGTACATATGTTTTATGACATCGTACTCATCACACTTTTGCATTATACTTATGATTTATACTTATTAAAAACAAATATAGAGCTCAATCAATTATAAAAAATGATGAGGACTAATAAAAGCATCTCAAAAACTTTGTTATAACTATAAACGTGAAACACTGAGCAGGTTACCAATTCCTGTTAGAGAGTATTTATAGCACATACTAATTTCTACTTTGGAACAAAAACGTTTCAGTTTTTCCTATATTTACAGACATGCGAAAACAAAAAACTATAGGAAAATACCTTCTTGTTATGGGTAGCTATAACTTCACAGGAAAATGAAATTGTCGAAAAATTTTGTACATTTGATGTTAAATCACAAGTGAAAACTTTTGTTTGCTAAATTACCTAAGACAAAAAGGAAGTTTTGTTTATATATGAAATTATAATAAGCCATTTTTAACTTCAACCTATTGCTCAGCGCCCTATCCTAAAAATGTTAAACCAAAATAAGTTGAGAACACGATGGCGTCCTCAACGCAGTTCTCTTCGACATTTAGACGCCGTTGTCGTTTTGTTTTATTTTGGCTGAAAATTTTTTCTATTTTATTGTAACTTTCACGTGCCTCAGTTCACTCCGAACTTTCTTCTACGAAACCCATCTGCCACAAATGCAATCCTAATAATATTGAGCAAAATTTTCAAAACCATGTTTGGTGTTGACACCTTGTACTTAAATAGCATATTTAGCAATTTTACATAAACGTCAAAAAGTGGGCTTTTCAAGAGTTAATTCAACGAATTTCAATAAATCATTTAAAAAAACGATATTCAATTTAAGCATGCAAACAACCTTGGCTAATCAACTCACACCTTCTGCATACAAACCAGACGCAAGACCACTTTCTTTACCATACGTATAGACTCTTCCACCATAACGCTCTGTTTGCTCAAGTATTTTCACAGAAAGACCAGCTTTTTTCAACTCGTACGCTGCAGATAGACCTGCCATTCCTGCACCAACAACGATGACGTCAACCATAGTTTCATCTTCATGTACAGCACTGACAACAAAGCTTGAAAGACCGGATTCCTGAGGCTTGTATCCGTAACGATTGTAAGCTTTCTGCAAACCTTCATCTTGAATACATTTCAGAAACGTTTTTATGCAGTCATTGTGTTGTATTGGAATTGAATTGTTTCCGGGAACTTTTGCAGGTTCATCATTTTCCCAAAATCTTTTATGACTTAAAAGATATTGTGACGCCATTTTATACCTCTTGATTGCAGAGAATAAGAAATTTTAATTAGTGCAATGAAAGTAGAATAAATTATATACTAGTCAACAAAGTATAAATTATATGACAATTCATAAAATACTCCTTCACTCTTTTGTTTCCAGGAGACATTTATAACAATTTCAACCACAAACCCTTATGGCTTAGTTAAAAACACCATGCCGTGTTCCTAAAATAAAATATACCTTATAATTGAGTTAAAACTTGCTAATGTTGAACGAACGTAATTTTGGTTTATGATGTAATTTTAACAAAAGTACAATGTTCTAGGGCATCTAAGCAATAATCGTTTAATAAATAGTCCTTTCGACCTGTACTTTCAAACACATAAAAATAAAAAGGCAAATAAAAAAAACCTAAACGTTTACTGAGTACATTGTCAACTTGCTACGTTGTACAGTTGAGTTTCATATAAAACTGGAGTCGCAAGTATGTATTTCATCATCACGTATAAATACAATTTGATGCAAGATCAAAAAACTCTTAGCATATAAAGGTTAAGCTACTGATTTGTATACAATACTGTTCCCATTTTTAATGGCATTCATCCGTCACTTTTTATGCTATTTCAAACAATTTTATCTGAAACTTAATCACAAAAATTACACATATTAAAATTGCTTTCCAAAATTTTTCATTAAGAAAAGATGCACGTATCAAAACATGCTCTATAGAAGCGGGATATGCATGTACATATAGAACTGATTACACGGTTGTTATTGTATGGCAAGCGTCATTTCAGGTGCTTTAACTGGCTCAAACATATTGTTTTCCTTTAAAAAATAAAAAACAATAAAACGTGAGCGGTGATTGGTCTCCAGCCGTGTTTGCACCAGTCAGTGTAAAACAGATTTGAGCTCAACTAATCAAATCAATCAAAACAATCAATCAGTCAAAGAATACATTTTAGATGAAAAATTAAAACGTTTGTTTTAAACTTGTCTTGTCGCATTATTGTTATTTTATAAAAGAAATAAAAGAAGTTTTTCGTGTATGCACTGGCTTATGCAAACCTAGGAGACGTTTGTGAGAACTTTCGAGCAGGTGCAACCCTCGACCTTCGGTTCCAAAGGTCACCTCATATTGCATAAGCCTGTGCAAACAAAGCAAACATCTTTTATTTCTGAAGTAATAAACGAGCGGTTCATATCACGTAGCTTTTTCGACAAAATGTAAAGATGTAAAGTTCCATAAAACGCCAAAAATAAACGAAACAAAAAACATGTAGTTATACGAGTCGTAAGAGAAACAAGGGGGAAAAGAATTCTATTTTCCGGACGACAGATTTTTAGACGCTTTATTTTTTATTGACAAAACTAGAGGAGTAAAGTCAAAACAGACAGAGAGAATGAGAAAAGAAAGAAAGCTTTGTTTTAGGTCAAATAATGCCATATAGTAAACTTCTTATTAACCTTTCTTGCTCGGTTTTAACGGATAACTATTGGATCTCTGTCTTTTGGTACACGTCCTAGAGCTGCCGTGCTCAATCTGTAAAAGAGCAACTCGGTCAGTAGAGACCTCGCGCTAGGTTAGGGCTTACTAAAATTCATCGTTTCTTTGGGTTGCAGAAAGAAAGAAAGGGAAAAAATGTAATCAGAATGAATGAGATAAAATTTCTTTTGTGACCATCTAAATAAAATAGTATTTATTTGTTTAATACAATTTCGAACAAAAAAGCTTGATTGAGATAGCAATTAAGCGTCGCTCATTCATACGTAGGCCTTAATGAGATTCGCTGTCGCAAGTTAAAAGCTTCAATCGTGGAAATAAAAAAAATGGAAAAAGAAGTTACGGTTTAACTTCCTATTTTCAATTTTACCTTAATTATCATGATGAAAATGATTGTACTTTCACAAATGCAAAGTACTTACACTTCTTTCTCAGAAATTTTTTACAAATCATCAGCAAGGTGAATGCTTCCCTGCATTCTGATTGGCTGCAGAGTTGGGCGGTATTTTACGATACATGACCGCAGTAAAGAATCAATCTTGCAAATTACATGAGCATGAGTGGCGGATCTAGGGGTAGGCAACTAAGGCATTTGCCTGTGGTAAAATTCATAAGCCAATCTGATTTTGATTTTATAGGATCAGGTTACTAGAACAGCAAAATACTAATTGATTAACATAGTTAATCGATTAGTATGTTGCAATTAGCAGTGCAGATAAGACTGATTTATTCATAGCTTTGTGGTTGTTAGGCAGAGACGCCATTTTGTCCAAACTTAGTGGGCAATCCCAGAGCCCTCTATAGTATAAGAGTTGGGACATCTATTGTTATCCGTTTAGCTTACGTTGATTGGGCAATATTGATCACATGATCAATTTCCGCCATTTTGGTTCCTAGTTTTGAAATTTTAGCTTGTGTTTATATAGCAATTGCTGCTAGTAATACAGTATTTTGAGATAATATTGCGTTTTTTTATGGATAAGTGTGTAATAACTGATTGTTGAAGGCTACTAAATGTCATTACATATCGCATAAATCGAGGATTACGAAAAAAATGAAAGAAATGCCTTTATGTCGAACTTACGAAATTTGATTGCGTATGGTGATTGTTGTGCTGAACTGCTTTTGATATAAGGTTCAATCAACTGACTCAAGTAAAGAAACATTTTGGGCCAAATAACATTGCAAAGTTCGTGCTGATGCAGTTTCAATAGTTTTCTTACTCCAAAGCTTGTTTTTAATCGAAGATGATTTCTCATTATGTTCTGAAATTGGTTAATCTACAAACCTCTCAATTCTCAGCCACTTCCATACTAAAACAACTACACCAAATCACAGAAACTCTTATGATTTTCCATGTTGTATTTTGTATTTTTAGTTCATCATTTAAAATGAAGTAATTATAATTAGGATATTCAATGAAACAGCTGAGTACAATATATTTTTGGTATTGAATTGTACAAATGTACCCTACTTCTGTAGCTCAAAGTAGAACATTACTTCTCTTCTAGACTTGTTGATGATATTTTAATTGTAGGTTTTGGTTTATAAGATCACAGAGGCATATCTCCATAATTTCAGCTATTTGGGCTTTTTAATGTATATTACAACTGTATGAATGTTTTATGCAGTGCATTAAATGAAGATATGATCATTGCTTAAATTGTTGCGATCATATCTTCATTTAATTAGTATATAACAACTGTTGCTGCCTTTCTCATATATATTAAAATATTGCCGGCTTTCTGATATATATTTAGGTGCTGCTAGCTTTTTGATATATATATTTCACTGGCAATACAAGGCATAGAATTTAAACAAACGGGGCTGAGCTCCTCCAACACACCCTGTTTGATCATTAAACACATATAGAAGTTTTGTCATTCCTCAACCAATAAATTTAACTCCTTGCTAAATTAAAGATTGGATCAGACTCATATGCTGTATAAAAGACTACAAACAGTAGCATTTATAGCAAAAAGACTGTTCTTCAACAACAGAAATGTTTCATATTATAGAAATAATATATTCATTTTAAAGAAATGCTTCACCAAAATTTTCAGCAGAATCCCTAACAAACTTTATTAGAAATAAACTTTAATACTTTATAAAGTGATAAAGGCGAAATAACTTCATATAAAGGAATAAACCGTTTAAGGTCAAATGCATCTTGGTCAAATCATTGCATATTTCAATAACTAAAAAGTAAAAAAGTCTGTCATTTTCTGCTGAGCAAGAAAATTTTGTGATCTTTCAGAATAAAAAATATCATGCTTGGATTAAATTGGGGGGGCATAAATCACTCACTACCATTAAATTGTTACAAATCTTGAACACAAATCTCTCCGGACCAAATCTGCATGATTACTATGATTCGAAGTTTCGAACAAAGTCTTGTCCAAGTATTTGATAACACTGATGCCAGGATAACATTGCCGCTTGCCACCAAGCTTAAAGATCTTGAAAACTTGTTACAGAGTCGGAACATAAGCCGAGAAAACACGTTCACGTACGAAAAATACTTCTTACAATGGGTCACGATCAATTTGAACTTATTTTGAAGCACGAACTAGTAAACCGCAAACGAAGCTCAAACCAATGAAATTAAATCAGGTCTGCCGCAAATCGTTAAAAAAACGCAAAGAGCTTGCTATTATTCCTAATATATTTGATACTACCATGGAATAAGCTTAAATTGCTTTCTTCTTTTGCATATAAACCCAATTTCCAATAGTATTATTATAGATTCACTTTGCAAGTAGGAACCAAAATGGCGGCTCCGCGCTCGCCCCAGACCGTTTGTCCCAACTCTTACTAATAGAGGGCTCTGGGCAATCCAGCCATTTGATTGGTAGATATTCATTATACCCAACTTAGACGAATTTTGCCTAACTTGGCATTATCTGGAAGGCTTTCTGATTGAAAGAGATTTATAAATTGTGTGTGTTCCACTGAGCTACATATTTTGCCTAACTTGAGCCAAATGAACCAATCATGGCATTTGCTAAGAATTGATGTGTTATAGCATAGAATGGACATCTCACAGCAGGCCCACTCGGCTAAAGTCATGGCGTATTATTTCACTACACATGCATAACTTCCCAGCAAGATACATACTTTCACAAAATCAATATTGAATACTATTACACCAGAATGCTATTTTACTAATAGTTCACGTGTAAAGCAAAAGTTTGCCGAAATTTCTACAATGAGTTATCATCTTGCAAAGAAGATAAGGTTCTAAACGCAGTGCAAAATTTGTAAAACTTTTTTTGTAAATTATATGGATATATTTGTAAATTATATTGATATAGTTGTGAAGAATAATTAATACAACAAAACTCCCAACAGAATATGCTCAAAGTATTTGAAAATAGAATGTGTGTTCAGTTATGTATTCTGACCATCGCAAGATATGACTGTGTTTACTATATAGTGACAGCTGTGACAAAGTTTATATGCTTCCAAACGACAAAATAAAAGTTCCAGCAAATATTGCAATTCTTGACTTGAAATTTATTTATATTGGTGATCAGATACAATAAATATTCACTGTTATTCTGAGATTCAGCCAAAATGAGCATGCATTGGTTAATAATTAAGTACCCATATGTTGGTTGCAAGTAAAGATTTCGTTTCCTCACCGCATGTTTTTAACTTGTTCCTCAGAGTCAATTAATGTCGATTCTCCAATTAAGATTCAAACTGCCTTTTCTAGTATGAAGTGTGATTGGCTCTATTTAATTTAAGCTGTACTATGTGCAAAACATGCTTGATTTCGTCGAGACATATTATTTATACTAACGGCCTTAATCAACTATAATTGATGAAAACTTTGAATTTATTCCCAATTTATGTAACTTTCAATAATATTAATTTTACAAACCTACAGCTGTTGAAAATACGCCACCAAACCGACCAAAATTTAGTATCATAATGTCAATGTAACATCACCGCCATTTTTTTGCGTTCAATACTTCATGTAACTTCTGCTATTACAACAACATCTCGGAAATTTTCAGCAAAAGGAAATTAGAAAATTCCCACCGTGGCTCAAGCAGGCAACAAAATTTTATTTGTAGGAGGATTAGTTCACAATCATTTACAGGTCGAAACTTTCCAATATTGTATGTGCTAACTGTGTGTATGTGTAACTAAACATGAAAAAAGTGTGAACAATTTGCATATATATCTATAAAGAGTTACTATTTGTTATTCTTCTCTAATTTTTGCGAATAAGGAATGATTCAAGTAAACGTATTTCGACACTTTTTGTTTTCTATTGTTATATTTTTTAGGTGTTTTATTTAAAAAGTCAATTAATGGCAAAAAAAAGAGTTTGGTCTTATGATGAATAAAAAGGCTCTTTTTGGCTTTCTCTTTCATTGAATGGCAGTGTCATAAAGAAAGTTATCCTTCATGGAATATGCATTTGTCAATATAATAACAGTAATGCTTGAAAACTTCCACTCCAAGCTTTCACTTGAAAAAATGAACATCATGAAGAACCACAAGCATTAAAATTGACGACGAAGTTATATCTACTGTCTTTGAATGTCATATACTTTGTATTGATGTCTATGTCCAGAGAACTGTAACCAATGCTCAGCACAGCAGCTACTTCGATATCCTTTTATGTCTCATGTGGAACAGTTTAAGCAATAACATCACTTCGGATAAGCTTGACGCTGAAAATGATCAAGGGAGAAATCAAAATGGCTGTGATGATGGAGATGAGTCTCCTGATTTGATGCTTATTCTTTAAATGCTTGGAAAAAGTTGTAAAGGTAACTTTTTATTACATAATCGTTTAAATAGACGGTAATTTGGTCATGTGAAAGAAAATTTGTTTGTGACTTAATTTTTGAAATGTTTTATATACGCTTTGATACGTAATAAATTGGACGGCTGTCTGTATGCGATCAAAAGAGTTCCTCTGTATCCGAAAAGTGTTCCGTTGAATTGCTAAATTGCTCGAGAGAGAAGTTCCTTTCTAGATTGAACTATGCAAATATTGTAAGGTAAAAAGAAATTTATTATCCAAAATGAATCAAAATTTTATAACATTAAGGGTTGAAAGCAAAAATAAATTTAGACGATACAAATTGCTTTGCTTGTCCAATGTTATCTGTGTAAAAACTGTAATAAAAAAGTAGATAGTCCCTTCTTTTCATAAAGCCTATGGATGCTTTTGTTCATGATGAGAAAGTTATAATATATAAGAAGGTTCTCGTTTGTCACAAAAGAGTTATGAGAAAGGTACATTGTAAAAGATATCTAAAAAACATATAGTCAAAGAGGCAGTATCCTTGGATGTTCTAGTTTCTCTTATGAGATAAACAAAAAGGTATAAATCAAAAGCAAAAACCCCGTTTTCGATCTATGCTTCCCGAAAGCTTTTTAAGCGTAAGGCACTAGAGCGCCGCATGTTAACGTTTTGGTTGGAGATTTTGGCCCCTCCACGCTATCCTACTTGGGGATGCCAATGCGTAGCAAGCTTCCGCCCAACAGACCCCGAGATCACCTGCGATAGACTTTGCTCGGGGTACGCAGGGAGAGTGCGGTCGCGACCGAAGTCTGGGCCTCTAAGCCACTGCATACTATATCGCACCTAGCTTCCACTGCTAGTTGATATCTACTATGGGAAGTTGTAGATTTATATATATATACCTAAATTCAAAGGCTTACAAAAGTTGTGGTATTATTAAAGGTCACTACTGCGCATATTCCCAGATGATTTCTTTGATAATTTGCGATTGAGTGAGCTAATTGCCACAAATGTAGTGCAAGTACATATAGTTAGTCTTTGCCATGACTATGAACAATTATTCGAGTGGACTGCGCAAGATCGAGCGCATGCCCAGATGATGTCTCTATTAATTTGTCACTAAGCATGCTATTTACTTAAAAATCAGTTCTAGTAGATGCAATTGGCCGTTGCCATGACCGTGAAGTTGGGCAGCTAATAAATTCGACTGCTCATGCTTAAACAGACTGCGCATGCTCAAATCATTTATCTGAACCATAATTGATACTGGTACATACAGTTGGTCGTTCTCAATTAAATTGTGACTGAGCGAGCTCTGAAATTGGTGCTTGTATATGCGCTAAGCAATTTTTCATTAATGTATTTTTGGCATGCTCTTTGTCTTCTTAAGCTTGTTTTGACAATCAAGTATATCAACACATTGTCACGCCACTCGTAATATTCATGACAATGTTAGATATGTTTTTATTTTCTCTATAACTTTGTATCTGCATATTTTGTCCATAAACAATGCTCCAAGATTTATGACAGATATATTTTTACGTGGATTGAGGTAGAACAGATACTTGAAAATGAAACTTCCAGCAGTGAAACAAAATCAAGCAAGACAGAGAAAAAAGAAAGACGCCAGGTTGAAGAAAGCTTGATGAAATTGAACGTAGTAGAAGCACCTAGCGTACGCCCGATAGTTTTGCATTAGGACTCGTGGAAATATCAATGAATATCACATATACAGTTTGGAAGCTCGTTGGCTCACGTGGTATATGGTAGTGGGAATTCTTCATGTTGTTGCTCAAGATATGTAAAAATAACTACCAGCGTCTTTCCTTAAGGACGAGGCAAATGATTTCGAACGTGAAGAGGAGGCAATCACCACAAGAGATTTGCAAAAGATTGAAAGTGTACTGTTCAATCCATAGGTATATACAATTGGATTATTGTGAGGAATGTTATTGAGGAGGGATAGTACAAAGACCAATAGAGAATGTGGCGGCTTCATATTAAAGTATTGCAATGTGTTTAAACACATAGCAGAAGAGACTTGAAGACACTGGCGGAAAAGTATTTACATTGTTCAAAAATTATTTTGAATTTAAAAACAGCAGTGCGAGTTGTTATTTATTTATCTAAGCCAGATCCACTGACTGCTTAAAAAATGTACGATGCATGTATGTCTTAACAGACATTAATTTTTCAGCGAAATGTAAATTTTATCAATAATAACGGTATCCATGCGTGATGAAAAATATAAAAATGGTTTACATTTTGTGGGCTGGGAGGCTACCTTTGCCTAAGGTTAGAAGCTCAAACTTACTGTAAAAGCGAATAAAGACTCAAAATTAAATAGAATAACTCAATAGCTACTCTACTAGTACATTACTGAATATACAACTCATTTCTCAAAGAAAAATCATTTATATGGAATCATGCAGATAGTCAAGGCTGTTTGAGCTCTAAAAATGTGAATTGTCACGTATTGAACTCCTTGTGATTTAAATTGCCTTTTTCAAATCGAAGGACGTTTAGCTCTAATTAATATACTCTATATATGGGCAAAACAGTCTGTATTTTGTATCTTTTATGTATTATGTACACACATTTATATTTTAGACTGACAGACATACAGTATTAAACAATAAATGACAAAATCTTTGGATTTTAACACTTTCTACGTGACGTTACATAATTTTAATTTCACAAACTTACAATGCTTGAAAATTTTATAAGGAAAAAGTCCAAGCAGACCGAAATTTAGTATCATTTGTTTTTGGATGCAAAAAATTAGTACTTCTTGTAACTACTGGTGTCTCTTAGAAAAGTCTCGGAAATTTTTCAGAAAAGAAAAGTTCTTTTGAAGAAAATTCCGGAAAAGTAAAACATGTTTATTTTTTTAATTTACTTCATTTACTTAAATATTTAACTAACTTTAATATAATTTCATCCTCTTTCAATAAAGTGTATCTATATAAAGTTATCTTCCATATATTAACAGGTTTCTTCCATGATTCCAATGTTTATCACATTTAACTAAGAAAATTAATCAATGAAAAGACTCAATCATTTTGAAATAAAAGAACAAAAATCATAAAAACTTTTAAAATATGATTTAATTTTGAAAAGACAAATTACTTGAAATGCGAACACAGAAAAAGAAAAGTGTGTTGAAAATGTTATAAATCAGTACGTCAGCGGCCAAGTACATGAAACTAAAAGGTAGACTATAAAGGTTTTCATAAATAGTGGACACAAACTTTAATTTCAATTACAAAAAAACCTCACAATGTATGGTTCCAGGTTCTTTCCATATGTCGTTCATAAACCTGAAATGCAGCTTTTAAACCACTTTCTAAAGCACCTTGTATCCACATACGGGTAAAAGAAATTCTTTCACCAGCGAAATGAACGTTACCCATCGGCTCCCATAAATGCCTAATTGTGTAAAAAAATATTATGTATGTTAGGTAAAAAGTAGTTTCCTTAGAAGTCTACCATATATAAAGATGAAATTTCCCATATTTCTCAAACATTTTTACAAATATAAGAGCAAATTGTTAAAACAAAGAACAAATGTTGTCAAATTGCGCTACAAAGGGCCATTTGTTTTTTTGTACGTTAAGAAAACGAAAATAAAATTATAATTTCCTTTTCGTTTTTCTTGTTTCGTTGCGCCAATCTCTAAAAAACCAATTTCAAAATTGAATTTTTGTGTTCTGGAGAGTGTGACATTGTAGTCCTAGTTATAATACGACTTCAGTGTTTACTTTGAAAATCAGAGCATTAATTTAACCAAAAGCGTACATTCAAAACAATGACTTGCAAAACTTCCTTGTATCCGCGAGGTAAAACGACGGGTAAACACACTGTAAAATATAAATACAACACAAAGTGTAAAATAATGAACTTTCTTCTCTTGATAGATTCATATATTCTCCTTAAATCATCAAATATCGATTCGTTGATACTATTTCATTGACAAGTAGAATCTGTTAGGACTTCGCTGCATTAAAGTGTAGTATTCCTAGCTAGCTACATGATGATTATGAAACTCATGATCGCTTGCTTTTGTTTACCACAAAGGAAACATTTTTAATTCTAATGTTTCAAACGAAGTTTCAAACGAGCTCAACGAAGCAACAACGTTTGAAAACTACATCGTGCGTTGACGTTGCACGGTGAACCATCAAAGCTGCGGTCCTGCTATTTCTGCAAAAGCTTGCTTTTATATGGGGAATATGCAGCTAAGCGTTAATGAGATGTTTAATCTTTTGCTGATACTTGAATTTATATTGGTTGTGCAGAGGTTGATAAAACAAAAAAAAAACCGATTTTTATTTGCATTTTTAAGGAGGAGAAAACGAAAACTAAAAGTAAATGTTTTTCGTTTTCCTAAAGCGTTAGAAAAGGAATGGCCCTTGAAGAAATTGTAAGAAACAGGAAAATAGCAACTTGAAGACAAAATGAATTAGCCCCCTACTATTCACGTATTATTCAATTATTCAGATGTGATAAAACCGGGAGTTTGAACCATTTCAAAAAAAAACATCAGAAAAATTATGGCAAAATCGTGTCGCATTATTGTGCTTCAACATATAGCTGAGGTTAGCAACCAGAACAAATATTATCTGGTCTCGTTGTTCTTTTATCTTACACTAAAAAGTACTGTAGTTCTTTTCTCAAGACAGTAGAGACTACTATTTCTAAAGGAGTTATTTTTTAATTGAAAAAGAAATAAGTTGTTGGGGTCTTGCTTGTCTACAAATACATTTGTAAAAAATTACTGTTTACCCAGAAATTTTCGCACCTAGTACTTTCGT
The DNA here is from genome assembly GCF_021976095.1 of Xenia sp. Carnegie-2017. Lineage (NCBI taxonomy): Eukaryota > Metazoa > Cnidaria > Anthozoa > Malacalcyonacea > Xeniidae > Xenia > Xenia sp. Carnegie-2017. The sequence goes on from NW_025813493.1 coordinate 10,440,963, forward strand.
AATGAGATGTTTTCACTGCTCCATACGCTCCTTGATAAGATGGCAGATTATTCCAATCATGAACAATAAAGGTTGTCACCATGTCTTCTTTGAAGTTTGGATGAATTTCTTCGAGTTGTTTAACTACTTTCTGTTTTACCACTTCTTCTTTCATCGACCCATAAAGCAGAGCCTCCTTCGTCAAAGTGTATATCATTAAAAGCCCTTCTCTTGTTTTGCTGTCCTCCGGGGTGACGTAATGAATCTGGCCTATGGGAAGATTTGTCTTTGAAAAACCACCTTTGATTCCTTCATTTTCCCAGAATCTTTCTTTGGTTTGAAGAAAGATTTTTGTTGAATGCTGATTAAAAACATTTCCCATTGCCTGGACGCTTTTTTTCATTGCCAACTGGGATTTAATATCATCAAGCTTTGATTTGAATTTTATTTGACGCAAAATGTTTATCGGCGTGGTAATAATTACTGCCTATGCAACAACAAAATACAAGTACAATTGCGATTATTTATTTTATGAACAAGAGCACACACTGTAGTTTATGTAAGAGGATAGTATTTTCTATTCATATTTCAGAGTTATCATGAAGAAGTTAACGATTACCCAATGGCTAACCAATAGTTTAAATACATTGTAAGAATAATTCAATTCAATGATGTCACTAGAAGACACGCTCAGACATTCTTAAGAATCACGTCATTATACTTATTTGTGAAAATGGTGTTTATATAGAAAAATCTTTTAAAATGGAAGAAACATCAAAATATGCACTGTACAACTTAATTGTTGCTAACTCTATATGAAAAATTAGAAGGAAACACATTTGCAAGCCAAAATATAAATAATAATCGAAAAGTATATAGACAGTTTCAGGAGACAAGCATTGCATAAAAAACAAACAAATATTAGAGAAAGACTTCATGATTTTCAAATTTGGTGTCAAGTGAACTTATGAATAACACAATAAGTTTAATTTTCTAAACTTACCTTTCCCTTAAACACACTTGGTGCATCATTGATAGAATAACATGACACCTCCACGACATCTTTCTGTGGATATTTTTCTTGATACCAGTAATTTATTTCATACACTTGCTTCTTGTATTCTATGTCATCTTTAATCAATATTTCATTGTTAAAAAACGCTTTGGGCAAATTATGCATACCACCTTTCAAGCAATGCATTTCACCAGATGCCCACTTTCCCAGTTTAAAAGAAAGAAAGTGGACTAGGGACTGTTCAAGATCGGACACATAGCAAAATACGGAAAGACCACGAACGGCATCGTTAGACCATGGCAAAAGGTTTTCAAGTTTGATTACATCCAAATCTTTCTGGTCTTCAACAGACACTTTAGCTTTAATCACATTAATATTACTTTCAAAAAAGCTTTCCACGGTGAACTGACTCCAAATTTTAATCCATCGATCCCAAGCGTTGACTTGATCAACGACACTCTTGGAATTTGATAACCAATTTTAAAGCTGGTCAGTGACTACATCTGTTGTTTCTTTGTAATATTTGTCTTCAAAAGGAAAACAAAGAAGTTATGTTTTAATTGTGCTCACAGTCCGACACAATCATATCAAACAGTTATCAGCTTGCCTTGTAAATAGTCTCATTTTATGGCTGACTTATAAAAACTGAAGATAAGATTCATTAAACTTACAGATATCAGTAATATTTCCTTTTAACTCTTCATTTATTCCATCCTTCCAATTTGGCCAAGTTTTGATGAAATGTTTCTCACACCAAACTAAAAACAAATCAAAAAGTATCGTAGCACATTCTATGAAATTTAATGACAATGAAATAAATATAAATAGCTCTATTAACAGTGTATTTAGAAGTTAGGGTCATTGTCATAACTGTTAGCTAACTGGGCATCAAGTGGTGCAAACAAGTAGCTACAAGGGCAAGTTATGACTTTTGAATATTCTGTATTGAAGAAATAGAGGTTATACCAATTCACGTACATCCTTTTACTTCGCAAAAACATTTAGAATTTTATTATTAAGTTTTTGTAGTTTCTACTTTTAAAAAAATTACCTTCTGTTTTTTCGCGATATCCATAGATACTAGAAACGACATTTTTATCGTAATTTGGAAAACGTTTTATTGCTAAATTAAAGTTCTTGATGTAACCATCTGTCAAATAATGTTGTCTCTTAGATTGCTCGTTGGACCCACCAGGAAGTCGCATAGCCCCAGCTAAACAAAGAAAAAACAATTCATCTCTTGTACAAACTGTTAAAGGGCATGTATATATAATAGTGTTTAGTAAAGCTACATGACACTCTTACCAAATTAAACTCGTGATTTCAGTTGTAAGCATAATTCTACTTCATTGATTTTATCAAAGCTTAACATTCAACAGAAAAAGAGTCAATTTAAGATGAGATAAGATGCCATCTTGGCTTTCCTTAATTTTCATTGTCAATGCGAAAGTAAACGGTTGTACATATGTTTTATGACATCGCCCTCATCACACTTGTGCATTATACTTTTGATTTGTAATTTTTAAAAACATATATAAAACTTAAACAATTTTAAACAAATGATAAGGACTAATGTAAGCATCTCAAAAACTTTGTTAAAGCTATAAACGTAAGATGCATAACACTGAGCAGGTCAACAAATCCTGTGACGGGTACTATCTTTCTCGTGAGTTTTTTTGAAATTTTTTACGTCTACAGAAGCGTACTAGCAATAATCCAATCATTGTTTAATTTGTTTTAGATGAAAATAAATTTTTAAGCTAATTTTTTTCTAATTTTTTTTTTTTTTGCTTTAGGATTCTGTAAGTTAAGAAGTATTTATAGCGCATACTAATTTCTACTTTGGAAGAAAAACGTTTCAATTTTTACCATATTTACAGACATGCGAAAACAAAAAACTATAGGAAAATACCTTCTTGTTACGGCTAGCTATAACTTCACTGGAAATACGATTGTCGAAAAATTTTGTACATTTGATGTTAAATCACAAAAAGAAGTTGTGTTTTATTTATAAAATGAAATTCGTATATGTCATTATTAACTTTAACCTATTGAATTGACGCCCCATCCAAAAAATGCTAAGCCAAAATAAGTTGAGAACACGACGGCGTCCTAAACGCAGTTCTCTTCAATATTAAGACGCCGTTGTCGTTTTGTTCTATTTTGGCTGAAAATTTTTTCTATTTTATTGTAACTTTCACGTGCCTCAGTTCACTCCAAACTTTCTTCCATTAAACCCAACTGCCACAATTGCAATCCTAATAATATTGAGCAAAATTTTCAAAACCATGTTTGGTGTTGACCCTTTGTACTTAAATAGCATATTTAGCAATTTTATACAAACGTCAAAAAGTGGGCTTTTCAAGAGTTTATTCAACGAATTTCAATAAATCATTTAAATAAAACGATATTCAATTTAAGCATGCAAACAACCTTGGCTAATCAACTCACACCTTCTCCATACAAACCAGACGCAAGACCACTTTCTTTACCATACGTATAGACTCTTCCACCATAACGCTCTGCTTGCTCAAGAATTTTCACAGAAAGACCAGCTTTTTTCAACTCGTACGCTGCAGATAGACCTGCCATTCCTGCACCAACAACGATAACGTCAACTATGGTTTCATCTTCATGTACAGCACTGACAACCGAGGTTGAAAGACTGGACTCCTGAGGCTTGTAGCCGTAACGATTGTAAGCTTTCTGCAAACCCTCATCTTGAATACATTTCAGAAACGTTTTAATGCAGTCATTGTGCTGTATTGGAATTGAATTGTTTCCGAGAAGTTTTATAGGTTCATCATTTTCCCAAAATCTTTTATGACTTAAAAGATATTGTGACGCCATTTTATACCTCTTGATTGCAGAGAATAAGAAATTTTAATTAGTGCAATGAAAGTAGAATAAATTATATACGAGTCAACAAAGTATATATTATATGACAATTCATAAAATACTCCTTCACTCTTTTGTTTCCACGAGACATTTATAACAATTTCAACCAAAAACCCTTATGACTTAACTAAAAACACCATGCCGTGTTCCTAAAATAAAATATACCTTATCATTGAGTTATAACTTGCTAATGTTGAACGAACGTAATTTTGGTTTATGATGTAATTTTAACAAAAGTACAATGTTCTCGGGCATCTAAGCAATACTCGTTTAATAAATTGTCGTTTCGACCTGTACTTTCAAACACATAAAATAAAAAGGCAAATAAAAAAACCTAAACGTTTACTGAGTACATTGTCAACTTGCTACGTTGTACATTTGAGTTTCATATAAAACTGGAGTCGCAAGTATGTATTTAACCATCACGTATAAATACAATTTTGATGCAAGATCAAAACACTCTTAGCATTTAAAGGTTATGCAACTGATTTGTATACAATACTTTTCCCATTTTTAATGGCATTCATCCGTCACTTTTTATCAGACATTTTAAGTGAACGACGAGTTTTTTTATCGTAAACATGTTTCGGCATGCTTATGCCATTATCAGTACATCGAGTGAAGGTGATTATGCTATTTACATGATATATATATATATATATATATATATATATATATATATATATATATATATATATATATATATATATATATAGGAAGTTTATAATTTATGATTTTCCGTATAAAAACAGTGCTCGATGCCCGAGGCAGGCGTATTGATAAGGAGAAGAAAATACACAAAACTACAATTTATCCCGACAAGCCTGTTTCGTGATTGCTCACTTTCAGGGATTTAATGAATAAAATACTTAAATGCTTAAATATATATACAAGATGATGACGGAAGCTAGTGTATTAATCAAGGTGTATAGTTTCAGTTAGATGAAAGTTAGAGTATTAATTACGGTGTATGGTTACAAATTACATAGGAGTGTTTTGGATCTATGGCGACAAGAGGAAATAAGTTCGTTGCGTTCATTGAGGGATGATTTGGATGGTTGGTAGAGGATGAAGAATTTTTCTTTAAGGCAAAGGTTGCATCTTTTACTGGTGCTGTTGTATGGTTTGCTGTGTGTAATGATGTTCCATGAGATGTCGTGGTCGATATTGCTGTCTTTAAGGGTCCAAATGTGCTTACTGAGCTCGGTCGAGTTTCGTAGTTTTGTGGCGGAAAGAGGCAGTGTGATTTCTATGTCTAGTCTTAAATTCGTTTCTGTAAGTCCAATGTACGTCTCAGTTGTGTTATTGTCTTTGCGTTTTACAGTAGCTTGGTAAACAACGGATGACTGCAGGCAATTTCCGTTATGGGCAGTTTTGTTTTTGTCGGCAGTTGCATGTTTTGTAAGTGTCTTTTGTTCGCGGTGTTGTCGTTAGTTTTGTCTGATGTTCTCAGTATATGTTTGTTATGGTTGTTGATTTGTTCGATATTGTTCATGCAGCTGTAGCTGAGTTTGATGGTGTTACGGTTGAATATTTTCCTGAGTTTATGGTCTATGGGGAAGTGTTTGTCGATTAATGAAAGGAATTTGTGGCCGATGTTTGTGTAGACGTTTTTGCTGAATGGAGGGTTGTACCAAAGTATATTTTGCCGAAGTCTGTTTTTCCGTTTGGTAGTAGCGTCTGAGTCGAATTTTAGTGTGTATCGGTATCCGTTTTCGTCGAGTGCTTTTTGGTATGGTGCAGTTATTTGGTCAACTGATGCTTTGTCGACAAAAGCAACCATCCTCCAAGCATTACAAAGAACATACCTGATACCATTAACAAACGCCTTTCATCCTTATCATCCGATGGAGCATCATTCGACCAAGAAATTCCTCCATACCAAAAAGCACTTGACGAAAATGGATATCATTACACACTGAAATATGACCCAAACGCTACTACGAAACGGAAAAACAGACTTAGAAATAACATACTCTGGTACAACCCTCCATTCAGCAAAAACGTCTACACGAACATCGGCCACAAATTCCTTTCATTAATCGACAAACACTTCCCCATAGACCATAAACTCAGGAAAATATTCAACCGTAACACCATCAAACTCAGCTACAGCTGCATGAACAATATCGAACAAATAATCAACAACCATAACAAACATATACTGAGAACATCAGACAAAACTAACGACAACACCGCGAACAAAAAGACACTTACAAAAACATGCAACTGCCGACAAAACAAACTGCCCTTAACGGAATTGCCTGCAGTCATCCGTTGTTTACCAAGCTACTGTAAAACGCAAGACAATAACACAACTGAACGTACATTGGACTTTACAAAACGAATTTAAGACTAGAACATGAAAGTCACTGCCACAAAACTACGAAACTCGACCGAGCTCAGTAAGCATTTGGTTAAAGACAGCAATATCGACCACGAACTCATCAACATCATTACACACAGCAAAACCACAACAGCACCAGTAAAGATGCAACCTTTGCCTAAAGAAAATTCTTCTACCAACCATCCAAATCATCCTCAATAAACGCAACGAACTTATTTCCTCTTGTCGCCATAGATCCAACACTCCTATGTAATTTGTAACCATACACCGTAATTATACTCAACTTCCGTCATCTAACTTGAAACTATACACCTTGATTATACACTAGCTTCCGTCATCATCTTATATATATTTAAGCATTATATTTATTCATTAAACTCTGAAGAGTGAGCAATCACGAAACAGGCTTGTCGGGATGAAATTGTAGTTTTGTGTATTCTTTCTCATATATATATATATATACATATATATATACACAAAGTGTATAACAATGTGCCCTCCCGGCTATCACCAGAGTAAAATGGTGACTTCTGCACTTGGGACACAGGACGTACGGTTTATACATATATATATATATAAAAGATAAAAGTTTCTCCGGATTTTGAATGATTTTTATTGAGCTTTCGACTCGTTGCTTCGAGCCTTCAACTAAAGTACTCGGACGCGCACAGACTCGGACGCGCACAGTACTCGGACGCACACAGGTACTTCGAGCCTTCAACCACGCAAAGTACTCGGACGCGCACAGACTAAACACGCGAATTTAAAGAAGCTTGGTACAGGTAAGACAACGACACAATAAACAGACATATCGACATACCCATCATATATTCACAACTAAAGAAAAGGACAAAAACTACAAACAACACCAAAACTAAAACTACTACACTCTATTGTTAACACCACCAATCATATTAAACATGCAAAACCCATGGCAACGCATTTTCACCTTTCAATCACATTAAATCCACCTACTCATCAATTAGACGCTCTGGCACGTCTCCAATTAAAAAGCATTATAAATAAATGTTTTCATTCTGATGAAGGCTCGAAGCAACGAGTCGAAAGCTCAATAAAAATCATTCAAAATCCGTAGAAACTTTTATCTTTTATATATTCAATGCCTGGATTACCGATTTTCAAACTTATATATATATAAAAAGAACATTTTAAATAAACGTTCCGACATGACGTGCATGCCGTAGCCGCTTAACACCTTTGAATCGATGTATATAGTCAGCAAATATAATATTATCTGTCAGTTGCCTGAAGATCGCCCCTACGGCGTGAAACTCTGAGTAGCGACAGCAAACAATTTATTCATTTTATTTTATTTTTGATTCATTTTATCTTACGTCTTCAAATATATAGAATATTGAGCGCTCTTTTATCAGGAATATTATCCATAATAATATTATATATATATATATATTTGATCAAGAAGAAAATACACAAAACTACAATTTCATCCCGACAAGATTGTTGTGATTTCTCACTCTTCAGGGGATAATATTAAAAACGGATCTTACGGAGATTCAAATAAACAAAACTTACATTTATATATATATATATATATATATATATATATATATATATATATATATATATATAGGAAGTTTTGTTTATTTGGATCCATGGTCTAGTACTCGATGCTTAAAACAGAGCGATAATATTATCTGAAAGAGTTAGAAATCATGAAACAGGCTTGTCGGGATGAAATTGTAGTTTTTGTGTATTTTCTTTTTTTCTCATCAATATATATATATATATATATATATATATATATATATAGGAAGTTTATAATTTATGATTTTCCGTATAAAACAGTGCTCGATGCCCGAGAGCTGAGCGTAAATATTGATAAGAAGAAGAAAATACACAAAAACTACAATTTCATCCCGACAAGCCTGTTTCGTGATTGCTCACTCTTCAGGGGATTTAATGGGATTAAATCAGGGGATTAAATATATATATGTGTATGTGACTATCGTTAAGTGTATTAAATTACAGAATTAGTGTTAGACATTATATTACAGGTTAAATATTGTATTAATGTGGTATAATTGTTTGCTGAGGTCTGGTTTGAGTTTTTTAATGTAGAGCGCTTCTTTCAGTTTAAGAGAAAAAGGAGAGTTTTTCTCTTAGCGGTGTCTAAGATGCGAAAACATGAATGGTTTTAATGGTGCAATGTGGTGAAGTGTGAAGCTGTTTATAAATATGTGAATTTTTGTCGGAATGTGTGTGTTCTTTGATGCGTGTGGAGATATGGCGAGTTGTCTCACCAACGTAACGGGAATTACATCCCGCACATGAAAATTCATAAACCACGCAAAATTTGAGAAGAGATGGAATACTGTTTTTAAAACTAAAAAGATTTTTTATTTTGTAAGATGAGAAGACCAATTTGATTTTTAAGTCAACACAGAAGCGTTTTGCTAACTTCCGTAGTTTTTGTTGAGTGGTGTGTGAGTATGAGCCACAGATCTAATAATAGATAGTGCAACGTCTTACATTTCATAAGTAGTGGTTGAAGCCGGGCAAATTTACTTCCGGAGCCCCAAAGTAGTGAGAATCAATATGGCGTTGTATTAGAAAATAATATCTGGTCAAAGCTGATATCTTGCAGTACTTGCAAGTCGACAGTTACATAAACTGGTTTACTCTATTAATGAAAAAATCAATGTGACCATAATTTTTCAAGAAAAGATGTAGAATACGCCAATGCATCGCCGTAAAATTGATTTCAAATTAGCTCGATTTGAAAGCATCAGCAGCGACGGCTTAAGATACTGGAATTTGCACATCTAAATATCGTATCACAGCACAATCTGCCACAAAATGTTCAATCGAACGTCGTAGATTATCTTCCGATATTTGTTGTTAAGTAAAACGAGTTGGAGATGTAGTTTGAAAGATTTTCACGATTTATATAAAGTATGTTCACTGTACACAATTAAATATGCACTGGATTATTGTACCAAATGCATTTTCCTGAATTGTTTCCTGGTCGGCAAACGAATCTTGCTATGTCAAGATGTAGATAATATACGTTCAGAAATTATTACAGAAAGAATGTAGAAGAGTCTACCTCGAAGAGTCTATGTCTTGCTTGTCTATATCTTGCTATTCTTGCTTGTCTATGTCATAAGTGTCTGTCTTGCTTCTTCCCGGAATTTGTTTTATATTATGAGTCTAACTCTGTTACACAAATTTTTTGTGAAGTATAAAATAGCAGGTCACTTGTGAAATTATTGATACCACAGGTTGATACATTACCTCTGTCAAACATGGGAAAATATTTACTTGTAAAAGCAAGAAGAGTCACCAGACTTGTAGTATTATTGTGTTTTTGCACATATATATAAACAATGTATTGTCATGAGTCGAAACCAGTGGGTTATGTGACCACTACCCACAGTGCTTAATGTACAGTTATGGTGATGTCATGCTACTGTTTTCCAACATTTTATTGTCTTTTACCATTCAGGCATGTATATGCATATAAAACTTTCTACATTCTTGTTATTGAAAATATCAAACCTAAATTATTTATTCTGTGCAAAATGTTAATTTGTGCTTGTAACATATGTCAATTTCTGCTGATTTTTTGTAATATGCCTGTTCTATTACAATACATCCATAGATCAGTATGATATCGCTGTATTTTGCCACACGAGCTAAGCCACACTATGGCGAATTGTTAACGTGATACGATGTATACATGTGCAAATTTGATCTTAAGCCTTCGTCGCTGCTGATGCTTTCAAATCGAGCTACACTTGGAAATCAATTTTACGGCGATGTTGGCGTATTCTGCAATTTTTTCTTACAAACTATAGTCACAATGATTTATTTCATAAATAGGGCAAAGTTGATGCAACCTGCTAATAGTAGATTATTAACTTGGACCACATATTTTCTAATACAACGCCATATTGATTCTCACTACTTTGGGGCTCCGGAAGTAAATTTGCCGGCTGCAACTTGTATGTCAGTTGCACTATCTAGTGTATTATTAGATCTGTGGTATGAGCCAATGTAAGGAAGTTTGAAATAGTATATGTTTGGTTTGTTTTGGTTAGGCTCATCTGATGCTTGTGTGTCTGATTGTATTTTGTCGTTGAATGATTGGATGGCTTTGTCTATGAAATGGACAAGAAAAGAATTGCGTTTTAAAGTTTCAATTAGTGTGTTTATGTCATTTTTCGCTAGCCGTTTGTTGTATTGTTGATTCTGTGGATCCCCGTTCAAGGAGAGTTTTACAAGTCCTGTTTTATAATAATTCCGTGGTGTAAAACTAAAAAATTCATGAGTCAGTGTAAGTTTTCTTTTGAAAGCGGAAGTTATGCATTTGTCTGAAGTTGTGTCTTTAGTGATAAGTATGCCTAAGAAAGGCAATTTATTGTCTGTTCTTTTCTACTGTAAAGTAATGTTTGTGTGTTGTAGGTTTAAATAATTGAGGATTAATGAGCGTCGTTTTCGTTGTTAAATATACAAAAATATCATCTACGTAACGTCTGTAAAAAGTACGTTTTGGTCCGTCGTAGTTAGTTAACCAATTCTTTTCATGACTACCATGAAGAGATTGTAGCAAATACTAGTGCCAGTAGAAACCCATTGCCACCCCGTAGGTCTGGTCATAAAAGTGTTCTGATTCTTAAAGAAGTGGGTTTGTGATGTGCGATGTTGAACAATTGTTTTAAATTATATCTGTTGATGTGAAAGTTGGGTTGTTGTGTAAATAATCAGTCTAGTGCGATGTCTATTGTTTCAGTTAGTGGAATGTTGTTAATAAAGGCTCTTGACATCCAAAACGATATATTTGCTGTTGATGTCTTGGTTGTTTTGATTCGTCGACGAAAGTGAAAGAGTCTTTAGTGGTGTAATCGTTGGGAACTAAATGTAAGTAACAACATAGGTATTTCGATAGTTTAGTTGTAGAGTTTATGGAAGAGACTATTGGTCTTAGTGGAGGTGGTGTGCTGTGGTCTACGTGTTTATGGAGTTTAGGAGGACATAGAACCTTGCTGGTTGTGAGCCTGAAGGAAAGATCTCGGAATAGGTGTTGTTGTCAATAGAGCCCTGTTTTGAGTTTCCTAAGCGCTGTAGTTTAGCTTCTCGAGAGAGTGTGGGGTCTTTGTGTAGTAATTTAAACTGGATTTATCGCTAATAATTTTTTAAGCATGAGCTATTGCATACTTCTCTGTCCATGATGCTTCTCCGTTGCGCTTGTGGTTTAACAATATAATGTTCTTATTATTCCTAATGTCTTTAATTTATGCGATGTTTCTTGAGATCTGATGTTGACGGGTATATGAAATGTAGCTTTGAGCAATGTGGATGAGTTCATTCTTAACGTGGATGTAGTAATCTTCTTGGTTTTGGAGCTTGTTTTGTATAGTGTAATGGATCCGTTCTAATGTTGCGAGGATTTCAGCATCGTTGAGTCTTGGAGGTCTTATGGAAGTATAGTCCGTTCTTGAGTAGGTCCAAGTTCATCAGGTTTTTGTTTATTGAAGACAGATTTGTGACTTTGGTTTCTCTGTGCGTGAAAGGTAGCGTTTTGTTACGTGTGGGGTCTTTAACTTCTTTCTGTGGTTACATAAGAGTGTGTTTATCTTTTTCGTAATTTTAAACAAATGATAAGGACTAATGTAAGCACATCTCAAAACTTTGTTAAAATATAAAAGTCTCATTATTCATAATTATTTAAACCTACAAAACACAAACATTACATTTACAGTAGAAAAAGAACAGGACAATAAAATTGCCTTTCTTAGGCATATGCTTATCACTAAAGGCACAACTTCAGACAAATGCATAACTTCCGCCTTTCAAAAGAAAGCACACTGGACTATTAATGAACTTTTTAGTTTTACACCACATGAAATTATAAAACAGGACTTGTAAAAACTCTCCTCGAACACATCTCAAGTCGTACAACAAACGGCTGCGAAAATGACATAAACACACTAATGAAACTTTAAAACGGAATTCTTTTCCTGTCCATTTCATAATGGACTCCGTCGATTCGACATGGGGTTCCACGAAGTGAGAACATCCTGAATTACTTAAATTATAGTGAAGGCAGCTGACCAGACTACAATCACTCGTACAGCTGCACTGCTTCTGGCGCTACGTCAGCGTGACACATTGTGACAAGGCTGCAACATTGCAGATGCAGATACAGTCCATCCGAGGACATAGTTTCCTACCAAATTTCCTCCACATGGCTTTGGTCAACCCGGGCTGGTTGAACCTTACATTGCCAGATGTGCCACGGGCAAATTGAACCCGCGCCGTCTGGCTTACATGCGCAATTAACCATTCGGCCACCCGCCCCGTCCTGTCCATTTCATGAAAAGTATCAAAACATGTAATAGAAGCGGGATATTCGTGTGCATATAACTGATTACGCGGTTGTTGTTGTATGGCAAGCGTATTATTTCAGGTGACTTTAATTGTTTCAAACATATTGTTTTCCTTTATAAAATAAAAAACAATAAAACGTGAGCGGTGATTTGTCTCCAGCCGCGTTTGCATTAGTCAGTGTAAAACAGATCTGATAAGAGATTCATTCTGTGATTGTAGGCATATTCAAGGGCGGATCTAGGATTTTTCAAACATCAGTCATAAAACGTCGGAGGCGCTCCCACTTACATGGGGGTCTGGGGCATTCTCTCCCTGAGAAATTTTTGAATTTCAGAGTGAAAATGCATGGTCAGCGTTTTTAGAGCAATACAAAATGTATTTTGTAGGCATCGTTTTGTAAAACAACACATTTTGCATTTTTTTTCAAAAATGAAGTGAACAATACTTGACTGTTTTGCCATTATCATGCCAAATGTGGCTCATTAGCATGTCTAGGAACGTAAAATTTATTTTACAATAATGCTATTCAAAACAGATATATAGTCTTTTAAAATTTCTACCAAGTTGTCAGGCATAGACCCCCTAGAGACCCCCATTTAAATCCTATGTAATGAGTTAGGTTAGAAATTTGGTACTACAAGTGACAGTTCATAGATATAGAAAGCTCCAGACTTTAAACCATGCAGTTTGTGTAACTCTTTACCCATCTCCCACATCAGTGCCAGCTAATTCACTTTTTGAAAAAACTCAAAATTTTTCTGCCAAAGATTAAGCAAAATTATCAGAGTGAAAATTTGCAGTTAAGTACAGCTTAATGCCATAAATGTTTATAAGGCATTTCACTAGACTATTTTCTTCTGTATGTATATGCAAGGTGGCAATGTAGTAGCATTGTGTTGCAAATACAAACAGAATGTAACCAACATGTATTTAATTATATAATTACATGAACGTTAAAATTGGTTCATTTGTCATGCTTACTGGTTATGATAAATATCTTTTCAAATGATCAAAGCTCATTTAAATGTAAATCTGAAATAATTTAGTTTAGAAATTATAATGATCATCAGAAAATTACCTAGTGATCATGAAATAGCATGTTTTGCCAAAATTCGAGTTTATCATATATAGAAGACATTTTATTTTATAGGAAATGCTTTTCATTAATAGCGCTGGAATTTATGGCAAACAATCTATTATGAGCCGTAGATTAACACACCTTTACATCTCTCTACATGAGGTGTTCAGTTAAAAAGGGGACAATATGTGACATGGGACAACATTTCATGTATATGAAATACTCCGGTTTAATACCATTTCAGCAAATTATCAAAATAAAAAGCTTCATGGATCAGAAGGCAAAATGCAGGTTATAGTAACAGCTTCTCATGTAATCAATGTTGGTTGTCTCAAATCTTAAACAATACGTGTATAACTGTACAATGATTGAATGATCAATGATCATCAACTGAAAAGCCCTAAACATTTTGTTTATGATAAGAAGTAAATAATAGTATGGCGCCTCATGGCTGCAGCTTTTTGTCCATTGAAATGGCATATATTTGCAGAATGTAGAATTTCGCTGCCGTAAAACGGCCACGTTCTCAAACATTAAAGAAATCATAGCCAAAGTCAGCTAAATCAACAACAATTTTAGAGCATCAATCTGCTTACCATACGCCATATTGACGCCAAATCATCCGCACTCATATAAGTTGACTTTGAATATATTACATTCATACGCTTCACTTGTCCTACTTACATTTTGGATGTAAATTTCTGCCGTCAAAACTCAAAACAATGTTGGCTTTCTTTTGAACATCAATGACAGAAATGTCGCTCGCGAGATCGTCTTTGCCAGCATTTACAATTTATCCATAAATTTTCACCCTCTTGAAAAAATTCACAGTTTGGACAATTCATGTCAATATATCAATTTGTTGGAATTTCCATAAATTCCATCTGATTTGCGTTTAGTTTCAATCATGCTTTGAAAATTACTATGAAACGATCAAACATTCCAATTCAGACGGTAGGCTTGACTATAATTTAGTTCAGTTGGCTATCAGTCGAAATCCGTCAAACCAATCTACAATAAAACAAAAATTCAAATGAATCCAATTGTAAGATAGCAATTGGACTCATATACGTCCTAGCCACCCTGTTATCAATTCTAGACCATTAAAACTGTCCATGATTGGCCATTGTATCAAAATGAGCGTTTTTTACTGGCGTTCATAGACTCCTTTATCCGTCGAACCAGTCAAGCCACCCTGCTTATCAATCCCAGGTTGGAAATTCCCAGGTCAGTACATTAAGCTAATCTGGTTAACAACGAGATATTCATTGGGATTAGTCATTTGGTTTCTGATAAATGGTTGGATTTTTATCACGAGTAAATGCGATAATAAAGTAAGAATAATTAATGATTTTTTGAAATTAATATGAACAGGTAATTTGGAATTTCAAACATTGGTCGCTTGACGGATTTGGCAGCATACTCTAGATCCGCCCTTGGCACATTTAGGCATTATAGTACTGTTTGTATTTTATACTGTCATAGTGTCATTCATTGCAGGGGCGGATCTAGAGTATGTCAAATCCGTCGCGCGACTGATGTTTGAAATTCAAAAATTACCTATTCATATTAATTTTAAAATCATTAATTATTCTTACTTTATTATCGCATTTACTTCGTGATAATAATCCCATTTTATTATTGAAAACTAATGACTAATCCAATGAATATCTCGTTGGTAACCAGATCAGTTGAAATTTAATTGACCTGGAATAACCGACTGATAAGCTGGTGACTGGTTCGACTGATAAAGGAGTCTATGAAAAACGCTTATTTTATTGGTCAATGGCCAGATCAGTGGACAGTTTAGAATGGTCTCGACTGATAAGAGGGGTGGCCGGACGTATAAGGTAGTCCGATTGCTATCTTACAATTTGTTCATTTGAATTTTGTTTTATTGTGATTGGTTTGACGGAGTCGTCTGATAGCCAACTGAACTAACATAGTCACTTCTGAATTGAATGTTTGATCGTTTCATAGTAATTTTATAAGCATGATAGAAACTAAACTACAATCAGATGGAATTTATGGAAATCTTTACAAATTCATATATTGACATGAATGCTGCTGTCCATTTGTGAATTTTTCAAGAGGGTGAAAATTTATGGATAAATTGTAAATGCTTGGCAAAGACGATCTCGCGAGCGACATTTCAGTCATTGATGTTCAAAAGAAAGCCAACATTGTTTTGAGTTTTATCAGCAGAAATTTACATCCAAAATCGTAAGTAAAGGACAAGTGAAGTGTATGCATGAATGTAATATATCAAAGTCAATTTATGCGTGTGCGTTTATGCGATTTATGTCAATATGGCGTATGGTAAGCAGATTGATGCTTCTAAAATTGTTGTTGCCAAAGGACTTTTAGCTATGATAAATTTACTGCTTGGGGAATCGTGGCCGTTATATGGCAGCGAAATCCTACATTCCTGCAAATATATTTCAATGGAAAAAAAATCTGTAGTCATAAGGCGCCATACTATTATTTACTTTATCATAAACAAATGTTTGGGCTTTTCAGTTTATGATCATTGATCATTCAATCATCGGAAAGTTATACTACATATTGTTTAAGATTTGAGAAAACTAACATTGATTACATGAGAAGCTGTTTACTATAACCAGTGATTTTGAGTGATCTGATCCATGAAGCTTTTTATTTTGACAATATGACTGGAATTGTATTAAACCTGAGTATTTCACATACATGAAATGTTGTCCCATGTCACATATTGTCCCCTTTTATAACTGAACACCTCATGTAGAGATGTAAAGGTGTGTTAATCTACGGCTCATACCAGATTGTTTGCCATAAATTCCAAAGGGCTATTGATGTATGAAAAGCATTTTCTATAAAGTAAAAATGTCTTCCTATGTATGCAGATAAACCTTGAAATTTGGCAAAACAGCAAAGTATTTCTCATGATCACTAGGTAATTTTTCTGATGATCATTATAATTTCTAAACTAAATTATTTCAGATTTACATTTAAACGAGCTTTGATCATATGAAAAGATAACCAGTAAGCATGACACATGAACCAATTTTAACATTCATGTAATCATATAATTAAAGACATGTTGGTTACATTCTGTTTGTATTTGCAAATACAATGCTACTAGTGATTGCTATATAGCACACCTTGCATATATACATACAGAAGATAATAGTCTAGTGAAATGCCTAATAAACATTTATGGCATTAAGCTGTCCTTAATTGCAAATTTTCACTCTGATAGTTTTTGTTTAATCTTTGGCAGAAAAAAAATTGAGTTTTTTCTCAAAAGGTTTAATTCTTACAAAACACACTTTTCCTTTTTTAAAAAGATATTCATGTTATTGGCCATCTATATTGGCTTACTGTTTATTATGTTTGTATGTAAAACGGTGTAATGGATATCAGATGAGCTCTAGTATGCACCCATTCGAGTATGTTGTCAACATTTTTATTGATAAAAGCTTACAACCAAAGTGCATTTCAATAAGCCACTAATGTCAGTGGGACTGTATGGACCTACATAATATGCGTTGCTTGACTTAATCAATTTTAATTAACATATGGTATTACATGGCATGTGTGACATCCTAAAATTTGTGTACAGTATTCAAAATCCTACGTCAATCAGCCCCTGAACTTAACAAAAGTTGTTTTATTTTGCTTTGTTTTGTTTGACTTTACAAAGAAAAAATTTATTGAAATAAACTATTTTAAGTAAATTTGAATTACCCAAAGTAAAATGAACAGTAAAGTTTTGATTGTTTTTATTGTCGCCATTGTTTAATACTGGCACAATGTCAAAAGAAAGGCTTACTTTATTTAATTAAAATGCAATAAAGCATCGCGAACTGTTTACATGTCAATTGCTACCAATCAGCTGGTAAAATCATTTAATAAATCAGAGGTGTAACCTCCATGAATTAGATATAAACTTATCTATTCATTTTGAAAATTTATATACTGTAGCTATATGTCGGGCTAAATGTTCATATATTTCAGTGTGAAGCTTCTAAACAACAAAATTAATTTTCTCCAAGATAACATTATATGCAATTCGGCCATGTTGCTGATCTCAACAAATGAAAATTTTGGCTGTCAATATGAAGTCTGGTTTCCACATGGTTGTGACTTATATTCGGAAATGTCGTTGCAGAGTCGCAAAGATAGAGTTATATTCTATTTTCAAGACATTTACGAAACTGTCATTACATTCACGACATTGTTGCAACACGTTCACGATCATATGGAAACCTAGCTTTATTCTGAGCACCGCAGACGTGAATATCCCAAGCTTAAATGCAAATCAAGAAATAAAGTTCCCATATATTTTTCCAATTTGTTTCTTTAAGGTAAGTAATCACATATTATTCTCGAGATTTATAAAGACTTTCACAAATCAAGGCAAGATCGAACCAGATTGTGTCTATATAATTTGCGCTGTATTTTGTGGTGGTAAAACATGCTGTATTTTATAGGCACACATTTTTTAGAATAAAAGCCTTATTTAAGTTTAAACGGCATAAATATAAGTAGTTTTACTTGCTGAGCACAAACATCAATGTTATTCGCATCATAAATCTTTAACTGTTCAAAATATTGCCACCAAAGTTGCCAATATTCAGCGCATTGACTTACAACTTCAAAACATTGATATGTAAATAAGATTGGTTAATGCATGCATGGTTCACCAAAGGCGGCCCAGAAATCTGTTTAAGTTTTTTATTCAATCGATTTATGTAAATAGCACAGTAAATGGTAAATATATTATTTGATTTATGTGCAATACGTTTGTATGACTTTAAAGGTCGTATCTTTCGAAGGTCGTATGTTCTGATTCGTTTATTTAAATAATGCATTTCAAATGAATTGAACACCAATATTATGTATTTACCAATATGGGCCATTCCCTAATAATCGATATTCCTACACAAGGATGAGTTGCTTTCTATTAGCAATTGCAGAAATTTACTCTCATGATTGACAGATTGTCTTTGCCAAGACAATCACAATTCATTCATAAATTTTCCCTCGCTTAAGAATTGTAGTTTAGATCAGTATTCATGTGAATAATTTAAATCTGTAAAAAATTTTCCAAAATTCGGTAGCAGGACAAGTTAGTTCTGATAAAGCCTGTTTTCATAATTTCGTAGAAGCGCTTTTGCTAATGTGCATTTAATATAGACGACGAGTGTTTTTAGAATAGACATGTTTCGGCGTCTCATGATGCCATCTTCAGTATAAGTGAATAATACCTATGTAATACAAAGTTTATATAAAAGTTTATACAAAGTTTATATGATACATAAATTATAACAATAATAAGGAAATGAACTTGGATTTGGGTTCAGCATTAAACCACTTCGACTCAACTCAACGGAAATTCTGGCAACATTCGAAAAAATCCACCAAACTATGAAACACAACATTCGCAATCAAGAAAACTACATGCATCTCAAAACAGAGCTGGCAGGGCACACATCGCTCACTCGAACATCTCATCTTATCACCCGACACCAGCTGACTTCAAAAAATATCGCATCCTTAAAAACATTCGCAACAATCCAAACATTATCATTCTCAAACCGGAAAAAGGCAACGGCGTTGTGATTCTGGATCGTCAAATGTATCGTAACTCCTGTCTTAAAATTACTAACAATACAGCAAAGTCCATGTCACACTATCACGTGAAGCAAAACTGCAATGACTGTTAAGAAAGCTTCTAAAGAAAGGCTCGATTAACAACAAAGTCTATAATGAAATCTTCCCAGAGGTTCTCAACTCTCACGCTTCTATGGCTTACCGAAACTATACAAGAAACGAACACCAGATCAACGACCGATAGTTTCATCCATCAACGCATACAATTATAATTTAGCTAAGTATTTTAGTTCTCTAATAACACCACTCGTACCAGATGACCACTCCACTAAAGATTCTTTCACTTTCCTCGACGACTTCTCATCTTTCAACCCATCCACCTCTTGTCACAAATTCTTCATCTGTTATTACGTTGAAAGCCTATTCATAAACATACCACTGACTGAACCATCAACCTAGCAATTGACGCAATGTCACAACCCCAGTATCACTATAAACAAGACGGACCTCACGCATCTGTTTTTGATAGTGACAGCAAAGACGCATTTTTTAGTCAATGGAAAATTTTATGACCAGACGGACGGTGTTGCGATGGGTTCTCCCTTAGCCCCTATACTTGCTAACATTTTCATGGGCTCACATGAACGAAACTGGCTAAACAATTACAACGAAACTAAACCACTATTTTACCGCAGTTACGTTGACGATATTTTTCGTGTTTTTACTAATGAGACTGACGCCATGAAATTGTATAATTACATCAACACACAGCACGCAAAAACATTAGATTCTCATTCGAAACTGAACAACAAGATCAACTGCTATTTCTTGGCATTTTACTAACAAAATCTTATGACAGCTGTACAACATCTATATATCACAAACCAACATACACGGGTCAGCACAATGGTTACAAGACATTTAAAATAGACGACAAATTTCTTTATAGAAAACATGTATCGGCATACTCTATGCATCTGCAGTGCGAAGTGAATAATTATAAAAGGGAAAGGTTTCCTTAGCTGATTTCCGAAAATTGGAAAAGTTAACAGCTAAAAAACGTAAGGGTCATTTAGATGTAAATTTCCTCAGTAATTGTCAATCCTTTGATGTCTTTCCAAAATTTATTTGTTTCCCACTACCGATCACTATAACATATTATCATGTAAACTTCCTATATTTATTCACTTCGCACAGAAGTTGGTATAAAGTATGCAGAAACATGTTTGCTATAAAGAAATTTGTCGTCTATTTTAAATGACTTCTGATGAACTATTTTAGTTTCGCACCGCTTTCATACAAAACCGGACTTATACGCACTCTAATCGACAGACATACAAACTGGGCAATACTAACAATGGCTTTTAAAGAGACATAAAAAACATCACATCCACTCTTTTACGAAACTCTTTCCCACTACACTTTACTAACCGAACCGTAAAACGATATCTCGACAACAAACAAGGCAATAACCTCAAACTGGACACCGAAACTCCTGACACGACCGTGACGACCAACACAAATGAAAATTCCAAAATAACAACTCTATACTTCAAACTACCATACATCGGACATTACTCACGACACACACAGCGTAGACGTACGAACATTATGAAAGGCTTCTGTACAGATATTGACATTCAACTAATTTTCACATCATTTAAAATCAAAAACTTCTTCTCATTCAAAGACCCGATCCCTGATTCAATTAAATCCATGGTGGTATATGAATTCAATTGCGCGAGATGTAATTCCTGATACATTGGCGAAACTTCGCGCCATTTATCCACCAGAATCAGGGAACATACCACAACAGAAAAAAACTCTCATATCTACCTACACCTTCTAAATCTCACTCATGTAAAACCAATTATTCACCTTTTTGTTTCAAAATCATCGACAATGCAGACACCTCATTCTCCCTTAAAATCAAAGAAGCACTGCACATTAACGAAACTAACTCTGAACTCAATGTTCAAGTTTTTAGATTCAACACAAAATTTAGTATGTAACACGCTCCTCATTAATTCATCTCATTACCTTATTACTGTTATAATATATGTATCATATTACTTTTATATAATCTTTGTATTAATTATGTACTTGATGTTCTGAAGATGCGTAACATGGCGCATGCGTGCTTATGAATTTTATGGTCAATAGGCACAAGCACGCATGCGCCATGTTACATTTTGCTACGATACGTTACGATACATGGCTAGTGGAAAACAGGCTTAAGTCAAGATCATTTCAGATAATTCAAAATCGTTCACTAACCTGTCTATTTACCAATAAAATGATTCATCTGATCGTTTTTGGACTTCCTAATCCATCAAACTAGTCAATCCATCCAGCGCTTATCAGTCAGTCGGTTAATATCTTTCCAGATCAGTCAAGATACATTGTTCTGGTAACCAAAAAGATATTAGAATTTTCTGCCATAAAGCTGAATTGTGAAAACTGATCCGAGTGATAATATATTCAAGAATTTAATAATCACAAATTTCCTTTTATTGATGAGTTTGAAATCACTTTGAACATGTAATTTTTGAACTGTAAACGACAGTTGCGTGACTGATTTAACGAGCCCTATATCCGCCCATTGTTAACTAATTCTGTCTTTACTCATCCCTGTTTTAAATATCACCTCCTAGGTTGTGCTTTGGTGATATCATTTTTTCTTGCCGTCATTACAAACATTAGCAAAGCAAGCCCTCAATGTAAATCTTAAATGAAATCATAATTTCTTCCCTTACAAATCTGTATTGTTTTTACAATGTGTGAGTTATACTTATATCTATAACACTGACGAGAAATATTAGTCGATTTTTATTTTTAATTATACCTGATAAGAAGTGTGCGAATTGCAACGAGCTGTTTAATTGTAATTTTCAACAGTTCTTTTTATAGAATTACCAAGATTTTTATCTTCATTCACCATGGCTATTACACACTTCAACTAAATTTGAAGAAACTTAAGATTCATTACAACATTTAAATCTGTGGTTTCTTGGTGAATACTTATACTGTATAATGTAAGTACATCTTTTTAGAAAGGAAATACGCTGCTTGGAAATTCGTTGCCCATCTGGAAAAATAGAAAATAAGAAAACATGGCGGCCTCAGAAACAATAATACGTTCATTTCTTCTTGTAGTTTATCTAGCGGGCAAAATTTGGTCATGTTATTTAAATTTCAGAGAAATATCATTATTTATTTTTTAAAAAATCTTTTGTTTTAACAGTCAGAGAACACTGAAAATTTTGCATAGCAGAATTCAGGGCTGTTTACATAATCCTGGCTAACTGGGATTCGGTGAGGCGTGAAATGACTTCGAAGCATTAAATGGGGAAAAACATCATCGTAAAAATTACAATTGTTTGTTGGGCGCTACTAGTCATTCATGTTGTACTTCTCAAATAACGCCAAATTAGATGTTGTAGTTTTAAAGGTTTTGCGTAGTTTGTAAATCAGAATATTCTGAAATTGCTCGAGAAGATTTTTCTGATGATGAGTTAAATCGTTTCCATCTGCCAAAATCATTTAACGCTTTTCTGAATCACGGCTAACCGGGCTCGTGTAATCAGCCCTTAAACGCAAGGACTGACTTCACTGTAGCTATTTCACACTATACAAAAGCAAACTTTATTTACTCGTCATTATTATATCACTGCACATGCGTAATTCAGTATACACAGCTTTTAACAGCGGCGTTAACAGAAATTTGTAAGTAGGAGGGGGGCACAAGCTAAAGCTCGATTTTTCTGGAGGGGCATATGACATAACTTGCTTTACGCTGGTTGCAAACGAATTTTTTTGGTAAAATTTTTTTAATAACGGTACAATTTCTTAAAGAATTTTTCTGCATTTTCAAGCAAGAAAAACTTCTTTCGCACCAAGCAGAATAGAGAGAAAGCGTAAGTGCTATACAAACCAGTTTGTATAGCTCAAAGAATGCTTCTTGAAGATAATAGCTCAAAGAATGTAAGATAATAGAACTTGTGCTAATTCTACGAGAGATGTAACAATGATGCCTCGAGCTCCTTTCCTGGCAAAGAGTTTTCTTGCTTGGTAAAGCTCACATCTAAAGATCTTCATCAACACATCCATAATACGCTGACATTTACTGCAACGCATCATCTTGATAAAATAAATTATTTTTGGGCGAAAGTGCACTAACTCATTTCATGATGCCACAAGTTTCAGTGGAAGATCTTCATTTTAGTTTACCAAGCATAGTATCGATAACAGCAATGAAGAAATGCACTCGATGCTCATCTGAGTCTGAGACTGTATTTCGGCTTCCCAATGGTAGTTGTGATCACAATGTCTGCAAAACGCACTGAATCCGATCGTTTTCTTATGCTGTACTCGGGTTCTAACTATATACTATTATTATTGAATTTTTTACCGATCTTATCACTCAATGTTTGCCAGACTTGAGGATCTGACCTTGCCTCTTCCAGGTTTGTAAATATAATTTTATGCTGATTTTTTCTTCCGTTTTTATATCGTCCAACCTCTATATGCTAGTTAGCTGAAAAAAATTGTAACATTATACTCATCTCAATTACCTGTAAGTAACTTATCATTATTTATTTATACACGTAAGTTTGCCGATACATGTTTGTATTAAAAAAGTTTGTTCTCTATATTCAATGTACAACGCCATTAATTTTCTTTAAGTCAGCAGGGACTTTTGATAATTGATAAATGGGAAGAGGTGGGGAGGGTGGGTGAGCTGAATATTTATAAATGCATTTTCGATTTACTGGTTCATGTTATGATCATTTGTGATCGTGGATTATAACATGTGAATATATGAATGGGGCCCATCCGAATTATCAATCTTCCGTGATCACAGATGAATTGTTTTGTAAATTTTATTTCGCAATTCCATAAACAAAAATTATGCGCACAGTTTAATTGAAGAAAACTTTTAATTAGTTCAATAAACTTTCGGTGGTAGTTTAGGATTTAAAGTTTATTAAGCTTGCATGAATCAATGTTTTCTTTGCTAAATAATAATAAAGTGATACTTTAATGAATCATCATAATTTTGTGTTATACTTGTTCTTGCAATTTTTTAAGGTGTCATTAATTTTATTTCCACATGTTTATCTTTAAAAGACTGTACAGCCAGTGCCATGTTTTTTACAAATATTTCCAGACTCTGCCAATAAATACAATACATAGTTAAAAAAGAAAGGACCATCTGGAGAAAATATCTGTCCAAACATAGAGAGAAATCTACAACGCATCGCCTTTTCTTTTATTTTTAGACGGTTAATAAAGGCCATTGTGATTCATAAATTTTTATATGTTGTATGGAAAAGTATAGGCTAAGCATTACACGAATAAGGGTCAATTAATTAGTACTGACTGCTGACATAAAATAATGAATATGCAGGTGACTTTGTCTGTTAACTATAATCGAGTGTGAACCTGCTTTCAGACAACATTATATGTCCAGCTCATTCTATAGAAGTCATTATAACATCTATTATTATAAATATATCATCCACCAAATTATTGATGTTCTGCGGTGCCAAATGAAGCATTTTCTAATTTTTACGTAACAATTCTATAAATATAAAGTTTTTCATCACAAAAAAGTTTTCGGATTGTAAATAAATGTTAATTTATACTAAACTTGCACAAATTTAATTTCTCTTGGCTTAATAATAATCAAAAGGAACAATTGCCGTTATGAAAAATCTAAAAATTGTTTTATTAATATCCCAATTTCCTTGGTGGATGACCAAAATAACATATTAGTTCGGAGAATAACAGTTTATATTAAGATTAATTACCCGATAGTTCTAAAAGAACAGTTTTAAATCTAAAAGACACGATACATTTCTTCCAAATACTGTTCAGGAGTCAACTTCTGCTAAATGTTTCTGGTTTTAAACAGTTGTTTTTAACTATATTAGGTCTTTTTGGCCATTCCCTATGGGATTTGCAATGTTCGAAACAATAAAGAAATTTTTCAATATGGACCAATATTTTAGTTCCTGTTTTGATCCTTCATGCTAATTATTTTTTGTTCTTTGTTATCAACAATAGGGAAAGACGCGAGAGATCGTGATTTAAAGATAATCTTACCCTAGACCAGTTTCAAATTAAAAAAGAATTGTACTAGCATGTTGTTTGACTTCATGGAGAAAAAAAACGGGCTATTGGTGTTTAAAATTTCTTGCAAATGTATTTCAACCATACCTAATGACTAAAGCTTAACAAAAAGTATTTCATATATTTGTAATAAATAATTAATGCTTTTTTCATCATATGACACATTACATCAAATATGATGATAAAAAAATAGGAATTGCACACGCAGAGTACATTTCTCATCGTTAAAAGAAAAAAAATATATTTTAGCGATAGCTACTAAATGGCCTAAGCTTCAGAATTAAACAAGCGTAAGTAAGTCTATTTGTAATAATTCTTTTTCTCTCCATTCGTTGGAAGTAGGTGATACCATGATGGCTTAAGTTCCCGCGAGAGGTGAAGGTCAAAAGTAATTTACTCCTACAAGAGGGACAATTATTAAAATGGTTAAAAACTTTATGCAAATATTTGAAAAAATGGAAAAGTATTGAAGGAATTGTGACATTCTTGTGTCTATTTAAACATGGTGACCATTTCTGTCCATATGTCGTTCATAAACTTGATATGCAGCTTTTAAACCACTTTCTAAAGCACCTTGTATCCACTTTCGTGTAAAGGAAATTCCTTCACCAGCGAAATGAACGTTTCCCATAGGCTCCCATAAATACCAAGTTTTGACAAAAAATATTGTAAGTCACGACCAAATAAAAAATTTGTTTCACCTATAAAGTTTATACGAAGCTCAGATATCAATCAAATTTGCCACAATTCTTCAACTTATTAAAAATGTAAGCACATGTTTCTAAGACAAGCTTCAAATACTGTCTTAAAAATTAAGAGTTGAAGTACAAATTTAATTTTTTATACACCCGGCTCTGATAAATCAGCTGTAATAAAATGGAGGATTTCAGAATCTTATAAAAATTACGGCAAAAAACTTGTGGCAATGTTGTATTTCATCATACAGTCAAAGTTCGTGGCCAGCACACAACTTGGTATGAACACAACTGATCTCTCTACGGTCATATTCTATAATTAGTCAATTATGGTTCAGGGTTAGCTATATTTGTAATTTTATGTACTCTAGCTTGTTATGTGTTCTTTCATGAAAAAATTGCATGTTATCCTAAATGATCCTACCTGATGTTGCTGTATTGAGCAGTTTTCATTGCTCCACACGCGCCTTGATAAGAGGGCAGCCTATACCAATGATGAATTATACAGTTCGATACAATGTCTTCTTTTAATGTTGGATGAATTTCTCCGAGTTGTTCCACTACTTTTCGTTTTACTTATTCTCCCTCCATGGACCCAAAAAGCAAAGCCTCCTTCGTCCATAAGTAAATCATTACAAGCCCTTTTTTGTGCAGGGGTCTTCCGGGGTGACGTAATGAACCTGACCAATGGGGAGGTTTGTAACTGAAAACCCACCTTTGATTCCTTCATCTTCCCAGAATCTTGTTTTGGTTTGAAGAAAGATTTTTGATGAATGCAAGGTAAGAATATGGTTCATAGCTTGAAGGTTTTTTCTTGTCGCCAACTGGGACTTATTGTTGTTAAGATTTGATTTGAAAGTGATTTGGCGCAAAATATTAGTTGGTGTGGCAACAATTACGGCCTACATAAAAACAAAGTAGTAATTTTACCCTTGCAAACACTTACAGATCACGTCTTCACCCAGTCAGGAAAATTGTCTCCATACAGAAAAAAATTTTGTGTAAAGTATGAAGAAATGACTTAGTGCTGTATTATATAGAATTGAAATATTTCGTCTTTCACTGCTGAATCTTTTCGCACTAACCAACGAGGTTTTTTTTGTACATCATAAAAAGTTCATTATTTAACAGCAAAAAAAGTATTGACTATTGACGCTAAGGAATTGCAAGACGATGGGAACAATAAGTAATATGAAATTGAACAACTCAAGACTTTAATCGTTATTGTGAACTTCTCAAAATGGATGCTTGTGGTATTTACTAAAAAAACGTAAGCATAAGTTATTTTTTAAGTTAAATTATTCCCTTACACAGACAATCTTAAAATTTTTTGAAGCTAACATAAAAGCTATTGGTGAGCATTAGGAAGTTTTAACATTAACAATTGGCAAAATTTTTCAATCAGATAGTAATATAAAATACAAAAAAAAATACGTTTAAAAATTGGTAATCCAGGCATATTTAATGTATAAAAATAAAAGTTTCTTCGGATTGTATATAAATTATTTTAGTGAGCTCTCAACTCGGTGCTTCGAGCCATCATCAGAAAGATATAGGAAGTTATATACAGTTCTTTTTCATTTGTGGACGCTTAGAGCGTCTAATTGGATTAGCGTGTGGATTAATGTGATTGGATGGTGTGGAATGCGTTGTCATGGGTATTGATGTATTGTGAATATGACTGTTGTTAATATTATTAGAGTGCATTGTTGTAGTTTTGGCGTTGTTTGTAGTTTTTTTGTCCTTTTTCTTTAGTTGTGAGTGCATGATGGGTATCCCAGCTACCACACCACTTACTTATGACGTTGGTTAAAAGGTTGTGAGAACGTCAGGTCCGACCTAACCTTTTCACGACGTTCGCACTAATTTAAGTGATTATTTTAACGTTGTACTGAAGTTGGCACAACGTTTGTTAGCGACGTAGAAATTAGCCGTTCAAGCAACGTTCATAGAACGCTGAAGTCCGACGTTGTAGCAATGCTGGAACCAACGTTGAAAGCCTGGTTAATTAGCGCTTGCCTATGTTAGTGTAATCATTCCTAAAATCATGTTCTTTATGATATAGTTGCTGCTGCGACTGTCCAACGACACTCACACAACTTCTACTGATGCGAAATTGAGAGGTTTGCGTAAACAGTCAATGTTCCTAAGACATGTGTTCATCATATATGGTCAAAAATATATTTTAATTTTTTTCTAAAAGGGTGAAAAATAGTTTCCTAAATGCATTTCAAGAAAATTTTAAGGTGTTGAAACAAATATTTTAAGAAAATATATGATAATTTTTGTTCTTCGGAATTCTACATATCTTATTTCATACAAAAAACTGTGCTTTTTATTTTTTGAAATAAATTTTTATTTTCAATTGTAATTTTACTTTTACATAGATGAGCATTTACATTGACAAGCATTTTGTTTTATGCCAATTGTCATTTGGAATGAATTCCATCTATATATATACATATTTACAATTATGTTTAAGATTAGCACGCATTCATAAGCAAAATAAAATATTTTCATAGTTAAGAGTTCTGAATGATTTTTCTTTTTTACAAATTCAGATGACGGCACACTAAACACACAAGTACACCGCAAAACCACCTACACAGACCAAATACTCGATTTCAACAGCAACCACCCAACACAACACGATATAAGCTGCATTCGAACACTTTTTAACAGGATACACTCTCATTGTAATACCGAAGAAACCAAGAAAACAGAACGCAACTATATACTCCACATTTATTAAAAACAATTACCCTAGAAACTTTATAAACAAAACTATAAACAAAATACAAAACAAAACACAAACCGACAAAAGCAACAAGAAACCAGACGAAACAGTAAAAATCGTCACATTACCATACATAAACGGAACATCAGAAATGACTACCAGATTTCTTCGACTATTTAATATTAACGTAACTCACATACCTACACAAAAACTCAAATTATGTTTCGCCAAACATAAAGACAAAGCATTACACTCTAATAATAATAACACCAGTCATATTCACAATACACCAATACCCATGACAACGCATTCCACATCATCCAATCACATTAATCTACCCGCTAATCCAGTTAGACGCTCTAAGCGTCTACATATGAAAAAGAACAGTATATAATTTCCTATATCTTTCTGATGAAGGCTCGAAGCACCGAGTTGAAAGCTCAATAAAGTCATTTTATTTACAATCCGGAGAAACTTTTATTTTTATAGAAAAAAATAAATGCATGCGCTGATTGGTCTATTGCTGTGTTTGCATTAGCCTGTAAAATCCAATTTGAGACCAACCAACAAAATCAATCAATCAATCAATGAGATATTGCAAATTAATTTTTTTTTCAAATTTTTCTGTTTTCCATTACTGTTATTTTGTAAAAGAAATAAAAGATGTTTTTTGTGTTTGCACAGGCTTATGCAAACCTCGAAGAGGTTTATACGAACTCTCAAGCAGGTGCGGACCTTGACCTTTCGTCTGGGGCTTGCATTGATCTGCTCTTGATTTGTCTGAAAGGTCTCCTCGGTTTGCATCAGCCCGTGCAGACACGGGATGAATCTTTCTTTTCTTAAATAAATTTTAAATACATTTTTTATATACACCTTCTCATCTTCTAGATGAATTATAAAACTCTAAAACAAGGTGACATTTAGAAAAATATGTCGATATTGTAATTCCTATACCATCTTTGAATATGTCGTAAACAAACATGAAAAAAGTTAAAAACTACAATTATCATCAACAGATTTTTCAAGCTTTCACGAAAACGTCCAGAAATATTTTACTTCGATTCTTATTTATACATGCGAAGGACAGTTTTTGATTTCCTGCATTCTTATTGGCTGCAGCAGCGAGCGGATTTTTTACGATATTATGACTGTAGTCGACGAGTCATTTCTTGCAAAAAATTTGTTTAGAAAATCAATTTTTTAAATTTATTTAAGAGCGGTGTAAATTGTTCGAAGAAAAAGCAAAATGTATTTAAGTGATATTTATCATAGCAAAAGTGAATTTTACTATTCGGAGAGAGTACACTTGATAAAAAAATTTAATTTTCGTCTCAACAAGCCACATCGAGCAATTTAAAATGCGATTATTTTTCTCTATAAAAATAAGAAATACTTTCGCTCGGTCTCTAAAGCATTTTGACGTTCATGGAAGATTGCTTCAAACATTTGCTTGAAACATTTCTTTTTCTACACAAATTTAAACATTAAAAATGACGGTTGTAATTTCAAACTACGTCTTAATTGTTTATTCAGTAAAGAAACAAAACAAATCAACATAGATATATAATCAGAAACAGTGACGTAGCTAGCGGTCTGGCTGGTCGGGCCCAGCCCGACTAAATATTTAAATTCTGCGATTCTTTTTGGTATAATCCACAGTCTATTAGTGTAACATTTGTCAAATTTCGTCGTTGTTAGCAAAATTATCATATTTTTAAACGTTACTTAGCATCAATAACTAGTGCATTTCTAGTACCAGGCATTACGCAGTTTAGTCGGGCTCTGAAAATTCAGCCCGACCAAGTAGTAAAATCTATAGTGGGAATATCTGTAATCTCATTTGTTGAGAGTAGCTGTGAACACATTCAAACGTTTAACATCATCTTGTCGGGCTCATTTTCAAAAGCGTGACTTGAATTTTGAGCTTTCAAAATATACGTTTGGAAATCATGATAACTTACATTACAAAGGCTTCGGCTAATGAAATCGATATAATAAGTGAACTACAAAAGTAACCATTTTCTGTTCGACAATCAGGCGAGTAAAATATACTCGTAAAGCAGCGGCCAATTCAAAATTTACAAGCGACTACAGGCAATAGAAGCTTTCAGGAAAGTTGGTACTCGAAGAAAGATTGGCTTTGTGGTAGCTCAGAAAAGAATGCATTGTTCTGTTGGCCTTGTCTTTTGTTTTGCCCTGGATCGTCATCTTCATGGACGCAGACGGGATTCAAAAACATGAAGAATTTCCTATCCGATTATAAGAAGCACGAGAAGGCAAAATCGCACATGGGTGCTTACAAGACCTTGAAAACCTATGGTTTTCAGCCTCGTGTCGACTGTCTCATGTCGCAAGCCAGACGTGAAGAGATTCAGCGTTATATCGAGGAGGTAAGGCAAAACAGGGAAATGTGGAAAACCATAACAGAAGCTGTTTTATACTTGTCTAGGCAAGAGATTGCATTTAGGGGGCATGATGAATCTAGTGGCAGCATGAATAGAGGAAACTATAGAGAGGTACTTTAAAGTTTTGCCTAGATGGATTGTGTTTTTAAAAGGCGATTACATGGCAGGCTTGCTGAAACCCACCTTGCTGGGGGAGGGCGGTTTACTGGAGTCTCTCCTGATATTCAGAATGATTTGATTGATTGTCTTGATAAGATAATAGAGGATGAGATTGTAAAGGAAATAGATTGCTGCACTTTCTTAAGTATACAGGTTGATGAGGCAACTGATGTTTCTACCAAAGAACAATTGAGTGTAATTGTTCGAATGGACAAAGGGGAAAGTGTCATTGTAAGACAGCTTGGGTTTGTTGATGTTAGTTGTGATAGGACTGCAACTGCTATATCATCAGTGGTTAGGGGTAAGTTAAGTCAATATAATAATGTGAAAGAGAAATTTATTGGACAGACTTATGATGGTGCATCTGTTATGTCTGGTCATCTCAATGGTGTTCAAGCTCAAGTTCAGCAGGATTATCCTTATGCTCAATTTGTTCACTGTGCTGCCCATAGACTAAATTTAGTATTATGTCAAGCTGCATCCTCCATTTCACCTGTAAAATCTTCTTTGTTAATATTAGTGCTTTCTGCACTTTACTGGCAATTCCCTCAAAAAGAAAAGCTTTACTATCATCCCAAAGGCTTGAGTTTCCTAGTCCTGGTGACACAAGATGGTATTATAGAGCTCATGTCATCAATGTCTTGCATTCTAACTATGAGAAACTGATAGACATCTGAAAATCTTACTGATAATCCAATAGGTTGGGATGATGAAACGTTAAGTAAGGTTACTGGTTTACTTGGCTACCTTATGCCTTCTTGTTTTGTTTCTTGGTACTTGTTTTCCAGAGAATCTTAAGCAGTCATCCATACGTTATTCTATTTTGCAAGACAAGGACACTGACTTTCATTATGGAGTGAGTAGGGTTGAGAGATTCAAGGCCTTTGTTGCTTCTCTGAGAAATGATACAGAATATTGTCAGGTGTACGACCTGACTGTTAAGAAAGTGGGACCACCAGTAACCAGGTATGACCACGGCATAATTAAAAACAAATGTATTTTGAAATTCTTGACACAATTGTGACTATGCTGACTGAGCGATTTCAGGATATGGAGCGTTTTAGATTTTTAGACCTTGTTATCCCTAGGGTGTTTAAGATGTGGAAAGGTGAAATGCCGTCAGAAAAGATAAATCATCTAAAGGAGGTTTATGGTGATATGTTTGACATACCAATGCTATTTAGCCAACTTTGTTTTATTTACATAGATAAAGACTTTCACCGTGATTCATGCGATGAACTATTGAAATATGTTTTTGAGTTCCATCTTCAATCTAGTATTCCAGAAGTTGTAAAGTTGTTAAAGATAAATGGGGTTTTGTTAATTACAAGTGCTTCAGTTGAGAGGTCATTTTCTTGTTTGAAGAGGGTAAAAAATTATCTTAGAAATACTATGAGCCAAGGACGTTTTAGTTCTCTTTGCAGGATTTCCATTCACAAAGACATACTCTCAGAGAAAGAAGACGCCAACACATTGCATGATGAGGTAGTAAAGAAGTTCATTGAAAAACCAGGAAGACTTGCTTTCTTATAAAAAAGAGGTATTCAAAAATAGGTATTCACACGTCCATGACATGTGAGAATTTTTTCGGGAACTTTGTAATGCAGGCAATGATGATTGTCATTTCAGCACGACAATGAACGGCATCACAACTTTTGATAGTTGTTGATGACAAATCTGAGCCTTTTCGGTTCTTTTGTCAAAGTTTCTTTACAAGATGTACATAGGTATCTATTTATGTATGTGGTGTTGAGGAAATAAATCACATATCTGCAACTATTTTTAAACTCTTTCTCTGCTTTACTATAAGATCCTTCGGCAATTTAAATTAAAATTAACCAAAATGGTTCTATTTCCTGCATAAATATCACGCATTTGCTTTCTAAGATAGCCGTTTCCGACGTTCTAGGGAGTCTAAATTCGGAAAAATTCCTTGCACGGCGCCAACCATAGTGGCGCCTCGTGAGCCCAACCAAATGTTTTTTGCTAGCTACGCCATTGATCAGAAAGATGTTTTGATATACATCAGTAAATTGAAAAATATATCATCAAAATATACAAGATGTACATCAAAGAAAATCTGCAAAACTTCTGTTTTTCATTAGTGAAGCAAAGTCTTTAACCAGTTCCTTTATGAAGATCTACACTATAGATGAATATATTGAAGATATGAATGCGTTTGTTGATACTTTGTTGTAGATTGAGAATTCATCTTCGAAAAATGCCTCGCGGAACAGAAATTGTCCTTGTCAACTTCAACTTTTAAATGGCGATACAACATGCTATCTCATTTCTCAGTCATTACAAATGCACAGAAAATACAACATTAGGGCTAAAACTCTCCACTGGTTTTCCTGTACATTTCATTGAAACTTTGTCCAAATCAGAAGTTTTTAAAATATAAGAAAGCAAAAAATGTGAATTTGTAATACAAAAGGATGGTAAAGTAGGACCGACATCCCCCATTAAGTCAACAGCAAATGATCGAACTTCCCGCTTTAATTTTCACGAGAGATGCGTTATCCAGTCTAATGTGCATAACACAGGTTGCAATTCACAACAGACGCAGATGTCTCGCTGTGGGCGAGTTTTATTTTAATAAACCCTTTGGCAGTGTAGTAGTTCAACAATCACTACAATGTACATTGAGTTGAATAAATTAGATGTGTAATAAATATAGCATTGTATGACTGATCTTAAGAATTTACTTTCCTCACTTGATTTTACTTGTAGATTGAAGATTTTGGGCGAAAAACAACCGAATCGAAAAAAGACCACATGCCCTAATATCTGTGTTATGAAAACATGTTGACCAAAAGGCGAATGCAATTTTGATTTTTTGAGATATGAACATCAAACGAAAACATATAAACAATACAGTATTTTGCATAATTAATTAAGTAGATATGACATATGTCATATCACATAAAGATTGTCATTATAATATCGTTGCTCGTTACACTTGTTTTGTTCCTCAATAAAATCTATATTATACCTTATATAATCCAAGCGTTACTACCAAGTTACGAATAATTTCAAAGGTTATGGGCCCAGGAGCGTTTGAGTTTCTATTGGTGATAGCAAATAAGGAAAGTATATGAGATATCGTGATTTCATAAGATTGTAACTTTCGTAAGTGCAAATATGGCCACTTTGGAATAGGACGAAGCACTTGCACGGATAGAAAAGTTTAATGGCCACAACTTTCACCTTTGGAAGTTCAAAATGCAGATGATTCTTGAAGAGAAGGACCTCTGGGAAATAGTTTGTGACGATGAGGTAGAACCTAATGGCGAAGGAACTACTGATTCTTAACGTAGACAATATAAAAGGCGGGAAAGAAAGGCATTTGCAACGATATGTTTATCTTTGGCGATAAACAGCTATCCCTCGTTCGATCAGCGCGTACAGCAAAAGATGATTGGGCGAAATTAGAAAATCATTACGAAGTCAAATCTTTAGGCAATAAGTTATTTTTGCGGAAGAAATATTGCACTACAAGTATGGTTCCTGATGATTCCATGACCAAACATCTCGACAAGATGAAAGATAATACAACTCAGTTAGAAACATTGGGTGCCTGTGTTTCTGAAGATCAAGTGGCGACACTCCTTTGTATCTTGCCAAATTCATACAGTGGCTTAATTACAGCATAGGAATCTAGAGCAGATGACTTATCATTGGAATTCGTTACAGCCAGATTTCTTCATGAAGAGCATAAACGTAAAGGGATCCAACGAAAGTAACTACATTGGTGAGAAAGCACTTCTATGTCAAAAGTCTAAAATCGAAAAAGAAAAGAATGCCAAATTCAAAAGAAAAGGTAGAGAAAGTCGTAAACCTAACAGAATAAGCAAAGTGACGATAGAAATAAAAAGGAGAAGAATCCTACCGAGCAATAGTTCAGAATGCATTGTTTACAGATAGCAAAAGGGATTCCATGGTACATTGATTCAGATGCATCATTTAATATGTTATATATTATGTAAGAAGAATGTCATGGTTGATTTCATCCCATATAAATCCCTTGAAAAGGTAATGATAAGAGATGAAAGAATAGTTAAAGCACTGGGAAAAGTGACACATTGAGATTAAATCTAAGAAGAACTATGAACCTAGAAAATTGGTTGATCTTCTAAATGTTCCAGATTTAGGAAAACATCTCTTCTCAGTTGGTGCTACGGCAAAACAAGGATACTCAGTTAAATTTAATCAACATATTTGTTTAATACTTGATCAAAATGGAACTGTATCTTGATCAGGAAAAATGATGAATAACCTTTACGTTCTTTATGTTAAAGAACAGGATGATTCGAATCATACGAATGTTTCTACAAGTGATGCTAGCGAAGAAATACGGCATCAACAGTATGACCATCTAAGCATAAAGAATTTACGTCTAATTCGAGATAAAAAAATTGCTGGTAGGTCTTAATTTTCAATCAGATGATCACATTGAATTTTGTGAAGGATGTGCACAAGGAAAGCAAATACGAGTAACCTTTCCTCAGAACCTGCAACGCGTGCTCAAGATGTACTTGCACTTATCCATAGCGATGTTTGTGGACCGATAGAAGAAACGAGTCTCAGAGGAAATAAATATTTCATAACATTTACTAATGATAAATCAAGGTACACAACAATCTACTTTATAAAGAGAAAGGATGAAGATTTTCAAGAATTCAAAGAGTTTGAAGCAATGATGATCAATGGTAACAAGAACATTAAAGTACTTTGATCAGACAACGGTGGTGAGTACACTTGTCACATGTTTGAAAAACATCAAAGGATAAGTGAATTAAGCATCAGTTTAGCGTTCCAAGAACGCCACAGCAGAACGGAGTTTCCATCCTAAACAACGCAAAACTTCAAAAGAAAATCTGGCCTGAAGCAATTTGTACCGCAGTAATCTTACCTCAGAAATTTTGTTCGCCCAGCTTACTTGCACGTTCCTAAAGAAACAAGGAATAAATGCGACTCAAAAACCAAGAAATGCACATTTGTTGGGTACAGCCTCACAAGTAAAGGTTATCGACTCAACGACGCTTCAACTGGTGAAATTCAGATATCAAAAGACGTGTTAGTTGATGAAAGCTCATTTTATCGACCGAAGAAATCCACCATCGTATCACATAGATATGATAAAGATACTGTGACCGAAAAACTCGATGATGAACTATTAGAAGACAATCATCATCATCATCATATCTTTTCGCGCCAGGGCGATCCAAACTCGGGCTGGAAGTTTGGAAGTGTTGCGCGTGTTGTAGCAATCAGTCGAAATCAGGGACGGCATGTGAAGCCTTGCTACTTGTCCCCTTAGAAGACAATGAAGAACATGAAGTCAATGAAGAAAGGGAAGACAGCTCCAACAACAGTATGATAGATGAATAACAACTACAACAACGATTAACACGAATACACAAATCTCCTGAAAGACATGGTGTGGTGAACACAGATAATTGGTGACAGAACAGTGTTGCTATAATTGACCACTCAATATCAATGAAGCTTTTTATAGTCCAGATAAAGCGAAATGGAAACAAGCAGTGGACAGTGAATATTCTTCCCACATGAAGAAAAATACTTGGACATTGGTTGATATACCTAAAGATCGTAAAGCCATAGATTCTGGATGGATATTCAAAGTAAAGTATAATGCAGATGGCTCAATTGAACGTCATAAAGCTCGATTAGTTTCTAAAAGATACTTACAAGAATATCGCTTAGATTATGAAGAAACATTTTCTCCAGTAGCAAAATATACAACAATTCGCTCTATCTTGGCAATTGCTAATCAGTTAAATTTGGAAGTACAACAAATGGATGTGTCAACAGCATTTCTGAATGGTGAACTTAAAGAATAAATATACATGAAGCAACCTGAAGGATACGAGAAAAAGGGACAAGAACAAAAGGTCTGTAAATTAAACAAAAGCATATATGGCTTGAAGCAATCTTCCGGTGCTGATTGGATGCCATTGATCAGCTCATGAAGAAATCCCGTTACGTCCAAACCAAATCTGATCCGTGCATGTACATTAAACGAGAGGGAGAGAATATCATGCTTTTAGCGTTGTATGTCGATGATTTGATTCTTGCATATAACAACAAGAAAATGCTAGAAGAGGAAAAACATAATCTAAAAAAAACGCTTTGAAATGAAAGATTTAGGCGAAATTCATTTCTGTCTTCGCATTCAAATTCAACGAGAAAGGGAAAAGGAAAAGATTTAACTTCATCAATCAAAGTATTTGACGAAGGCAAGACTGCAATCCTGCTGCAAGTCCCGTTGAGTTATGAACGAAGTTGTTGAATAATGAAGGAGAGAAGATGAACATAACTAAATATCAAGCCTTGATTGGTGCATTAACGTATGCAGTTGCAGCGACAAGACCAGACCTGGCACAAGTACTTTCGAAAGTTAATCAATTCAGCGCCAACCCTAACCAACACCATTGAAATGCTGCCAAACCTATTTTACGATACATTATTATATGGCAAGCGTAATAAGTTTGTCGTAAAACCAGAAATACCATCCAAGAACGAAACACATCGAGATAAAATATCATTTCATCTGCGACAAAGAACTGAAGAAAAAAATTGCACTTGAGTAATGTATCACACAACAAATGGTTGCTGATATGTTAATGAAACCATTAGGAAAAACTGTATTTCAACGAATGAGATCTAATATGAGAGTAACAAACTAAAGGAATTATGGGAGTAACAAATTTAAAGGAATAAAGACTAGTTTACATTTTTCGAAAGTGACTGTTGAGATATGAACATCAAACGAAAACATATAAACAGACAGCATTTTGCATAATTAAGTAGATATGACACATGTCATATCACATGAATGTTGTTATTGTAATACCTTTGCTCGTTACACTTGTTTTGTTTTGTTCCTCTATAAAATCTATTTTATACCTTATACTAGAAGTTGCTATCACAAGGAGAGTGCTGCCCCGACCCTTTGTCCGGAAAAAATTGCACGGTTCAGACCGTAGTCACAGCCATTGGAACCACCTCTGTGTACAGCATTCTAGCTGGTTTCATACATAGGTTATTATCGGGTGATTAGAATGATAGACAAAGAAATTTTACATGCGTGTCTCTTTAACTTTAAGCTTTGCGTTAACAAGGTCTATTTTACCATGTTTAGAGTTTTCTTTCTATCTGAAGGCAGGTTTACACGTTCCGATTTGTCAGATCCGATTGTTTCGATTCCGTCTTTTGATTGCTTTTTCAGACGGTCAGATAGTTTAGTTGATATTTATATACGTTTAGATATTTATAATCTTGAGAACAGCCATTTGTGTTGTCCATTTATTGATATATTAGCCTATTTTTCTTCTTGCTTCCAAGTCTTTTCAAACATATAATTTGGCTAGTCACCTTCCTCTGATCTTGTCGGTCAGATGAGAATAGAACAAGTTCTATTTCTATCCTCTTTTTTAGATTGACGGATTCGACTGTCGGAGACTAACTTTATATGTGCTCACACGATCCGTTTTTAGGATCCAACAAAATAGGATCCGACAAATCGGATCGAGTGAACGGGCCTTAATCAAACGTGCCATACCTTATTTGGAATACATGCAAACAAAAGCACGCGTTCTAAAAGTTGACGCTTGATTTCCGGCAAAAATAGCTCCCGTGCTTTAAGTCTTATTTCATTTCACGTTTCAAATAATTTTAAAGATAAATTCATTACCATTTCGAACGAAAACAATTTTTATGATTCTCATAAATGTCTTGATTGTTTTGATTCCTTTGAGTCTTTAAAATGCTTTTGATTAAAAGTATGATACATTGTTTACTCAACCAATCAATCGAACGCATGTTTACAAACGTAGAAACGGACAATATTACAAAAGTGTAGTTTT
The DNA here is from genome assembly GCF_021976095.1 of Xenia sp. Carnegie-2017. Taxonomy (NCBI): domain Eukaryota; kingdom Metazoa; phylum Cnidaria; class Anthozoa; order Malacalcyonacea; family Xeniidae; genus Xenia; species Xenia sp. Carnegie-2017. Next base: position 10,480,270 of record NW_025813493.1, read on the forward strand.
GTTTCCATTATTTCCTTTATAACATTTTGATAGAACCTTTTTCCGATGATTCTGTGCGACTGCGATAAAATGATGTATAATTATCACAAAGAGCAAATGTTTCATCGTATTCATAATTCATATTTCATTGTTGAACTCGTACCATGCGTTTAAATTATTTTTGACGTTTTGTGAAATCCACATCGATATTTCAAATAGTAATAAAAGCCCGAACGAAATAAATACATGCTCACACTACATTTTTCTCACCGTGTGACCATAGAGCGCAAGATAAAAAATGTGAACCGAGCTGGCTAAATACGGCACGGTGAATCCATTTCATGTGTTACTCGCCAAACGAGATATGCATAATTGATTTCGGTAATCACTCGATTTTAGTATCTACTGTATAACGTTGCTTGGACCGCAAATCTATTCGGATAACAGACATTTAAATTTAAACAGAAACTTACAAGAGTTCCGAAAGGTTCTACCTTATTGTGATTGTTCGTCCCCCCTTATTCCGTAAAATCCCCGGAAATGTTAACAGACAGACACAAATCGAGATTTCACCTCTATATAGGTCGAGGGGAGGAATGGGTTAAGCAATGTCAAGAATAGTGTGCTGCCACGCTGATGCGCGGCAGCAATAATACGAATGTTATTACCGACTTACGAATAATTTAACATGGTTAATTTTATCCAAAATACGTTTTTTATTCAAAGAAAAATGAATTGTAAGCTATTATAGTCTGGTATTTAAGTATATGTTACTGTTGTTACTGAGAAAATCACTTTTGAGTGGTTAATGAGGCTAAATGAGCTTTTACCACACAAAACATGTCTCGCAATTAATTTCGATGAAATCATACACATGTACTTTCATAACAATGATTATCCTTTTCTATCATTCAATAATGATATTTAAAGCGTCAAAAGATTAAATTCGGATCTCTTCATTTTGCAGGTTAATACTGTGGATATATATTTCTTGACATGTAATTCAACCATGTTGGTGGTATGATACAAAAGAATATTTTATCAGTGCTATTGTTGGCACCAGCCGACGTGGTCGAGCAACATTGTTTGATAAATCTCAAGAGAATGGTTGCAAATCAAGAATGCAGTTCAAATGCCGCCAAACAATAACATATATATAACTGCTGGCAAGTGTATAATTTCATTTATAAATCGTCAATGTTGATGGTCTCATACAAAGACTGCATATATATTGATATTGTTGACACGACCAACAGCGACATTATTTGGTTAATCCCGAGATTTAATGCGAGTTAAAAAGAACCGTGCATGCTTTTCTGTTAGGCTTCAGATTTGTAAAGCCTTTCACATTCGAAGCATGATGGAGATATGCTGCACTTAAATTGCGCTTGACAAACATACTGTATTCCCTAAGCATGCATTTATTAGATTTAAGTTCACTCGACATAAATGTACTAATTTCTATCGTCTGAACATGATTATTGTTATCCGTTTCACAAACCTTTAAGTGTTGAAAATAGTGCCAACGATGTAACCAAAATTCATTATCTACTTCTAATGACAAAAACATAGACATGTAATTAAGATGGGATATGCATGGTTGGTCAAAAGTTAAACTTTCAAGGGGATGCGGTTGTTATATTCCGGCGAACTATTTCGGCGATGTTTGCGCCAAAGTCCATCTACGGCATATGAGAACACCTTTAAATTTTGTCGGCCGTATGTATTCCAGACTTGCAATTCAGCCATATATGTTGGTGGTCTGATACAAAAGAATAGTTTATCAGAACTATTGTTGGCACCAGCCGGCGTGGACGAAACACATTGTTTTTGGAAAATCTCAAGAGAATGTTGCAAGTCAAGAATAAGTAAATGTCGCCGACAATCGCGAAAGTTGAACGGGTTAGGATAAAATGCGGATACGGATTGCGGATGAGCCTGCGTATACGGATGGCGGATAGGGGAGAAAACGCGGATGAGAGGATAAAACGCAGATGAGAGGATAAAACGCCGTTGAGAGGATAAAACGCGGATGAGGAGATAAAACATGAATTAGGGAAAAAATGCGGAAGAGAGGACAAAACGCGGATGAGGGGATAAAACGCGGATGAGGGATAAAACGCGGATGAGGGGATAAAACGCGAATGAGGGGACAAAACGCGAATGAGGGGATAAAATGCGGATAAAATTGGAAATGGTTACTTTTCTGCATTTATTCACTGAATTTTAGAAAAATTAATTGTTATCACATTTCCAAACACAATTTAAAATTTCTAAAGAAATTTTTGGCGGAGAGGGGCTAAGCAGATCTACAATATCACTGAGAATTTCGCCACTGCTGCTAAAGTTTACATTAGAATTTCTTTTAGCTAAAAAAATCTTTTCGTTTATCATTTACCATCAAGTAATCAAATAATTTTAAATAAATATGAGGGAAACAATATAATTGTTCTTAGCAATATTAGCATGATTTAAAAAGTGGCCTTTGTCAGTTGAGTTCACACTTGCAGTCAAAAATTTCAAAAAGTTGTTAAATGAACTTGAAAGAAGGTGTGTGCATGAAAATATGCTTAATATTACTAAAGCATAAAAGTTCGAAAGTTTCATGTATGATATGCATGTTATGTTTGTGGGAATTTCTTCCTTATTATAAAAGCTCACTAACACTCACACTCATTGAGTGAAACACAGGCCCTGAAAAGTTATTAGATGACTTTGTAGCCATGCTCAGTAATTGTGATTGGGGTAAGCTTATATACAAACGTTGTTGTAAATGTTACATCCAAATTCTTAACTAATTTATGAACGTTTTTTATCGTAACAGAAGTCAACGAATGTCGGTTTTATCCTTGTGCCAGAGGAGGCAGATACAATAATACCGTTGGTTCTACGGATATAAGTCTTTAATTTTTTTTAAAATATCTATTGTAATAGCACTTCTATTTTGCTATGGAAAGAGTGCAGCCACCCCTATTCAACATCAATGTCGTAGACTGCAACGAAACATTGATTGGAGGGACTGGTCTTGGGTGTTTGCGACTGGCTACCTGTCCTTATTGCCGATGTTGTATGATAGTGGGACACACTATCATACAATATCAGACCTGTGTAGTGTAGGATTGTCAACAGTAGCAAAAACAACGGCCGTTCCATTCATCGTCATTATTTTACCAATTTCGCACTATGCTTAGTTGCTGAACCATGATTTTTGCTCGGCTTATCACTGCTGATCTTTTAGAGGCTACCAACATGTACGCACTGCGCCACTATTTTTACTAATTCATCGCGAGCGCAATATGCAATATTTCATCAACGTTTGCTAAGTGTAGCGTGAGTCAGATTGCACTCCTAATAAAATTACGTCATTGGAATTAAGGTGTTGAATAATTTAAACATAAAAAAGAAAACTTTTTGTGAGGTGTTTATTTTTTGCAATCAGTAATAAATTCTCCTTGTCCCACAATTCATTGTTTTCCTTTCAACAATCTGATTAAAAAACAAGGTAACAAAAGAGACATTTTTTTGCAGATTTTTTTGCAGAAAGCGTTTTTTTTTTGTAGAAACTGTTTGAATTAATTTAAGAGAACGTTTTTGCATTGAATGGCAATTTAATATTTTTAAAAGGAGTTGTAGAAATATCATAATTATTTTAGAAAAATTGCTCAAAACTATAATCTAATGATGTGCATCTATATATATTGCACAAGTGGTGTGCCTAAACAACTTAAACTTGACATTATGTTAATAAGACACAAACATACGTAGTACGCCACAATTTATGACAGAAAAATGAGAAAATATGTGCAGGTACTTTTCTTTTATGCATTCAGTGAAAACGAAAAAACACTTTCCTGTATGATGATTGTAACTTATGAAAATTTAAGTGGTAAATTTTGCTCTGAAAATGTTTACGGAGGGGGAGTGGGGGTCACAACATTAATGTGTCTTTTTTGTCCTTATTTTCTGCATTTTTGAGAGAGGAAAGAGAATGAATACGTTGAAATGAACTAAATATATTAAAACATGAGAAATTAAAATCATGTGAAATGGGATGCATAAAGATAATTACCTAAGAAACTAGCTTTGTTTGAATTTGATGTACTTTAGAAAGTTTCATGTTAGGTTAAGTAAAAAGGGGTAAACCATATTATAATGAACTATAAAAATTGAACAAAAGTACTAGTTGCTTCTAGACAATGCTCCATTTTTGGCTTTATAGTATCTTATCAATGAACGGAAACTAACATCTGCAGTGCACATTTTTTTTAGTTTATACAGACACTTGTGATAGTTGACCAATTTGATTAACGTCAACATCAACATTTTTTTTTCCCGGGATGCTGTTATAAGGAATTAAAATCATTTGTTCTGTTATTTTTAATGTAAATGGTATTTGTTGGAATTGTTGAAACAATATTTTTGTTGCATATTTTTTGTGACACTAAATTTCAGGAAATATGGCTCTTTATCCCAAATATAATTGAAAATCATCAAAATTTGTGTCCCCGTCCACGTATATCGTTCATGTATAAAAATACTTTTCTAAGAAACTAGCCTTCTTTGAATTTGATGTATTTAGAAAGTTTCATGTAAGGTTAAGTAGAAAAGGGGTAAAACCTATTATAATAAACTCTAAAAATTGAGCAAAAGTTGCTTGTAGACAATACTCCTTTTTTGGCTTATAGTATCTTATCCTTGAACAGAAACTAACATCTGGAGTTCACATTTTCCTTTTAGTTTATAGAGACACTTGAAATAGTTGACCAATTTGAATAACGTCGACATAAACACATTTTTTTCCCGGGGGGTGTTATTATAAGGAATTAAAATAATTTGCTCTGTTATTTTCAATGTAAATGATATTTCTTGTAATTGTTGAAACAATATTTTTGTTGCATATTTTTTCTGACACTAAATTTCTGCAATTATGCTTCTTTATCCCAAATATAATGAAAAATTATAAAAAGTAGTGTCCCCGTCTATAGAAAAGTACTTGTCTTGTGTTGATATCAAAATTCAAAAAGCCAATATTACTAGCATTTTAGGACAAGACAATTTCTGCTTCAGTTATAATTTTTCTAAGCTGCTGCTTGAGAAGAATAGAAAACAGCTCGTCAAAATTCAAAAGAGAAATTTCATTAATAGCCGAATTGCTTCTTCAATGGTAAGTAAAGAAAACATAAAGAAAACATAAAGAAAACCTAAAATTCAGAGCCTATCACATAATTTAAGAACAATAGCTTTTATGGATTAAACTTCCTTATCAAGAGCATACATTTTATTTATCATAGTCATGCTTATACGTAATCCAACAGATAATCTAACACAATCTTTATCTTATAAAGTACTTAAAGCATTATGAAACATTTTTGTATGTTCTTTTAAATATTTTCTGTAGTTTAGAGTAACGCAATCATGCATCATATATTCATAGCTGCCATTTGGTAAATTGACTAATCAAAAATTCTTTAAAAAAATTTTACCGTTTCGCAAATCTTTTTTTCATTTCATATTTATCCTTATGGTGAAAACAAAAACGAATTGATTGATCACAACCAATCATAAAGTTCTACTAATTCATATTTATGAATGTCTGGAAATGTATTATATCATATTTTCATTGATACGCCAGAGAAAATAGTAGCTACATCAAAACTATTTAGAGCAACCATCATTAAGTATTTTTATTCTAAACACAGATAAAAAAAAAATTTTTTTAACTATTATTGACATTTAAGACTTATAATTTATTTGCAAAGTGTTTTATGTTTTTACATGAGAGTGATAGAAAACTAAAACTTGAAGGCATGTGTGATAAAGAATATTAAATTGGTAATTTAAACTAAGATTTAGGATTGAGAGAAATGATAAAGAAAAAGAGGTAAACAATTTAACAAATTGAAACAGGGAAAATCATCATGAAACATCAATACAGAAGTCATTTTAAAGAGCAAGAAATGCATGCAGAACATATGATACATTTCACGTCTCTTGTTTGTTCTGCTACGATTATTCAATATTGCAAGAACATTTTTGACGGATTAAGAACGCCTTTTAATTATCTGAGACAAAATGTTTGAAGAAGTAAAAACTTTTTAAAACTGAAAATTTGGATTCTTTTATTTATTCTTTAGACGTTTTTTACTTTAGCAGTTCTGTCAAAATGCTCATAAATTTCATTCAATTCAGAACTTATATAATTATGGGAGTCGAACTTCTTTCTACGACTTACAGATGTTGCAAAACAAAATACAATGTATTGCTTAACGGCCTCCCTTTCTGTAACTACACGACATGTAGTTACAGAAAGGCCATCGAGTCTGTTAAACACTAAGCAACAGACTATTTTGCACTCAATTTTGTTGGCTTAATTAAGCAATACGTTTTTCCTATTCATCTGGTAAACTGAGTTAACATGAGGAAATTTGAAATTAACCCATTTTAAATTTTTTCTAAACTGCTCTTGGTGAATTTCACATTTTGCGTCATTTCCTTACAGTGGACATTAAAATGTATTATTTCTGTCTATGTTTCCGTTTCCTAGAAACCTCACTTCTATTTATTTAAAGCAAGTTCTACGCTGGTGAACTCTACTTAGATGAATTGTTGTAAACATGAGTCATTATAATGAACAATTTGTCTAATCTATTGCAACAATATTTATCATCATCAATTTTCTGAAAGTAAACGTGAAAGTCCTTTTTGGAGAAGGAAGTTAAAATGTTACGTCACTATAAAAATCATTACTTGATTTATACAAAAAAGGTTAAGAACAAACTGATTATATGATTTTATAGATGATTAGCCTTTTATAAAAAAAGTTAATGTTTTTTACTACGAAGGCTTTGAAGAAATTAATAATAGTCCACCTTCTAACAAATAGAAAACAAAGATGATATCAAGCTCAACAAAAGCATTTCTTGGGACTCTTATAATCTTGTCTATTAGTGTGCATATAATAAATGGTAATGATGACATATCAATCTGCAAGAAAAGCTTAGAGACACTAAAATATAACGTGAAAGAATGGATGGAAACCTGCGTTGATAAAAATGGCAATGAGGATAACACAACTGTATGCAAGGAAGTAAAACAGTATAACAAAGAAATGATGCAAATGCAAACAGAAATGTGTTTTTACAAAGGTATAATCTTTAGATTAGACAAATTTTCATAGTTTCTTGTTCATAGCACTAAAAATAATATGCAACAATAATAGGTAGAAGTTATGCAGCCAATATAATTTCAGTTAGTAGTAATATTTCTACAGTGAAAAACTCTTTCTAAAAACACTCTTTCTAGTTTTCACCCAATATTATGATCCTAAAGTCTATAAAAGTTTGCATTTTTCTATTCCACCTGCATCATTGTTATTTATTTATTTTTTATTATTTATTTAGGTGTTTATCCAAAGCCATATTTCATTATTTTGAGCTTTGATCAAATATACTCTATTGATTCTATTACTGGAGATATTCATGTCAGCACCATTAATGGCTCCATAAATAGTAATTTTGACCATGCATCAAGATATAATGACATTGAGATTGATGTAATTGAGAATATGTTCTACTACATCAATGATAAGGACATCAGACGGGCAAATTTTGACTTAACTGGAAACGAAATTTTTGCGAAAAATGTTTCCGTTCATGATATGTCAGTTGACTGGATTGGTCGTCGCATCTTTTACGTTAACTCCACGAATATTATCTACCAAATTTATCTGAATATAAAAAATACGAGTGTTATGAGGCTTCAACCAGGCTTACAATTTTCTTGCGTTGCATTTGACTCAAAACATGGGTAAGGCAATTTTAAAATTCTTCTTGTTAATTTGCAAGCGTATTAAGCTATTTGAGATTCATTTTTAAGTGTTTTTACAGTTAGAAAAACCAAACAGAACTGAAACACAGGGTGATAGTTGTATGATCATCTTAATTTTTTTTGCTTTTTTTTGTGCTTTTTGTAGCTCTATCAACAATAAAACACCCTTGATATTATTAATTGTAAAAAATACGAACTAAATCTTTCAAATATTAAGGCTTGTTTTGTCGCTTTTCGATTGGAGGTCGTCTATTTCAAGGAGATAATCCATTTGAGGATTTTCAATTGTATAAAACAAATTTTCTTGTTTCCGTCTAAAATATTGAGTTATACATGAACTTTGTAATCGGATTAGGTATCATCTTGTACTACATAAATATATCAGATGGTAATGGTCTTGTTGAACTTTTAAAATATTTCATATGAACATGTTCATAGTAGCTAATCCAGTCGTTCATATGCTAAACAAAAATTTTTTATCTTGTCGAAATTTCAAACTAGTCTTGTACCTGTAAAAAAACAAAGTCTATTTGTCAAAATGGCATAAAAACAAATTATGTTTTGGTCAATGAATGAATAATTTACAAAAAGAATTTACATTACTGCAATTCATACATATTTCAATCTGCTTAGTTTTTGTTTGTTATAGTAGTTAAAAACAATGTAGGAATAAACATATTTTTCAGGTATCTCTTCTTGGCGGAAGATACAGAACGTGTCATTTGGATATGGAGCATTGCCAAACATAAACATTGCATTTTGTCAGTTCCTCTTAAGTCAAAAGCAAATGATCTAACAATTGACATGGATAAAAAGAAATTTTATTGGCACTTTTCTAATGGGAGAGTGTTTTCTAGTGATTACAAAGCACAAAATTTGATTGGTTTTGGAATATTAGGAGGTCCCATGGTAATATTTGAGAATTTTCTTTACTTCTTAAATAGTAAGAAAGAAAGCATCGTAGGTGTCCATAACATAACAGATCAACGTAAGAATTGGAATTTTTTCTTTCCTACTGGTAATGGTCGTTATAGTTTGGCAGTAATACATAGCATTAACGCAAGACTAAACGGTAAGCTACAATTCTATCAATCATTTCCATAAATCAATCAATAAATACATAAATCAATCAATCAACCAATCAATTTGTCAAAACTCTCACATTTAAGTACGTAAAATAGATGACAAAAAATTGAAAAATGCAGGGTCCAAAAATGTTCTGCACTATATACAGCAAAAACAATATATTTGTAATGAAATTGATAATGGCACTGTTAAGAATGTTACTTGCAAGAAAGCCCAGTTAATGCACAAGTAAATAAAATAAGCCATTTAAACAACAAGAGACAAAAGACATTCAAGTCCAAGGTGATGTCGTTTACAATAGTAGCAATTACGAATCTTCTTCCTCAGACATGCAAAAATATACACAAATTTCTTTTTTGGGGTTATAAACTGAAGTTGATAACATCTTTTTGATTGAAGTATATAGTACATTTAACCAGGACAAGCAGACAATTTCAAATAATACAAATAAAGCAAATTCCGAAGAGGGACATCTCGTTTTCTTGATATTCAAGATATTACAAGAGTTTGAAACAAAATAATGTGTAATATTTCGTCTTTATTCCAAAGACATCATCAGACTTATGGTTTACAATGCAGGCTGCGAAACTTTTATATATTTACAAGCGGAAATGGCAGTTATGTAATTAGAGAACTATAAGACTAAAATATACTAACATTAAAATAGAGAAAGTTTCTTACAAGCTTTAAGACCACTATTAAGTTGTGGCATATCGCGTTTTATCAAAAGTGCTTCTAAGATGAGAAGTTGATTAGGATTATTATTTTTACAGTGATATAATATTTTGGTATTAACTTGTAACTTGATTCCTAGTAATACCAAAATATTATATCACTGTAAAAATAATAATCCTAATCAACTTCTCATCTTAGAAGCACTTTTGATAAAACGCGATATGCCACAACTTAAAAGTGGTCTTAAAGCTTGTAAGAAACTATCTCTATTTTAATGTTAGTATATTTTAGTCTTATAGTTCTCTAATTACATAACTGCCATTTCCGCTTGTAAATATATAAAAGTTTCGCAGCCTGCATTGTAAACCATAAGTCTGATGATGTCTTTGGAATAAAGACGAAATATTACACATTATTTTGTTTCAAACTCTTGTAATATCTTGAATATCAAGAAAACGAGATGTCCCTCTTCGGAATTTGCTTTATTTTAGTACATTTAAAAGCCCTGATTAAATATTATTTTTCATTCATCTATAGCGACAAACACTTTTCGATTTCCTTTGTGTGGACCAAACACATACTATACTAAAATTAATGGAACATTGAATTGCACATGTATAAAAGGATATTCAGGAGAATGTAACTCATGCAATGGTATGGATTTATTACAATCATTAACTATAACTTTCATTAACGGTTCTGAAGTAAAAATCATCTACGTGCAGGTTTAAATTTTTGACATAGTAGAGATGTTACTCATGTTATTCTTCATTGGTTTGACAGTACTGTGCACTTCCAAAAATATGCATTAGAACATCATGACTTTTTTATAGCTTGGCTTCATTGAAGTATGAATTATGTAAATTAAAACTTTAAATATATTTTGACAGGCATCACTCTAGACGTTCTAAAACCTTTTTAAATGATCACTCCTCCACAATATTACATCAAGTCTCCACCAGTTCCAACACTAATTTTTTTATTTCAGTTTTAAGAAAAATTCTATGATATAAAGATGTTAAAATGAATATTTCTATGTTTAAAAAAATACTTATTCTATTTTGAAAGATTATTCTTCAAACAGGTCCATGTTCTTGATTTTTCAATCGTTTAGCAAGCTGTCCTTCTGGTTGGTATGATGTAGAATCATCTTGCTATTTCTTCAGTAAAAAAAAAGCAAATGGGCATCAAGCTAAAAAACTTTGTCAACAGAAGGGAGGATATCTTGCTGTTCCAAAGAACAAGGCAGAGAATATTGCCCTTTCAAGAATTATGATAAAACTACGCCATACGAATGTGTTTATTGGGTTTTTTCGTAAGAAAAGCGACAATAAATTCTACACAGTTCAAAATTTCAAGCCCACTTTCACATTATGGCATTATGGAGAACCTAGTAACAGAAGATTTGGTGTAGAAGATTGTGTTGTAATTCATCCCAGAAAATTTAACTTCCGGTGGAATGACGCTACATGTGGGTATCACTTCAATTTCATCTGTCAACGCAAGAGACCTAATTTAAACTGTGAGTACTACAGTCATTACTACATTAGATACTTTATATACATTTAGTATTTTGTGGTAAACTGCTGGCATCATATAGGATGATTATTTTTAAAATAATATACATGAAAAAATTTCTTAATTCTAATTGGTTAAGAGCAGTGCAATTTATAGTAAATACTAGTGCAAAAATGTGAAACACTGGTGCAAAAATGCGAAACACCTGTGCAAAGAATCGAAACACCAGTGCAATTTAATTTTGAAAAATACACTCCTGACTGATTAGTCAAAGAAAGAAGTGGTCTAAGAGTTAAAGAAAATAAAACACTTCAAATTTGGGAACGTTACATATAAACAAAGCAATTACAATAGCTTGCGTAAGTTTTAAGTACATTTTCTTTTTGCGTTTATTGTTAACAAGACGTTCCTGGACGAAAATATGAATACTGCTAAAAGTAGATACCTTGTTTTAGCTTTTTGTGTGGAAGTTATGGTGATGTGAAAAGTAATAGAAAACAGAATTAAAAATACGAGCCTGTCGATAGTAACTTGCCGGCTTAAGTATACGTACTCTGAAGCTAAAATTTAACAGCATTAAGAAATTTTTTCTTGAATATTATTAATAAGTAATAATATAGTTTCGCGTGCAATTTAGAGAACATGCCCGAGTGAGATTTTCAATGACTTCAAATTGCACTCGCCCTTCGGACACGTGCAATTTTGATAGTCTTTGAAAAACTCATTCGTGCTTGTTTTTTCCAAATTGCACTCGAAACTATGCTATTAGATATGTAAATTTCATAGAGTTCAGTTTTCCAAAAAGAAAAACTAAAGTTAAAATGTAGAGCACTTATTCGGCCATGTTACAGACTGTAGAGCGCTAAAATTGAATCCTTAAAATTTTAAAAATTTGTTATTGGTGGAAGTACAATTCATTTAATCGATGGCGCAACAAAAGGCAAATTATGAATGGGAATAATCCTCATTCTTTCTTACCTTTGCTGAATTGCTAGACTTAATTATCTTGATTAATGAGTAAAACTGTTAAAAAAACCCACGAAATCATCATTAAATGATTAAATAGACTAGAATGTTTAATTTCTAAAGATTTTATATTTAATTCCTAGGCATCCGTTTTCTTGAAGAAAGTAGTAAAATAATAAGCAGAGGGTTTGCTGACAGCTAAAAAGATTTACGGTCATGTTATTTTAGACCTACTACGCAGAGCAATATATCTCTTTTAGTTCCTGTTTTTTCTCAATGATGATTAAAAAGATAGTTCTTAAAGGATTTTTATTAAGATCATAAACTTTGCCTGTTTTATTTCATATAGAGTTTGTTTCAAGTTTTAAATGTTGGTTAGTTCAAATCAAATACTAAAATTTTGAAACAACTGTTTTCTTCATTTTACAAAAAATCCATTAAGAAAAATTCAAAATGAAAAACTAAAATGAAAATATTCATGTTTACCATCTACACCATTATTGTATAACAGCCATAATTTTTTTCTATTACTCAAATTTTAAAACAATTTGTGGTAAAATATTAGATATCGGAGGATGTCAGTCTTTTCCTTGTGGCAAAAAACACTCATGTATGAATATCCCAGGCTCCTACGAATGCCTATGCTCCATTGGATACAAACCTGACAAATCTAAAATGAAATGTATCGGTAAGTTGCTGTATCTAGATCTTATCAGATATATGTTGCAGGCTTACCTGAGAGTTTTACAGTCAAATGCAAAAATTATGATGTATATTTAAAAAGGGTTTTCTTGAAGAAGTCTTCTCCTGCAAGAAAAAGAAATAAAGGCATGTTTAATTTATAGCTGATAGCTTATGTTAAATCGTCTTCAAGTTTTGTTTCAAGCAGAAAATTTATATTGACGTTGACACGAAGTTTACATGAAGTTGACATGAAGTTGAAAGAAAAAAGATTTGCCATTTGAAGTAAGAACGTTCATAAAAACATCTTGCGCGGAAAAGAACTTTTTCTAAGCATCAGGTTGTTCTACATACAGAGGAAAAATGCTATACACACTCTAATTGTTCTGAATAGCTTCATCCCAAATTTCATCTCCGTAGATCGCCTTGTTTTCAATTTTTGTAGACCACTCAACAACAGTTTAAGTGCGTTTCATAAAGGTAGCCATTGGCATTCAGTTATAGAAAATCAAAATAAAGTTGACGTCACTGAACATGAAAAGTGTGAAGTACTCACAAACATGTATTACCTGGTAATTAGGTCTATGCGCAGGCTATAAAGCTCCTTGATTTCCAAAAAAATTCTTAAACTTATTTCTCTGTTTGCAAAGATTGATTCACTCAAAATCTTGAAGCTGTTAAATTGTACATAAAACTAAAGCAAGTTGGAGGTAATGAAGCATAAATGGAACTGCTTGTTTTTTAGCAATTTTTCTTAGAATTTTAGAACATTTGCTTGTTATCACTATTTCAAAGCCAATTTAAAATTTCTAAAAAAAATTTTGTCGGAGAGGGCTTCAGTAGATCTACAACATCACCGAGACTTTCGCTACTGCAGCTTAAGTAAAAATTAGAATTTCATTTTAATGAAAAAATCTTTTAGTTTAACATTTACCATCAAGCGAGCAATCAATTTAAATAAGTATGATGGGAACAATATATTTGTTTATAGTAATATTAGGTTAATTTGAGAAACGACATCTGTCAGTTGAGTTCACACTTGCCCGAAAAAATTTAAAAAAGTTGTTAAACCAACTTAAGAGGTTGTTTGCAAAATGTGCTTAATAGTTTTAATGCATAAAAGGTGATAGTTTAGTATGCATGTGATTTTAATGTGAACTTTCTCCTTATTATGAAAGCTCACTAACAATCACATTCATTGAGTGCAACAAAGGCCTTAAATAATTATTAGATGACTTTGGAGCCATGCTCAGTGATTGTGATTGGGGATGAGCTTTTATACAAACGTTTATCCTGAAGTTATATGGGAATTCGTAACTGATTTATGAATGTTCAGAAATCAACGAATGTCAGTATTCTCCTTGTGTCAGAGGAGGCAGATGCATTAATACCGTTGGCTCCTACAGATTTAAGTCATTATGAAATTATTTATGAAAAATGTTTTCTTGCCAAACGTATCAGAGAATTTCTTGAAAATTACATACTGTATTTACTTAAGATGAAGATATTGCATCTACCTTAGATAGTCCATTGATGCACTTCAAAAGTGCCCATTTCAAAAAACAATTTGCAATATTCAATTTAGGGGTGATTTGAAACGTACTAGTTAATACGTTTTGATGTTTCCCACCGTTCCATTTTCATGGCTTTTTAAAACTGGCAAAAATGCTACTTTTAATAGACCTTTTCCCTCGTTTGAAAAGCCTAGAATGACTTACTTTGTGATGTTATGCAAGGGATTCTCTATACAATATATATATATATTAGGTTGACCCAGACTTCCTGCCACCATAGACATGATCCATTGAAAATCAACTTTCAACCTTCATAACAAAAAGATGATTTAACCATACTGAATTTTTTTTTCCCTGATACATAAGACATTCCACCTATTTTTATATTTCAAATAAACGTTTTTATTGATAGGAGCACTTTAAGGGCGAATAGAGTGCTAACTTCTTAATAATATGCATAAAAAATTTCTCAATTCGGATTGATTTAGAGGAGTGCAATTTATCGTAAACACCAGCACAAAAATATGAAACACAATGCAATAAAAAAGGAAACATAGTGCAATTTATTTTTTTAAATGTGCTCCTATTTGCTTGATCGAGCTGATTGGTTAATCAGCCTGACAGTTTAATGAAACGAGCCGCTCCATCGATAGGCTATAAATAACTTGCCGAGTGAAATGTACGTACGCTTATGTTGAAAATCAAGAGAATTAAAAAACTTTGAAAAACTCACTTGTGAAAATTTTTCTCAAATTTCACTCGAAACCATGCTATTACCTATACAAAATTTATTCTTTGCATTTTTTTCTTGATGGAGGATATAACAATAGCTGTTAAAAACTTAAAAAATGTTGGACTGTATTTTCTTGCTAAAGCTAGAAAAATAAAATTGAGAACCATAGAATTTTTAGCGACTTTCTTGAACATATTTCATTTTATTTTTTGCTTAACAGTCTAAAGCGATTGTTTTGATTTCCAACAATTTGATTAGCTACCTCAGCTGGAAGCTTTATACGATATCTCTACAATAAATGTATTTGTTTACGAAGTGAAATGGAAATTTTCAAATATTGTTTAAAATCGATACAAATTGTTCAACGACAAATCAAATTAAGTGTATTCGGATGAAAGTTATCATAGCAAGAGTGAATTTTATTATACAGGGGAAGCAAAGCTCCTAGAAAACAATCCAATTTTAGTTTCAACATGCATATTGACCACGTGAAAATATTTTTTCCGTACGGACCTCCCAAACGTTGATTGACTTGACTTCTTCCGCAGCATATTTTTAAAAGTAAAAGGCTTGATTTGAACTATGATGTGTTTTGCATTTTCATCTTTGAAATGATTTCTTTCGCAGCGTTTTTACGTCGGTCAAAATTTTGGGACAGAACAGTAGCTAAATAATATCTTATGAGAAAATTCTTTTTTTTGTTTGACTTTTCTTTTGAAATTTTAGGCATATACAGACAACGGCGTCGGCTTTGGAATCGGCGTCGGCGCATTGGGCCATTGAGGAGATTGCCTTTGATTGCCGCCTGCTTACAGAGAATGTCACTTGCACTTGCCACTTGCAATTACATTGTCATGACATGAGCAACAAAATTTTAATGATTTAGTCTTTCCTAAGAAAGAATAGTTTGTAATTGAAAAAAATCTTGAAAATATAACATTAAAAACTTCTCTTTTTACATCTTGTAAAATTAACAAAAATAAAATGGTTGAGAAGTTTGTTTAATACGTTTGAAAGCCTAACATTTTTTATTAATATACTAACTATATATTTTCAAACTAGATTAAGTTACAAGATGCATTGAGTAAATTTGTAATGTTTTTTTTCTCTCATTTTTCAATTTCTCTAACCATGAGGGGAGGCAATTAACGTTTTGTTTGCATCTGTTGTCATCATATTCACGACAACATAAAATTTAAAAATTAAGTATTCTCTACATCATTTTCCAAATCATCATAACTTAATATTCAAGTTTTATAAGATAAAACACAGAAATGTATCATCAATGTTTACAAACACTAGATCAATCTTTGAAAAATACATTAAAATGCGTGGCACAGAAAAAGAATGTAAATAAAGGGATATGCTATGATGACAACTTTATTGTGTGTACCTTCCGCTAAAACACAGCTCAAAAGAACAGTTTTATTCTTTTCGTGGAATGTTTCATGAAATCAAATAAGTTTGAATATTTTGCAATACCTGAGACAATTATGATTTGAAGATATTGTTGCATCATTTATAGAACCTGGATTAACATTTTGATTCATCTAAACATAAAGACAAGGTTTCTTCATGTTTTATGCCTTTATAAGACCAAGATTAAATGCCGATCCCCAGAATCAATTAGAAAAAGAAATTAGCATAATGTTCCAATTTCAAATGACATTCAGTGACATCTTGCTATACTGCGACTTTGCCTGCTTACCGACAAAAAATAAATATTTGATGGCATTTCATTCTGTATTCAAAATTAGCTCGCCCCAGTCCTTTTTGAAAGTTCAGAGCGTAAACAAAAAGAAAAACACTTTGCAAACTATTTCAAAAAGTTGGCAAAAAATATTTTGAGTTCGTTTTAAAAAAAACTGTTATCCTATATTATTGTGTTATTATTAATTGCACCATTAAAGAGACAATATTAAAAAAGGGTCAATACCCACTTAGAAAAAGACAAAAAACACAAATGACACTCCATATTCATAACTTTTGAAACACTTAAGCAAAAATTGTAATGTAATAGAAGTATGAAAAAGGTTATTAGTCAAATATTATAGAATCATCATATACTTTCACAAATATGACCAAACATTTTAAACACAAATCCTGAAGTATAATACATTTCATTTACATTTATCATCATCTGTATTACAAGAGAAAACTAATTTTATAATCAATATGATAAACTGTAAAATTTTGATGTATTATATAGCTTTGCTGGCTTTTTAACCATTTTAAAACACTGGTTCAAACCACTGAGGATGATGGATGCTTTTTGGCATTTATCTAGAACAGGTCATCTTAGCAATACTTGTCATGTTGTACACTTGGCTATTTATTTATAAGCATGAACTTGCTGATAAAATGCTCAATACACAAATATGGATGCATGTCAAATCTTCCACCAGTTCTTGAGAAGTGGGAGAAGTAAATGACAAGAACCAACAACCACCCACAGTTCAAAATTTCAAATCATCAACTTCACACATTAAAAGAAGAGCATGTGAAATTCTTACAAAGCAAGTCTAACTTTAAAAGCAATAAAACTGTTATGAAACATGTTATTTTAAGTGGATTGTGTGTATTTTGCACAGCAATCAAAGATACAGACTACCTGTTATCAGTTTTATCTTAAATTTTTAGTCTTTCGATGACATATGAAAAATTCATATTTCGAAGGAAGTTCTCACTTTTATGTTTCATATAATACAGCGTTACTTATACAAAACAATCCTTGGAACGTCCACAATGCATATTAACACATTAATAACCAAATTTTGCCAACGGTTTTGAAAAAAATAAAACACTTAGGCTAGAATTGTATTTCCAAGTTAGCAGTTTATTTACGTGACGGCAAAACAATCCGTCACGCAAATAAAACAGTTCACGCGAGATACAAGCATAGCGGCAAATCAGCTTCTAAGTGGTTTCAGACAAGTCTAGCCATGTGTGTATACCAAATATGGCAAATTTTGGGTGAAAAATGACGTGGCCTCATTCAATGAAAAGTTTTGCACTCCCCCGGAATATCTTCAAATTTTATATTGTTATTGCGCAGTCGTAACTCGTAACAGCAAGTCTTATATTTCAAAACTTTCTTTCTAAATAGCCAAAATATTGTATGGTTTCTGGGTGGCAAAATAATAGAGCAAATAAAAAGTTTTCAATGCACGCGTCCATAACTCTGCAATTTTGCACTGATAAACAGAACAAGTACTTCGCAGCCGCGTTTCGAAATAAAAAGACTTGACCACAAAACCAAAAAAAATTTGTCTTCTACAGTTTACATACAATACTTAGTCAGTTGTCAAGTACTCAACTTAAGCTCAGCCACTGGGAGGAGTGAATGATAAAAATAATTTTTCAAGTGGAAGTTTTTCACCTAAGGTTTCCTTGTGGCATCCATATTTTTGATACCCCTGTCCATACCCCTCTTCAACTCCAGGTAATTTAATAAAACTCAATGTTTCTGACTCGCTTTACTATGGCCACAAAGGTTGTTTTTCATCTTCTGTGTTTACTTAAAGCATGATTTGGCCATGTGTTCCTATGTTTTTCATAGTTTTGTTAAAAAATCTTTCAATGTGTTGGTCCCGTAATAACGGCAGGGTTGGCTTCAAAATTTGTTTACCAGACAAATATAGAGTTGCTTGATACAGTCTTTTTCGATATCAGTGTCTTCAACCCCTGTGGGCTTGGTAGCTCAACACATAGAGTGGTGGACTGGCATCTTAAAGATGTGAGTTTAAATCTCGTCCAATTCATATGTTTTTTATTTAAATACGAAAACCGTGTTAGGACAAATATTGGTGAATCATTAAAACAGACAAAAATATCTCATTGTATAATTACCAATATTCAAAATGTCTTTTTTTATTTTTTCATTCATTTCATCCATCCAGTTTGTCCAAAATTTGTCAAAATGTTTCTCTCACCAAACTAAAAACATGAGACAAAGCAACATAAAACAATTACTCTGGCAAATTAAACATTACATACGATAGAGTAGTACTAAAAATATCCAGGTGCAAACAGCGTCATCATGAACTGCAGTTGTTAAAATTTTAAGTGTAAATTACCTTAGAAAATTGATATGACAACTTGTAACAAAACTCCCTGAACAGATCACAGCAATTACTAGCACCTTAAAAATGACTCATTCACAATACAACAAACAAGCAACAAAAACATTACACTTTACACTAATCCACGATGACAACACGCAGTTGACACCCACACATTTCCTGTACACACAATACAATGACGTAAGAACCAGCTAACAAATTCGGCTAACCTAACATTTACCCCTCATTTGACTCTGAAGATGACTACCGCTAAGGTTGTCGACACGTCAGTCTACATCAATAACAACGGTCCTTTTCAGGACTCTACTAACATGAACGACAGGGGCGGATCTAGGATTTTTCAAACATCACTCATAAAACGTCGGAGGCGCTCCGCCCCTGGGGGGTCTGAGGCATTCTCCCCTAAGAAACTTTGAATTTCAGAGCCTTAAAAATGCCATTTTCAGCGTTTTAGAGCAATACAAAATGTATTTTGTGGGCATTGTTTTTGCGTAAAAACAACACATTTTGCTTACGTTTTTTTCAAAAAAAAATATGAAGTGAACAATACTTGAATGTTTTGCCAAATATTTAGGCTCATTATCATGCCAAATATATGGCTCATTAGCATGTCTAAGAACGTAGAGTTTATTTTACAATAATGCTATTCAAAAACAGATATAGTCTTTAAAAATTTCTACCAAGTTGTCAGGCATAGACCCCCCTAGAGACCCCCATTCAAACCTCTATGTAATGAGTTAAGTTAGAAATTTGGTACTACAAGTAACAGTTCATAGATATAGAAAAGCTCAGACTTCAAACCATGCAAGTTTATTGTAACCCTTTACCCATCTCCACATCAGTGCCAGCAAATTCACCTTTGAGAAAAAACTCAAAATTTTTTTCTGCCAAAGATTAAGCAAAAATTATCACAGTGAAAATTTGCTTTTAGGAATTTCACTAGACTATTATCTTCTGTAAGTATATGAAAAGTGTGCTATATAGCAATCACTAGTAGCATTGTATTTGCAAATACATGAATGTTAAAATTGGCTCATGTGTCATGCTTACTGGTTATGATAAATATCTTTTCATATGATCAAAGCTCGTTTAAATGTAAATCTGAAATAATTTAGTTTAGAAATTATAATGATCATCAGAAAAATTACCTAGTGATCATGAGAAATACTTTGCTGTTTTGCCAAATTTCAAGGTTTATCTGCATACATAGGAAGACATTTTTACTTTATAGAAAATGCTTTTTATACATCAATAGCCCTTTACAATTTATGGCAAACAATCTGGTATGAGCCATAGATTAACACACCTTTACATCTCTACATGAGGTGTTCAGTTAGAAAAGTGGACAATATGTGACATGGGACAACATTTCATGTATGTGAAATACTAAGGTTTAATACCATTCCAGTCAAATTGTCAAAATAAAAAGCTTCATGGATCAGAAGACTCAAAATCACAGGTTATAGTAAACAGCTTCTCATGTAATCAATGTTAGTTTTCTCAAATCTTAAACAATATGTAGTATAACTGTGTAATGATTGAATGATCAATGATCATAAACTGAAAAGCCCCAAGTTGTTCAGTTGATTAGTTCAGTTGGCTATCAGACGAAATCCGTCAAACCAATCACAATAAAACAAAAATTCAAATGAACCAATTGTAAGATAGCAATCGGACTACCTTATACGTCCGGCCACCCCTCTTATCAGTCGAGACTATTCTAATTTCTAAACTGTCCACTGATCTGGCCATTGACCAATAAAATAAGCGTTTTTGGCGTTCATAGACTCCTTTATCAGTCGAACCAGTCAAGCCACCCCGCTTATCAGTCGGTTATTCCAGGTCAATTAAAATTACCAACGAAATATTCATTGGATTAGTCATTAGTTTTCAATAATAAATAAAGCTGGATTTTTATCACGAAGTAAATGCGATAATAAAGTAAGAATAATTAATGAATTTTTAATTAATATGAATAGGTAATTTTTGAATTTCAAACATCAGTCGCGCGACGGATTTGACATACTCTAGATCCGCCCCTGATGAACGATCTACATCTACAAACATGTAATGCAGGCCTAGGTTCTATAATGAGAAAAGAAATGTTATAAATTTATAGAAATAAAAACGGTTTGACTTTTCTTTATATCTGTATTTGCCTTTTCTCCTCAGAAAACTATTATTTGTATAAAAAAGAGCAACACTTGAATATGTCTTATGTTGAGCAAGACATCGTTTTTACTAGATAGCGGAAATGCAAAACATCTTCAATGACATGCAATTGCATCTTTGCAAATCCTATGAAGTGTTGTTGTCGAATTTATATGATTAAGTGGAAAACAAGAATACGGGTAGACTGGTTTTGTCTGTTTTGGTTTGTTTCCTGATTCTGGTGGATAAATGGCGCGAAGTTTCACCAATTTATCGGGAATTACATCCCGCGCAATTGAATTCATATACCACCATTGATTTAATTAAATCAGGGATCGGGTCTTTGAATGAGAAGAAGTTTTTGATTTTAAATGATGTGAAAATTAGTCGAATGTCTACATCTGCCTTTCATAATGTTCGTAAGTCTGCCTTGTGTGTGTCGTGAGTAATGTCCTATGTATTATAGTTTAAAGTATTGACTTGTTATTTTGGAATTTTTGTTTGCGTTGGTTGTGGTCGCCGTATCAGGAGTTTCAGTGTCCAGTTTGAGGTTATCGTTATTTTTGTTGTCGAGATATCGTTTTACCGTTCTGTTAATAAAGTGTAGTGGGAAGACGTTTCGTAAGAGAATGGATGTGATGGGTTTTTTGTCTCTTTAAAAGCCATTGGTCGTACTGTTATTTTTGTATGCTCTGTCGAAGAGTGTTCAAGTTTTTAAATTCGACAGAATACTTAGTTTGTAACACGCTCTACATTAATTTATCTCATTTCCTTATCAAAGTAAATGGTAAAATAAATGGTTTGATCCCGGGAGTATCGTTACATGTTTGTAAATGTAGATCGTCCTGGTTGGTATAGTCCTTAGAAGGACTGTTTTTATGAAATACTGTTATAGACAACGGCTGAGAGATTGTCTGTAGACATAAGAGATTGTCTATAGACATAAGAGACATAAGAGTATATAGACAACGGCTTACATTAGAAAGTTGGTACACCAACTTGGAACAAACCGCCCTGAACAGATCCCAGCAATTACCGGCACCTTAAAAACGACTTATTCACAATACAAACAAACAATCAACTTAAAACATTACACTTCACACTAATTCATAATGACAATACACAATTGACACCCACACAATACAACTAAAAACATCACACCTAAATCACACATCACAACTAAAAATAAAAATATTTCACTTCACACCAATTTTACAATGACAATACACATTTCCTGTACACACAATACAATGACATAAGAAGCAGATAACAAATACGGCCAACCTGTCTGTACTCCTCATTTGACTCTAAAGATGACTATCGCTAAGGTTGTCGAAACGTCAGTCAACAACAACAAAAAGAGTCCTCCTCAGGACTATACCAACCTGGACGATCTACTTTTACAAACATGTAATCATTTCCTTATTATTGTTATAATATATGTATCATATTACTTTTATATAACCTTGTATTATTTATGTAATTATTCACTTATACTGAAGATGGCATCCTGAGATGTCGAAACATGTCTATTTTCAAAAAATTTGTGGTCTACATTAAATGCGCATTAGCAATAGTGCTTCTACGAAAGTATATTTTTTCCCATAAAGAGGTTGGTATTATCGAGGATCTAAGTGAACTTACTTTCAATCTTTTGAGCAAAATGAGCTGATGATTAATCTATCAAAATGTAAAACTGAATGTATGTTATTTGGCTCGAGAAATCATAAAAAATCAAAAAGTTCTTATTGATCTGTGTGAAAGAGGAATTAGTAAATTGTGTTGCTTCTAATGCATATATAAAGCTTGGAATTCATCTTGATCATCCATTTGTTTTGGGTGACAATTTTAACAAAATCTATAAGAAAGCTTCTGGACAGATCAGGCATGTGAACATTGCGACAATTCCTTGCTGGAATAGTGGGATATGATAATGAAAGGCCAGCTTACATAGTATATTACCTTAAAACCACGAAAATAGAGCGAGTAAGGTAAGTAGAAGTTTTGATGGAGTCGATGAATTTGTGATTGACTAAAGTAAGACGGACAACGGAATATACCCATCAGTTTGTACTAAACCTGCTGCAATTAAGAGGTGCAAAATAAAAAAATTGGAGTGCAAATTTGCGATTAAGTACAGAATACAAGAAACTACCTAACTAAAGTCCGAAGTAAGCCAGCATATCATGACTACTAATGCCACTAATCGCGCAGTCAATTAATGCTATATAGATTTTCTTGCTGTATCTACCAGCAGTGGCGTAGCTACCGGTCTGGCTGGTCGGGCCCATCTCAAAAATGAAAAATTTGTTTTCTTTAACCCTATATTAACCATAGTGACTAATTATTTCTGAAAAAAAATTTTCTTTGGTTATCACTTTATTTTTTGCATAACTAACCATACGAAAAAGAAAAAAATCATTTTATCATGTTTTCCAAGAATTTCTTTATTGTACCATATATGCTACATTGGTAAATAAGGTGTAAACTAACATTAATTATGTTCATGTAATATATATTGTAAGTAGCCTCAAGGTTCAGTGAATAGTTTTAGTTCTAAAAAAAACATAATATATGCCATTAAAACATTAATTTTAGCATGTCTTTCTATGATATGCAGTGTAGCAATTACGATTTTTGTTCAAGCATAAATGAACCTTGCACTTCCCACACATAACAAGTGAAAATCCATCCGTGCACTTTTGGCAACGTTGTCGTTTCTCTGCATAAATGGGCAAATGATCAACACCATCAAATTGAACATCTTCTACTGGTGCTGGATTTACTGATTTTTTTCTCTTCTTTCTTGCACTTTCTATTGACCGACGTCCACGTTGTGGTTTGTTTACATTACACAGGGCAAAGGCAACCATAGCTTGAAATTTTCTCAATGGCATTGCTCTGATATTAAGAATTTTGCAATCTCTTCTGTATAGGAGCCATGCATTTACCAGTGCAATTGTGAGAGTATGATAAAAGATGTAAATATACCACCTTTTGCTTCTAAGTTTATATTTGTATAGCGAACACAGCATATCCATAAGGTCAACTCCTCCCATTGATTTGTTGTAAACCGCAATAATCGATGGTTGATTAACACTAATATGCTGTTTCTTTGACCTATCATATCTCTGTACATTATTACCATCCTGATTACCAATATAGGAGGAGATCATTGTGACACACTTGTTATCATACCATCGAACCAAAGAGAGATTTCTTGTTGTCTCGACAACACTGTCCTCTGACCCTCTCCCCTGTTTTTTTAATTCTTTCTCTGATTTAAGAGGAGCCCCATGAAGACGATTGTTGTTGATTGTACCAACATAATGTAATCCTCTTCTTTCTAGTTCAGCAACCATTTCAAAATTGGAGAAAAAATTGTCAGCAAAGACTTTGAAGTTTCTTTCTGTTGGAAGAGTTGAACACAACTTCAAAACAACATTTCCACCCAATCCACATCCAGAGACACTACTTTCTTCTTCAGTTCTGGCATTCTTTCCTTGGTAAATATCAAAACATGTAAAACCCTGTTGATGAACATCGAGCCCAAAGCTTGAATCCCCATTTTCTTGGCTTCTTTGGAAGATATTGCTTTAGTATTGATCTTCCCTTGAAAGCAACCATAACTTCATCAATGCATTGGTTTTCAGATGGACTAACTTTCAAAAAGTTTGAATTTAAATCATCACACCATCGCCTTATCTTCCAGACTTTATCATTCTTATTTTCCTCCGTTACTGTTAGGTTGTTAGCAATGTGCATATAGGAAGCAAGCTTTTGAAACCGCTGTCTTGACATCACATCAGCTATTGGATTATAATGGATGTATGTTTCCCAATAGCAACCAACAGCAGGCATTTGCACCAATCCCATATGAAAAAACAGACCCACAAATGTTTTAAGTTCACATGCTGATGCTTGTAGTGAAAACCCTGCTTTTTGATGGGCATAATGATTGGATTCTTCAGCCAAATATTCAAACATGTTGCTGGTCACAAAATATTTGAAGTAGTTGTAGGGACTGTCATCTTTGGGTTCAGGTTAAAGTGGTGCATCTGTGAATTCAAGGTTTGAAGGTGGAACAAATGCTCTTCGCTTGTCAAACTTATATAAATTTTTTGGTTTTTCTTTTCTTCTTGCAGTTGTGCCATGGGGCACTTCTTCAGAAACTGTAGCACGATGATCAATGCTTGTGCCCTCATCATCAGGAATGGTAGCCGGGATATCCATGTTATCATCATGTTGTT
Organism: Xenia sp. Carnegie-2017; assembly: GCF_021976095.1. NCBI lineage: Eukaryota > Metazoa > Cnidaria > Anthozoa > Malacalcyonacea > Xeniidae > Xenia > Xenia sp. Carnegie-2017. The sequence goes on from NW_025813493.1 coordinate 10,505,732, forward strand.
TGGCAACTTGGCTGTCATCACCAGGTGGTTGCCATTCATCTACTTCATAATCACTAGATAAATCACTCAACTCACTCTCTGAACCAATAACATAATCAATGATCTCACTTATATCTTCAAAGCGATTTGACATCTAAAAAAACATATATGGATCAATACATTTATAAAATGTATCAACTAATATTTAGAACAAACCATAGCCATAGTATGAAATTTCATTCTATACAGTAGTTAATATGTTAAAAGTATCATAAGATTGATTTTAAATAGGCAATATTTCAATAAATTTAACAAAAACTCAACTTACAATAAATACTTCATGTAGTTCGTTTTTCAATTATTGACCAATGTAGCAGATTTGGAACAAGGATTTTCATTGAAAAATTATGAACATAAAGATGCATTTATTCAGAACAAAAGATGAAACGAAATGTCTAGAGAAGGCCCTTGTTTGAAAATATCAAAGGTTTTGGAACAAATCATCATATTTCAAAACAGTAAATGCAATTAAAATTGCCTCAGATTGTCGCACATGCCTTCTTTCGTGATCCGCCATGTTTGATTTGTAAATAATAGTAGCTGGGGGTTACATGCTTTATTAATATAAATTAGCATCAAACATGTAGCAAAAAATCTACACTGGTGAATAAAGTTAAAAAATATTGCAAAATTTGTAGGAATTCTTTAGTGTTGCCCAATGTAGCATATTTGCTACAAGGGTTAATATAGGGTTAAAATTGAATTTGCGAAAATTTTAAATTCTGCGACTCTTTTTGGAATAATCCACAGTCTATTAGTGTAATATTTGTCAAATTGCGTCGTTATTAGCAAAATTATCATATTTTTAAACGTTACTTAGCAACAATGACTAGTGCATTTCTAGTGCCAGGCATTACGCAGCTTAGTCGGGCTCCGAAAATTCAGCCCGACCAAGTAGTAACATCTATAGTGGGATTATCTGCATTCTGATTGGTTGACAGCAACCGAGCAAACTCAAATGCGCTGTTTCGCAACATCTAGTCGGGCTCTGAAAATTCAGCCCGACCAAGTAGTAAAATCTATAGTGGGAATATCTGTAATCTGATTGGTTGAGAGTAGCTGTGAACACACTCAAACGTTTAACAACATCTAGTGGGGCTCATTTTCAAAAGCGTGACTTGAATTTTGAGCTTTCGAAATATACGTTCGGAAATCGTGATAACGTGCATTACAATGGCTTCGGCTAATGAAATCGATATAATAAGTGAACTACAAAAGAAACCATTTTCTGTTTGACAATCAGGCGAGCAAAATAATACTCGTAAAGCAGCCGCCAATTCCAAATTTACAAGCGACTACAGGCAATAGAAGCTTTCAGGAAAGTTGGTACTCGAAGAAAGATTGGCTTTGTGGTAGCTCAGAACAGAATGCAGAGTTCTGTTGGCCTTATCTTTTGTTTTGCCCTGGATCGTCATCTTCATGGACGCAGACGGCATTCAAAAACATGAAGAATTTCCTATCCGATTGCAAGAAGCTTGAGATGGCAAAATGGCACATGGGTGCTTACAAGACCTGGAAGACCTACGGTTTTCAGCCTCGTGTCGACTATCTCATGTCCCAAGCCAGACGTGAAGAGATTCAGCGTCATAACGAGGAGGTAAGGCAAAACAGGGAAATGTTGAAAACCATAACAGAAGCTGTTTATACTTGTCTAAGCAAGAGATTGCATTTAGGGGGCATGATGAATCTAATGGCAGCATGAATAGTAGAACTTATGGAGAGCTACTTGAAAGTTTTGCTAAGATGGATTCTGTTTTTGAAAGGCGATTACATGGCAGGGTCGCTGAAGCCCACCTTGCTGGGGGAGGGCGGTTTACTGGAGTCTCTCCTGATATTTAGAATGATTTGATTGATTGTCTTGATAAGATAATAGAGGATGAGATTTTAAAGGAAATAGATTGCTGCACTTTCTTTAGTATACAGGTTGATGAAGCAACTGATGTTTCTACCAAAGAACAATTGAGTGTAATTGTTCGCATGGACAAAGGGGAAAGTGTCATTGAAAGACAGCTGCAACTTCTATATCATCAGTGGTTAAGGGTAAGTTAAATCATTATAATAATGTGAAAGAGAAATTTATTGGACAGACTTATGATGGTGCATCTGTTATGTCTGGTCATCTCAATGGTGTTCAAACTCAAGTTCAGCAGGATTATCCTTATGCTCAATTTGTTCAATGTGCTGCACATAGACTAAATCTAGTATTATGTCAAGCTGCATCCTCCATTTCACCTGTTAAGACTTTCTTTGTTAATATCAGTGCTTTCTGCACCTTTACTGGCAATTCCCCCAAAAGAAAAGCTTTACTATCATCCCCTAGGCATGAGTTTCCTAGTCCTGGTGACACAAGATGGTATTATAGGGCTCATGTCATCAATGTCTTGCATTCTAACTATGAGAAATTGATAGACATATTTCAAAATCTTACTGATAATCCAATAGGTTGGGATGATGAAACGTTAAGTAAGGTTACTGGTTTACTTGGCTACCTTAATGGCTTCTTGTTTTGTTTCTTGGTACTTGTTTTCCAGAGAATTCTTGAGCAGTCATCCATACTTTATTCTATCTTGCAAGACAAGGACACTGACTTTCATTACGGAGTGAGTAGGGTTGAGAGATTCAAAGCCTTTGTTGTTTCTCTGAGATATTGTCAGGTGTACGACCTGGCTGTTGAGAAAGTGGGACCACCAGTAACCAGGTATGACCAACGGCATAATTACAAACAAATGTATTTTGAAATTCTTGACACAATTGTGACTATGCTGACTGAGCGATTTCAGGATATGGAGCGTTTTAGATTTTTAGACTTTGTTATCCCTAGGGTGTTTAAGATGTGGAAAGGTGAAATGCCCTCAGAAAAGATAAATCATCTAAAGGAGGTTCATGGTGATATGTTTGACATACCAATGCTAGTTAGCCATTTTGTTTTTTTTACAGAGATAAAGACTTTGATTGTGATTCATGCGATGAACTATTGAAATATATTTTTCAGTTCCATCTTCAATCTAGTATTCCAGAAGTTGTGAAACTGTTAAAGATAAATGGGGTTTTGTTAATTACAAGTGCTTCAGTTGAGAGGTCATTTTCTTGTTTGAAGAGGGTAAAAAATTATCTTAGAAATACTATGAGCCAAGGACGTTTTAGTTCTCTTTGCAGGATTTCCATTCACAAAGACATACTCTCAGAGAAAGAAGACGCCAACACATTGCATGATGAGGTAGTAAAGAAGTTCATTGAAAAACCACGAAGACTTGCTTTCTTATAAAAAATAGCTGACGATGTTTTACGTCCATGACATGTGAGAATTTTTTCGGGAACTTTGTAATGCAGGCAATGATGATTGTCATTTCAGCACGACAATGAACGGCATCACAAATTTTGATAGTTGTTGATGACAAATCTGAGCCTTTTTCGGTTCTTTTAACAAACTTTCTTTACAAGATGTACATAGGTATCTATTTATGTATATGGTGTTGAGAAAATAAATCACATATCTGCAACTATTTTTAAACTCTTTCTCTGCTTTACTATAAGATCCTTCGGCAATTTAAATTAACCAAAATGGTTCTATTCCCTGCATAAACATCACGCATTTGCTTTCTAAGATAGCCGTTTCCGACGTTCTAGGGAGTCTAAATTCGGAAAAATTCATCGCTCGGCGCCAACCATGGTGGCACCTCGTGAGACCGACCAAATGATTTTCGCTAGCTACGCCACTGATCAGAAAGATGTTTTGATATACATCAGTAAATTGAAAACTATATCATCAAAATATAGAAGATGTACATCATAGAAATATGCAAAACTTCTATTTTTCATTAGTGAAGCGGAGTTTTTAACCAGTTCCTTTATGAAGATCTACACTATAGATGAATATATTGAAGATATGAATGCGTTTGTTTATACTTTGTTGTAGATTGACAATTCATCTTCGAAAAATGCCTCGCGGAACAGAAATTGTCCTTGTCAACTTCCACTTTTAAATGGCGATACAACGTGCTATCTCATTTCTCAGTCATTACAAATGCACAGAAAATACAACATTAGGGTTAAAACTCTCCACCGGTTTCCTGTACATTTCATTAAAACTTTGTCCAAATCAGAAGTTTTTAAAATGTAAGAAAGCAAAAAATGTGAATTTGTAATATAAAAGGATAGTAAAGTAGGACCGACATCTCCCATTAAGTCAACAGCAAATGATCGAACTTCCCGCTTTAATTTTTACGAGAGATGCGTTATCCAGTCTAATGTACATACCACAGGTTGCAATTCACTACAAACTCAGATGTCTCGCTGTTGTCGAGTTTTATTTTAATAAACCCTTTGGCAGTGTAGTAGCTCAACAATCACTGAACAAGTTCGCAAAGTAAAAGGTTAAGAAAACATTTCCGACTAAATTAATTTCGGTTAACTAAACTTACCTTTCCTTTATAAGCAATTGATGCACCACTATTTGAATAACACGACACCTCTACAAAATCTTTTAGTGGACAATCATCTTTTTACAAGTAAATTAATTCATATACTTGCTTCTTGTATTCTATGTCGTCTGTATTAAATATTCCACTGTTGAAAAACGCTTTTGGCAAACTGTGCATGCCACCTTTTAAACAATGCATTTCAGGAGAATGCCATTTTCCCAATGGAAAAGAAAGATAGTGTTCAAGTGATTGGTTACGATCACACGCATAAAAAAACTACAGAAAAGCCTTGAACTGCGTCGCAAGACCAAGGGAAAAGACTTTCAAGCTTGATTAAATCTAAGTCTTCCTGATCTTGAATAGAAACTTTCGCTTTAATTACATTGATAGTACTTTCAAGAAAATTTTCCACCGTGAACCGACTCCAAATTTTAATCCAACGATTCCATGCATTAACTTGATCATCTACACTATTTGCTTTTGATAACCAAGTGTAAAGCTGGTCACTGACAACACTTGTTGTTTCGTCGTAGTATTTTCCTGATTAAAAAAAGGTAAATTATTTTTACTAACAGTTTATAATGTTGATTTTATTCTAAAGACATAGAATCTAACCCAATGAAATATGGTTGTTTTCCCTTGCATTACTCGTCAATAGTTTTTTACATTGCTGAATCATAAAAACAGACAAAAACATCTCATTGTATAATTACCAATATTGAAAATGTCTTTTCTTAATGATTCATTTATTCCATCCATCCAGTTTCGCCAAAATTTGTCAAAATGTTTCTCAGCCCAAACTGAAAACATAAGACACAAAGCAGCATAAAACAATTACTCTAGCAAATTAATCATTACATATGATAGAGTAGTACTAACAATATCCATGTGCAAATAGCGTCATCATGAACTGTAGTGGCATGCATTTTAAATGTAAACCGGTATTAGCTATAATGCAGGCCTAAGCTCGTTGTTGAGAAAATAAATGTTGTAAATTTAAAGAATTGAAAATGGTTTGAGTTTTCTTTCTATCGATGTTTGCCTTTTATCTTACAAACTTTCTACTTGTATAAAAGAACAACACTTAAATATGTTATAGAAAGGCGTAACTAGAATGTCAATTGGGTGTGTATATTCATAAATTCCATTGTGCCCTGTTGATTTCTTTGAAATCGAAATCACTTTCATGAGAAATCAGTAGTGCAAGGCGGAATATATGAATATGCCCCCCTTCCCAATTAACGTTCTAGTTAAGCCTCTGATGTTTTATATTGAGCAAGCATCGTTTTGACTAGCTAGCGGAAATAGAAAAACATTTTTAATGACATGCAATTGCATCTTCTTAATACATGCATCTAAAGTCATCTTGTTAAATTTACATTACACGATCTCTGCTTTTACACACTTTTTGTTCACTATTTTTATGCACTTCACCTTCAGATTTTTTGCGAAGACCATAAATGCCAGTAATGACATTTTCATCGTAGTTTGGAAAACATTTGATAGGTAGATTAAAGTTCTTGATGTAACCGTCCGTTAAATAATGTTGTTTTTTATATTGATCGTCCACACCTCCAGGCAATTGCATTGCTCCAGCTTAAAAAATAAGAAATAATTTTTTAGTTGAAAATTGTAAGATTCTTTTTCATTTCTGCATGTACATGATTAAAGAATTATATTTCTAGATGGTCGCGAATATCATATAATACTAAAAAATGCAGTTATTCTAGTGATTTACATAAAATTTTGCATTTTCTAGAAGAAAAGAATGTAATCTCTCAATCTTTTATCAAAGCTTCTCTTTAAAAATGACTTTTTCTAGATTACTTGATTATGAAGAAACCGTTTCATTGAAGTGTATAGCCTGTAGATTTAAAAATTCGTAGAATATATATTTAGTTCTGTGTCTTCCAACACGACAATGACGGCAAAAACACATATAAGTAGAGTTTTTTGAAAACACCCCAAAGATAAAAAGGTTTGTGTGATTCAATGGCCAACATAATCATCAGATTTGGCACTAACGTTTATAGGCACAACTCAGGGGAGTTGGAAGCGGAGAAGCAATGAAGGCTATAAGACCCTCCTAACTTTTCTTGAAAGGACAGCACCCCTTACTCACAACATTAAATCAGTAAAATTCCTATAAACGATACAGGTCTCTTTTGAATATAAAACATACGTATGTTTATTACAGCCTGGTAGGCTTCAAAAAAATCGCGCAGAAAGTTTTTGTAATTTCCCTTAATAGCATATTTTTTTGTTAACATCACCTGCTGAGACAGAAAATGATGATAAAACAGCTATTTTCATTTTCCTGTATGACACTGATGGCATATCATTTACTTTATTATATTATGTTTTACATTTGCCTGCATGTTTAAAAACTTTCTAAAAATGAGAAACATCTTGTAGGGTGCTTAACAATGTTAAATTCTTTGATTTTTTAATTGATCTAGCGAACTTGCAAAAATGCTACTTATAATTTTTAGGAGGCCTCATCCTCCTTTCATTTAACTAAGGAGTTTGACAAGCAACTGAAAAGTTTGCTGTTTTTCGTCATATTTGTCAGCCAGTAACAGTCGTCGTTTATTCAATGTGGTTTCTGGTTGACACACGCGTGCCAGGTATATTTCCTAGTTCTGCTGTTGTCTGATGTTCTAGCTATACCTATGTGGTGGGCAGAAATTTTACAGTTCTGTGGAAAAACTGTGGCAAAGCTTTTGAATTTATGACTTATGAATGAAATAGCTTCAATTTTAGCAGACAAATTTACTGAGCGAGTTTATCCATACCTTCTGCATACAAACCAGACGCAAGACCACTTTCTTCACCATACGTAAAGATTCTTCCTCCATAACGGTCTGTTTGCTCTAGAATTTTCACAGAAAGACCAGCTTTTCTTAATTCATACGCTGCACTTATACCTGCTATTCCTGCACCGACTATAATGACGTCACTGATCTTTTCATCTTCAATACCATTGATTATCGATCTTGGATGTTTTCATTCCACCGGTTTGTATCCGTAACGATTATAAGCTTTTCGCAAACCTCCATCTTGGATACATTTCAGAAACGTTTTGATGCAATCACTGTGCTGAATTGGAATTTGTTTATTTATCAGAATTTTGGTAGGTTCATCATTTTTCCAAAATCTTTTGTGGTTTTTAAGATAATCTGACGCCATTGTAGACCATGAAAACTTAAACAACTACAATGTACATTGAGTTGAATAAATTAGATGTGTAATAAATGTGGTATTGAATGACTTATCTTAAGAATTTACTTTCTTTACTTGATTTTACTTGTAGATTGAAGATTTTTGGCCGAAAAACAACCGAAACAAGAAAAAGACCACATGCCCTAATATCTGTGTTATAAAAACATGTTCATCAAAAGGCGAATGCAATTTTGATTTGTTGAGATATGAACATCAAACGAAAACATATAAACAATACAGTATTTTCCATAATTAATTAAGTAGATATGACATACGCCATATCACATGAAGATCGTTCGTCATTATAATATCTGCTCGTTACACTTGTTTTGTTTCTCTATAAAATCTATATTATACTTTACATAATCGGAATGTTATTACCGACTTACGAATAATTTAACATGATTAACAATAGAATTTTATCCTTAATACGTTAAAAAAAGCCGTGCATGTTTCTCTGTTAAGCTTCAGATTTGTAAAGCCTTTCACGATCGAAGCGTGATAGAGATATGCTGCACTTAATTTGCGCTTGACAAACATACTGTATTCCCTAAGCATGCATTTATTAGATTTAAGTTCACTCGTGATAAATCTACTAATTTTTATCGTCAGAGCATGATTATTGTTATCCGTTTCACAAACCTTTAAGTGTTGAAAATAGTGCCAACGATGTAACCAAAATTCAATATCTACCTTCAATGACAAAAACATAGACAAGTAAATAAGATGGGATATGCATGGTTGGTCAAATGTTAAACTTTCAAAGGGATGCGGTTGTTATATTCCGGCGAACTATTTTGACGATGTTTGCGCCGAAGTCCATGTGCGACATATGAGAATTTTTAAACGGTATGTATTCCTGACTTGCAATTCAGCCATATATGTTGGTGGTCTGATACAAAAGAGTATTTCATCAGAGTTATTGTTGGCACCAGCCGGCGTGGACGAGACACATTGTTTTTGGAAAATCTCAAGAGAATGTTGCAAGTCAAGATTATGTCAAAGCCGCCACAATCGCGAAAGTTGAACGAGTTAGGATAAAGTGCGGATACGGATTGCGGATGAACCTGCGTATACGGATGGCGGATATGGGGATATAACGCAGAAGAGAGGATAAAACGCGGCTGAGAGGATAAAATGTGGATGAGGAGATAAAATCCGATGAAGGGGATAAAATGCGGAAGAGGGGACAAAACGCGGATAAGGTTATATATCGCGGAAGAGGGGACAAAACGTGGATGAGGGGATTAAATGCAGATAAAATTGGAAATGCTTACTTTTCGGTATTTATTCTAAGAATTTTAGAACATTTAATTGTCATCACATTTCCAAAGAAAATTTAAAATTTCTAAAAAAATTCTGGTGGAGAGGGGCCGAGCAGATCCACAACATCACTGAGACATTAGCCACTGCTGCTAAAGTTTATTTAAGAATTTCTTTAATTTAAAAAAATCTTTTCGTTTATTATTCACCATCAAGTGATCAAATAATTTTAAATAAATATGACGGGAACAATATACCTGCGCCTGCCACCGACTGCCACGCCTACCACGCCTCCTATATCGGGGAAACTGGTCACAACATTAATGTGTCTTTTTTGTCTTTATATTTTCGCATTTTTGTGAGAGGAAAGGAAATGAATACGTTGAAATGATCTAAGTATATTAAAAACATGAGAAATTAAAATCATGTGAAATGGGATGTATAACGATAATTACCTAAGAAACTAGCCTTGTATGAATTTAATGTACTTTGGAAAGTTTCATGTTAGGTTAAGCAAAAAGGGGTAAACCATATTATAATGAACTCTAAAAATTGAACAAAAGTTGCTTATAGACAATACTCTTTTTTGGCTTGTAGTATATTATCTATGAACAGAAACTAACATCAGCAGTGCACATTTTTTTTAGTTTATAGAGACACTTGAAATAGTAGACCAAGTGAATAACGTCAACATAAATATTTTTTTTCTGGGGTGTTGTTATAAGCAATTAAAATAATTTGGTCTGTTATTTTCAATGTAAATGTTATTTCTTGGAATTATTGAAACAATATTTTTTTTGCATATTTTTTCTGACACTAAATTTCAATTATAAAAAATCATCCCAAAAATATAATGAAAAATCATGAAAATTTGTGTCCCCGTCCACAGAAAAGTACTCGTCTTACGTTGATGTCAAAATTCAAAAAGCCAATATTACTAGCACTTTAGGACACGACAATTTTTGTTTCAGTTACATTTTTTCTAAGCTGCTGTTTGAGAAGGATAGAAAATAACTTATTAGAATTCAAAGGAGAAATTTCATTGATAGCCCAATTTCCTGTTCAATCATAAGCAAAGAAAACATAAAGAAAACTTAAAATTCAGAGTTTAGGACATAATGCAAGGACCACAGCTCTTATGGATTTCACTTCCTTATTAAGAAAATACATTTCATTCATCATAGTCATGCTTATACGTAATCCAAGAGACAATCTAACACAATCTTTACTTTATGAAATACTTAAAGCTTTATGAAACATTTTTCTATGTTTTTTTAAACCTTTTCTGTAATTTCGGGTAGCGCAGCATGCATCATATATACATAGCTGTCATCTGGTAATTTGACTACTCTAAAATTCTTTAAAAATTTTTACCGTTTCGTAAATCTCTTTATCATTTCATATTTATCCTTATGATGAAAACAAAAACGAATTGATTGAACACAACCAACGATAAAGTTCTACTAATTGATATTTAGGAATGTCTGGAAATTTATTAAATCATAATTACATTGATACGCCAGAGCAAATAGTAGCTACATCAAAAATATTTAGAGCAACAATCATTAATTATTTTTAGTCTAAATACAGATAACAAAAAAATGTTTTTTAAACTATCATAGACATTTAAGAATTATGAAATTTTTGCAAAGTGTTTTACGCTTTTATATGAGAATGATGGTAAACTAAAACTTGAATGCATGTATGATTAAGAATATTTGATTAGACATTGAAAGTAAGATTTAGGATTGAGAGAAATAATCAAGAGAAAGAGGTGCATAATTCAACAAATTGAAATAGTGCAAATCATCATCAAACATAAATACAGAAGTCATTTTAAAGAGCAAGAAATATATGCAGAACAAACTATACATTTCTTGGCTCTTGTTTGTTTTGCTACAATTATTCAATATTACAAGACCATTTTTGAAGATGGAAAACACCATTTATTTGTCTGAAACAAAATATTTGAAGATGTAAGAATTTTTCAATACTGCAAAGTTGCATTCTTATATTTAGTTCTTTAGACTTTTTTGACTTTGACAGTTCTGTCAAAATGCTCAGAAATTTCATTCAATTTAGAACTTATATAATTATGGAGTCAAGGTTCTCTCTACGACAGATAGATGTTGTAAACAGAATATCATGTATATCATGAATAATGTAATTCGTAAATTTTGCTCTGAAAATGTTTAAGGGGGGAGGGTTTACAACATTAATGTGTCTTTCTTGTCCTTATTTTCTGTATTTTTGAGAGAGGAAAGGGAATGAATACGTTGAAATGAATTAAGTAGAATAAAAACATGAGAAATTAAAATCATGCCAAATGGGATGTATAAAGATAATTACCTAAGAAACCAGCCTTGTTTCAATTTGATGTACTTTAGAAAGTTTCTTGTTAGGTTAAGTAAAAAGGGGGTAAACCATATTATAATTATCTATGAAAATTGAACAAAAATTGCTTATAGACAATACTCCTCATTTGGCTTTGTAGTATTTTATCTATGAACGGAAACTAACATCTGCAGTGCACATTTTTCTTTTAGTTTATAGAGACACTTGAAATAGTTGACCAATTTGAATAACGTCAACATAAACATATTTTTTTCGGGTGTTGTTATTTGAAATTAAAGTAATTCGGTCTGTTATTTTTAATGTAAATGATATTTCTTAGAATTGTTGAAACAATATTTTTGTTGCATATTTTTTCTGACACTAAATTTCTGCAATTATTGTTCTTTATCCCAAATATATATAAAAATCATGAAAATTTGTGTCACCGTTACGTATATAGTTCATCTACAAAGATAATCACCTAAGAACTTAGCCTTGTTTGAAAATGATGTACTTTAGAAAGTTTCATGTTGGGTTAAGTATAAAATGGGTAAAACATAACATAATGAACTCTAAAAATTGAACAAAAGTTGTTTATCGACAATACTCTTTTTTGGCTTATAGTATCTTATCTATGAACAGAAACTAACATCTGCAGTGCATATTTTTCTTTTATATTGTAGAGACACTTGAAATAGTTGACCAATATGAATAACGTTAAAATAAACATATTTTTTTTCCGGGGTATTGTTAAAAGGAATAAAAATAATTTGGTCTTATATTTTCAATGTAAATAGTATTTCTTGGACTTGCTGAAACAATGTTTTTGTTGCATATTTTTTCTGACACTAAATTTTAGCAATTATGGCTCTTCATCCCAAAATATAATGAAAAATCATCAAAATTTGTGTCCCCATCCACAGATAAGTACTCGTCTTTTGTTGATGTCAAAATTCAAAAAGCTAATATTACTAGCACTTTAGGACACGACAATTTTTGTTTCAGTTCCATTTTTTCTAAGCTGCTGTTTGAGAAAGATAGAAAATAACTTAACAGAATTCAAAGGAGAAATTTCATTTATAGCCAAATTTCCTCTTCAATGGTAAGCAAAGAAAACATAAAGAAAACTTAAAATTCAGAGTTTATAACATAGTGCAAGAACAATAGCTCTTATGGATTTTACTTCCTTATTAAGAACATACATTTCATTTACCATAGTCATGCTTATACGTAATCCAAGAGATAATCTAATACAATCTATATCTTATAAAATACTTAAAGCTTTATGAAGCATTTTTGTATGTTTTTTTTAAGCATTTCTGTAATTTAGGTTAGCGTAGTCATGCAACATATATACAAAGCTGCCATATAGCAATTTGAATAGTCTAAAATTCTTTAAAAAAATTTTACCGTTTCGCAAATCTTTTCATCATTTTATATTTATCCTTATGATGAAAACAAAAACGAATTGATTTATCACAACCAACGATAAAGTTCTACTAATTTATATTTAGGAATGTCTGGAAATGTGTTATATCATATTTCTATTGATACGCCAGAGAAAATAGTAAGCTAAGCATTGAATGCATGTGTGATAAAGAATACTTGATTGGACATTAAAACTGTAATTTATGATTGAAGGAAATATTAATGAAAGAGAGGTAAATAAATCAACAAATTAGAATGGCGCAAATCATCATCAAACATCAATACCGAAGTCATTATAAAGAGCAAGAAGTACATGCAGAACAAATGATAAATTTTTTGGCTGTTGCTTCCTCTGCAACAATTATTCAATATTGCAAGAATATTTTTGACAGATGGCAATTGCCTTTTCATTGTCTGAAACAAAATATTTGAAGAAGTAGGAATTTTTTAATACTGCAAAGTTGCATTCCTGTATTTAGCTTTTTAGACTTTCTTTACTTTAGCAGCTCTGTCAAATTGCATATAAATTTCATTTAACTCAGAACTTATATATTTAGGAGAGTGGAATTTCTCTATACGACTAACAGATGTTGTAAAGCAGAATATCATGTATTGCTTAAAGGGCCTCCCTTTCTGTAACTAGACGGCATGTAGTTACAGAGAGGCAAGCGAGTCTATTAAACACTAAGCAACAGACTATTTTGCATTTAATTTTGCTGGCTTAGTTCAGCAATACGTTTTCCCCAGTCACCTGGTAAACTGAGTTAACAAAAGCAAATTTGAAATCAACCCATTGTAAATTTTTTGTAAACTGTTCTTGGTGAATTTCATAATTTGCGTCATTTCTTATAGTGGACATTGAAATGTATTATTTCTTTCTATGCTTTCGTTTCCTAGAAACCTTATATCTATTTATTCAAAAAACTTTCTACGCTGGTGAACCCTACTTATATGAATTGTTGTAAGCAGGAGTCTTTATAATGAACCTTTTGCCTAATCTATTGCAACATTATTCAATCATCATCAATTTTCTGAAAGCAAACGTGAAAATACTTTTTTGAGAAGGAAGTTAAAATGTTACATAATTATAGAAATCAATACTTGATTTATACGTCCCCCAAAAAGTTAAAAACAAACTGATTATATGATTATATTGATGATAAACCTTTCATAAAAAAAGTAAATGTTTTACTACGAAAGCTTTAAAGAAATTAATAATCATCCATCTTCTAACAAATAGGAAATAAAGATGATATCAAACTCAACAAAAGCGTTTCTTGGGACTCTTATAATCCTGTCTATTAGTGTACAAATAGTAAATGGTAATGACGACATATCACTCTGCAAGAAAAGCTTAGAGACACTAAAAGACAACGTGAAAGAGTGGAGGGAAACTTGCGTTGATAAAAATGGCAATGACGATAACACAACTGCATGCAAGGAAATAAAACAATATAACAAGGAAATGATGCAAATGCAAACAGAAATGTGTTTTTACACAGGTATAATCTTTAGATTTGAAAAATTTTTATGGTCTCCTGTTCATAGCACTAAAAATAATATGCAACAATAATAGGTAGAAGTTATGCAGCCAATCTAGTTTCAGTTATTAGTAATATTTCTACAGTGAAAAAATCTTTCTAAAAACTCTTATTCTGGTCTTTCAGCAAATATTATGATTCTAAAGTCGATAAGAATTTGCATTTTTTTTAATCCACTCGCATCGTTATTATTTATAGTTTTTTTATTATTTATTTAGATGTTTATCCAAAGCCATATTTGATTATTATGAGCTTTGATAAAGTATACTCTGTTGATTCTATTACTGGAGATATTCATATCAGCACTATTAATGGATCCAGTAAGAATAAATTTGACCATGCATCAAGATATAATGGCATTGAAATTGATGTAGCTGCGAATGTACTCTACTACATTGATGACCAAGACATCAAACGGGGAAATTTTGACTTAACTAGAAACGAAATTTTTGCGAAAAACGTTTTTGTTCATGATATTACAGTTGACTGGATTGGTCGTCGTATCTTTTACATTGACTCCACGAACATTATCTACCAAATGTGTTTGAAAAAGAAAATTACAAGTGTTATGAGGCTTCAACCAGACTTACAATTTTCCAGTATTGCATTTGACTCAAAACATGGGTAAGGCGATATTGAAATTCTTTTTATTAACTTGTAAACGTAAAATTAAAAAACTATGTCAATCTATTGGAGGCTTTTCTTAAGTAAGCTAAGAGTTTTTATTATTAGAGACGGCATTTTAATTTAATAGAAAAGTTGAATTTTTGAAGTCCGTATTATTGCCTGTTATTTGAGAGTACAAGAATAGAAAAAAATATTGATTTTCGAAGGAAAACAAAACTCGCTTTTACCCGAGGGAGCGAATATTAAGTATTTTTTTGTGTATAAAGAAACAAACGTCATATATTTAGACAGCTTTTCAATAAAATCAACGAGATTTGTTCAGCAATATTTTACTGCGTGACTATGAGGCATTTCAAACCAACTGCAAGGATGAGCTCAGTTCGTGGGATTATTCAGCGCACACGCAGTAGAAAATAACATGCAGATCCTGAAATTGCAAAAATCGACAGCGATATTTATGTTAAGCAACCAAAGAGCTTTGACAAAAATGTAACAACAGAGAAAACAATGTTTATAATTGATGAAGTCGTGAAATGAAATAAAACAGAGAGATAGAAACTGCAATAAAGTATTAAATAAATACTTTACCGATGAAACTTTAGTCAAATACTCACACGACATTGGTTTGCCACAACCTACAAACAAAAAGTAGTCCAATTTTACTGTGCAACTTGGTGTTCTACATTTATTAAGGTTACTGGCTTCGGCTGGTCACCTAAGAGCGCTTTTCTATGTGAGAAAATGCAATTTGCTTGACGCCTCCATGGTAATCATATGCTTAATAAGATATGCCCTATACAAAAGATTTCAACAAATTGGGAGCATTGTTTGTTACTTTGCTTTGCCTTTTCATATACTTTAACCCTTTTTGAGACAGTGCAAGAGATGTGCAACAATTTCAATACAAAATAGCAATAAAGTTTTAAAAAATTCACGAAGGTGGTGAGCGTAAAAACTTCAACATTTCGTTTTTTATTTGAAGATAAAAAAACTGCGCACATTACCACGTAGTTACATCAAAATATAAACAAGAATTTTAGTTTTCAAAAAATGTGGAAATTTAGAAAAAAATAAGTACATCAAGTTTATAGTTTTTCAAGTCTTCTTTTAACTTGCGTTGAATGGCGGAGTATATTGAAAAGTCAAGAGCTGCAAATTAACTGTACGCACACTACCCTTCAATAAATCCAATCACACATCCGATCAAATCGCCGGAATGGAAAATCGTTCCACAACCTTTAGTTCATGCAGTGTTTCTTAGTGTAATTTAGGCAAACGTTAGATCTGTAGTTGCTCAACCGATGATGAATCTGAAGATAATAATCATGTTAGAGATTAAAAAGAAATTGGCTGAAAAGCCTGTGAAGTGAGAACTTTCTGAATATGTTATAAGTAATTTACGAATTTAAAAAAATTTCCTTTTCTAACGATTCCTATGAGCTCTCCATTCATGAGAGGCTTCTAATCAATAAATACAAGTCTTCACTCATCGTTCAAGAAAGTTCCATTGCACTTAACCTCTCTTAGCTTCAGTATATTTTACTTAACAACTTCTTTATCAAATATTCCATTTGACACCGCCTCTTAAGTCGTAATTTAACACCTTTTGTAAATACAATATCTTGGTTTAGCATCTCATTATAAATTATAATTTGACTGAATATGTCTTGAGTAAGGACGAAACATTGGTATAAATTCCATTTTACAACTTTTGGTCTATTTCTATGGCTCTAATTAAAACTTTATTTTGGACATTAATTTTTATCATATTATAAGAAAAAATTAATTTTCACGAACACAAAAACCAAAATAACGGTAATATATGCGAGAAAGTTTTTAAAGAGTTCGGGGCAAGCTGAAATGAACGACAAGAAGAGATGGACTTTAGTGTTACTCAAATGAGTAATATATTTAAGAAATGTATAAAGAATGCAAATATGCTGCAATAATAATTAAAACTGCCAGTTGCATCAAGCATTTTTGATAAAGTAAAGGCCATAGTGTCCAAGCAGTTTTTGCAGCTTGTCTAATCGAGAGTTTCTTAAAAACACGAACAAGACATGGCGATAGAATCATCATTTTCAAATGATACCAATAGCGCTAGCTCCAGTGTCAATCTTTTTCTGATTTTTCTGAAAAACAACGAAATGTTGACAATTAAAAAGAGAAGGTTAAGATAGTTGTAAAAAATCGTTTGTCCAAACAAACTGAAAAAAAGTATCAAAAAAAGACAATGTTTGTGAAGCTATAGCTCTTTTAAAGACATTTGTAGACAATGATCCATCCAAGGAGCTGCTACTTTTCATGCAAGATGAAACTGAAAAATGAAGAAAGCTTAAACTTGAAATGACAAAGCTTTCTTAATTTTATATCTACATTAAATGGTGTATATCATTTACTAACACGAAATTTTCAATTCGAACAAAATTTCCACGCATCAGCTAGTTTTCAGCATTATCAATTACCAACACAATTCATTCAGCAAGCACTCCAAACTACAGCATTACTCATTCCGACAATAATCCCAAGCAATACCAATCATTGTAGAAGTTATGTGAATAAAAATAACATCTTACATTTATTATTATGATCTGAATCACATGCAATGTTTAATTACTTCATATATTTTAGTTCGGTTTTTAAAAGGGAGATTTCAAATTATATAGGTGATCTTTTTCTGTTAGTTACAATAGCTTTATGTTGCTATATTATCAAATTTTATGAATATGTTCCATTAAACCGTCTATATATGAAGGTAGTCCTGAATACTTTAACAACATCTTTGTCTAAATTAAAAAAAAATCCTTTCCTTTCTTGCATATATTAGCCTGTTTATTGTTTATGTATTTCAGTACATATAGAGAAAACTAATGTACAAAACAAATATTTTTATTAAGGTATCTATTCTTGGCAGAAAGTAAAGAAGTTTTCTTATGGTTATGGAACATGACTGCAAATAAACATGATATTTTTTCAGTTTCACTTCAGTCAATAGCACATGATTTAACGCTTGACATGGCTAAAGAGAAGATTTATTGGCGAGTTTCAAACGGAAATATTTTTTCTTGTGATTACTACTCCCATAATGTAATTGATTTTGGAAATTCAGGAGGTCTCATGGCTGTATTTGGGGATTTCATTTATATCATGACTAATGTTGGACGAAGTGTCGTTAGTGTCCATAACACAACAGATAAACGTACGAGACGTAAATTTTTTCTTCCTGTAAACAACAGTTATCTTGATTTGGCTGTAGCAATACACAGTATATTGCCTGAATCAAACGGTAGCTAAATATTTACTTATTTGACATGATAATCTAAGAATTGCAAAAATTCTCACGCTGATGTTCATAAAATAGAAAGACGTTAAAAAGTTCAAAGTTACATTGCCTTAATAAACGCTTGTTCTTCCTTCCAAAATTATAGAAAATTTGATAAACATTAAGTTCAAAGTGCAAAGTGTCTAATTTGGACGTTTTTGCCGTTTGTCTATTCTTGTCAAACTTCTTGGGTGTTAAATTTAACTCTTTATTGTTTCTTACATCATTTCAAAAATCACTTTGGCTTGTAATCAGTCTTAAATAAGAAAAAATTAATGAGAATAGATTGAAAGACCAAAACGTCCAATTTGAGCATGTTGTGCAGTGAGCTTAATATTTATCAAATTTTCTAAAAGTTTAGTACATTGCAAAAAGAGTTCAAACTTTTACATCTTTGGTTGAACTAGATTTGAAAATTTTCATTTTATTTGTGCATGCAGCTCAAATTGAGGCAATTACGAAGTACTCTTATGGTTTTCCAGATTAATTTTTAATTCATTTTACTTTTAAATAAACAAGACAAGGCAATGCCAAAATATATGAGCTTTGACACATTTTGTGAGAACTATTGATAAATTGATAATTTCTAAACATTTTTCAATTATCTAACTTCTTTAGATACATCGTTTATATTGTCCTAAACAGCCAGCAAATTTGTTCATACTCTGTAAATATTCAACATTTATTTAAAAAAAATTTTTTTTACGATATTCGCGAACACCGAAGATACCAACATTACATAAAAAACTTGCTAGCTGGGTAGTCATAGTGGATACTGAGTGACAAATTGTGTTCTTTGAGGGAGAACGTGTTTCGTTTAAAATCCATTGTTGATTTTATTTTTAATTTTATTAATCTATATAGCGACAAACACTTTTCGCTTTCCTTTTTGTGGACCCAACACATTCTATCGTAAAATTAATGGAACATTGAACTGCAAGTGTATGAAAGGATACTCAGGAGAATGTAACTCGTGCCAAGGTATGGATTTATTACTGTCTTTATCAAGATCTTTTTATCACGGATCATGAATAAAGAGCATCTCTGTGCAGTTTTAAAACTTTGTTCTCTGTTGTAAAATCTGAAGATTTCTCCGTGCAGTTGCTACTGTGCAAGGAATTTGCTGCATGTTCATTTTGCATGTAACCACAAAAATAAGGCTCACAGCCACACATACAAGTTCATCATTATCAATGCAATCAACCAGGAAATCAGTAATAAATTTATGAAAAGCTTCAATAGAACTTAATATTTTTTTTTGGGAACTTTGCAAATGAGAATAAAGATGCATCTAAGATTATTCATGACGCAGGGAACATTCTCTTCAAACTTTTAAAATAAAAAAATTCAAACGTTTACATTCAGAGCTACAAACATCTGCATGTTCACTCTCAGTGTGAAAGATATTGAAAAGTTTTATAGGCAATAAAGATTGTCAATTATTTGCAGCTAAATGTGGAATGTTAATGGCTTAAAGACAAATCATTTTCTTATCGCCAAAATTAGTTTAACACATTCAACTAATATTAAAGTGGTACCAAATTTGGCCAATCTGAAAAACTGCAAATATATCTTGGTTCATACTAAAAGATGCCAATTCAATAAAGAAATGCTATGCTTGGAATGGTCACTTAAATATCAAAAATAATTGAGAGTTATGTTTAGTAATAGGTTTACCCGAGTAAATGTGTCAAAAACGGAACCTTGGATGATGCTTCCCAAAACTTATATAAATTCAAAAGACCTGCTTTTAGGCAATAATGAAAATGCCATACCTTCTCGGCCATTCCTATTTACAAAACTTCTTTGTCTGTCACGCCCTACTGCTGAGCACATTAGGTCACAAACATGAATATTCGCACATATATAAAAACATAATTCTTTTGTCGGCAGAGGACGGGATTGTTTAGCTTAATTAAAACAGCCCCCATTACACGTAACTGAAAGAATCAACGGTATTTCTTAATGATTCTAAAATTGTCGTCTGAATAAGAGTCAGCACAATGGGAGTTATTCAAGTGATGTTTACCTATCGCGGAGTCACATGAAACTAAATTACTTTTCTTACAATCACGTTTTGTTTGTTGTCTTGAGAGGACCGTTCCATTTCTGATTGAAGTTGGTACATGCTGTTTTATCTTATCACCCGACCTTTGAGACGCTCTAACTACATAGCGAGCATTACACTCACATTTATATTCATAAA
Source organism: Xenia sp. Carnegie-2017 (assembly GCF_021976095.1). Lineage (NCBI taxonomy): Eukaryota > Metazoa > Cnidaria > Anthozoa > Malacalcyonacea > Xeniidae > Xenia > Xenia sp. Carnegie-2017. The sequence continues at coordinate 10,526,135 of NW_025813493.1, forward strand.
TTACATTGCCTAAAAGTTGTGTCGGTAGAGACTTTTTTTGGGTGGGTGGTAGAATAGTTCTTTTCGAAAATATAAAGATAACATAGCTCGCAAAAAACAAATTATCCATATTATTCTTAGTTTTCCTTTCAATATCATTAAAAACCTTACCCATCCATGGAAGTTTGAATAACACAGGGGACTTAGCTGGTCCAAAATGACTGTTCTCCTCATTCTTTGTGGATAAAAAAAGTTTATTAAGCATTTTTCCCGGATATCCATTTGAGAGAAACATCTTTTTTAATGAGTTGAGATCACCCTCAATGAACTCCTCCGATGAAAGTCTAAGCGTTCAATTTATTAAATACATTAGTAAAGAAATTTCTCTCTGTGTGAAGAAAAACAGTCAAAGCGTGTGTACAAACCCGAAAAAGTTGCCTTGCGATGAATGCTTGTAAGGAATTGACCATTGCGTTTATGGACATCCAAAAACGCTAACTGACAATTTGATTCATGTTCAAGCCTTTTGGACCAGCTAAATGCCCTGTGCTTATCAAACTTCCATGGATGGGTCAAGTAAAACTTCCATGGATGGCTTCTATCGTGTACAGTGGAGGCAACCCGAAAGGCAGGAATTCCGAGTTGCTTGTTTTTGGCGTGCTTATTAACATATTAGGATAAATATTCAGATAAAGATGGCGTCGTGGAAGGAGGTATAGCTCGCGACTGCAAAATGTCATCCGAAAGTTTAAAGAATATATCATCAAGAAGAATAAAATGGACAAATGAAATGGTAAAAGATCTCTTATCATGTCGAGAAAGAGCCATAGAAAAACGAAATTGTCAGAAAAACCGAAAGCAAGGACCGGGTTATATGGAAATAATGAGAATTTTATGGGAAGAAAAGGGATAAACATCCTTGGGTTTAACAGCACAAAATCTTCGAGATAAAGCCGCTCAAATGATAAAAGCTCGAGAGGAAAATGGTCAAAGTAGATTCAGCGATCGCACTGAAGTTAACGAGACAACTAAAATCGATGTTCAAGAGAGAATTCAACATGAAAACGTCAATACTGATTCAGAAACTAAGAGAAATGGGGAAGTAAATAATGCAAATTATGATTTGTCGGCTGAGCATGTTGACAAACCCAATAAGTTTAAATGAGCGGATCTTACTGGAGAAGAGTTTACTGAGTGCATCAACAAAGCATATGAAGAAACCATTCAGTGGAAGCGAAATATCTTCCTTTTACCATCTGGAAAAGTTGGGAAAGCATTCATTTCGGAACTTGCAAGAATATATTCAGCTTATGCAAATAAATCAGCTTGTGAAAGAGTTGCTTTGAAGGCCTGTTCAGTCATGCAGTGCGTATTGTTACAAAAACCACATGCAAAAAGTAAAACAAAGGAACATATACAATGCTTAGAACGTAGGTTGAGCCTTTGGGAGCAAGGTAAAATTGATAAATTGGTTTCGGAAGGAAAATGTATACGGAAAAATCTTGTTGCAAAATGCAATATTAAAACGGAATCGGAAAAGATTGCGAGAGGATTCAATCGCCTTATGCTTCAAGGAAAGACAAAACAAGCGGTCCGATTAGTATCCAATGCAAATAAAGGATGCTTGCTAAATATCGATTCACTTATTCATGTTGGAGAAAATGGAAAGGAGAAAAGATTTGGAAAACGACAAGAGAAATTTTGTTAGAAAAACATCCACAAGGTACTGTCCCAAATGTTGAAACATTTATAAAACAGGCGGAAGTTTATGAAATCTGTTATGATCCTATAATTTTTGATCAAATTACCGGAGAAGCAATAAAAGTAGCTGCAAACAACACACACGGGGCAGCTGGTCCATCAGGAGTAGACGCATATGCCTGGAGGCATTTTTGCTCCTCATTCAAAGAGGCATCAATTGACCTGTGTAATGCACTTGCAGGGGTTGCCCGTCTTCTATGTACTTCATCTGTCAGTCTCGATGGTTTGTCAGCTTTTGTAGCGTGTCGGTTAATACCGCTAGATAAGAATCCTGGAATACGTCCGAAAGGTGTTGGTGAAGTTCCACGGCGGATCGTAGCAAAGGCGATTCTTAAAGTGGTTGGGAAAGATGTCCAGGAAGCAGCAGGGCATTTACAAGCATGTGCAGGTCATGAAGCAGGTTGTGAAGCGGCAATCCATGCAATGAATGAGATCATGTCATCAGATGAAACACAAGCTGTACTACTAGTAGATGCTACCAATGTTTTAACACTATCAATCGGCAAGCAGCACTACATAACATATCAATAATTTGTCCCTCAATATCAACTGTACTAAATAATACCTATCAAGTGCCAGTTAGGCTGTTTGTTACTGGAGGAGGAGAAATTCAGTCAGCAGAAGGGATTACACAAGGGGATCCGCTCGCAATGGCAATGTATGCACTTGCAGTTACACCTTTGATTCGTAGGCTTAGATCAGAAGAACCAACAGTCAAGCAAGTGTGGTTTGCTGATGATGCCACATGTGGTGGGAAAATAAAGTCTTTAAGAACATGGTGGCAAAACATATCTGACATTGGGCCAATGATGGGTTATTTTCCAAAGGGAAGTAAAACGTATCTTGTTGTTAAGTCACAGCACTTGGAAAAGCGATAAACCATTTTGGAGGAACAGAAATTAATATAACAACAGAAGGCCATGGAATGTTGGGATCAGCAATTGGCTCTAATTTCTTCGTCCATGAGTATATGGCAAGAAAGATTGGGTATTTGTGGAAGAAATTGAAAGTCTTTCAAAGATTGCAGAACGTTATCCCCAATCAGCGTTTGCGGCATTTTCTCATTGTATAATGGGAAAGTGGCGCTATATAATGCGAACAGTTGAGAACATCAGTGAGTTATTTCAACCTCTGGAAGATGCAATTTCGCAGACATTTATACCATCACTCACTGGAAGAAACCAATGCAATCCAGATGAGCGAACACTCCTTTCACTTCCTATACGATTTGGTGGTCTAAATATTATCAACCCAGTTAAAAGTGCAAATGAAGAATATCTTGCTTCCAAAAAGATCAGCCAATGCCTGAAAGAGATGATTGTTCAACAGAAAGAGATACTTCATAAACCTCAGTTACAGTCAATCAAAATGACTTTACGAGAGCAAAAGAAGAAGGTGATATGATCCAGGAAATAAGAGATAGTTCTACGCCAACAATGCAAAGGAAGCTAGATATACTGAGCGAAAAGGATCGTCATCATGGTTAAGTGTACTTCCATTACAAGATCAAGGCTTTAATTTGAACAAAGGGAATTTCGAGATGCATTAAGTTTACGTTATGGATGGCAATTGAAAATACCCTCTGCACTGCATTTGTGGAAAGGCTTTGCAACCGATCACGCGATGATATGTCCTCATGGTGGTTTACCAATAGTGAGACATAATGAAGTTCGAGATATAACAGCACAGTGGATGGCAGAAGTTTGCTCGACAGTTGTGAAAGAGCCACAATTACAACCTCTTTCTGGGAAGTGATATTACCTCGTACAGCCAATAGACAAGAAGAAGCGAGACTAGATATTTGTGCTAAAGGTTTTTGGTCTAGACAGCAAGATGCATTTTTTGATGTAAGGGTATTTCACCCAAACGCGTCGAGCTACCAAAAAACCAATCTACCTGCACTCTATCGTCAGCATGAGATGGCTAAGAAAAGGGAAAATGGTGATCGAGTAAGAGAGATTAAAGATTGCTGCTTTTACACCACTGGTCTTTTCAACATCAGGTGGTATGGGGAAAGAGACGGCAATTGCTTATAAACGGCTAGCTGATCTGCTGGCTGAAAGCTGCAATATGGCATCACGCTAGCGTGGATGCGTTGTAAACTGTCTTTCGCACTGATTAGGTCAATTACTGCGATACGAGGAAGTCGATCTGCCTCAACTCGCGAACATACTTTAAATATTGACTAGGTTATTGGGAAAGTTGTCTATATATTTGACTGTCCCTTTATCATGGATATTTTAAACACTGATTTTAGTCATATTTGATTTAGTTTTTTTTAACATTTATATTTCTAATAGATAGTAAAGATCATAATAAAATAAGTTTTCCTCCTCTCGTTATGGGTAAGGGTATTAGCATAAACGTATTATTGAAGTAATATGATACGGGAACTTTATATCTATAATGATGATACATGATTGGATAATTGATTATGATGTTAGGTTCTCTGTCTTGTTGACATTCTATCTCATTAGTATTCTTATTCTGTTCTATTGCACTGCACGTTGTATTTGGTTATGTTATATTAAAATGGTAACCTAAACATTATAATTCTAATAGGTTATGGGCCCAGGACGCAAACTGTCCTACTTAAGATAAGTAATTTAAAACTTAAGCAATGTCTTTTTCGGATAGCGCTCTTAAGTTCGCAAAATTGAATGGCACGAACTACCGGTCATAGGCTTTCAATATGCGGTTATATTTGGAAAGCATGGACTTGTTTGAATTCGCCGAAGGTAGTGCGATTGCTCCTAACGACGACGCCGGTGCTGATGTTCGAAGGAGATTCAATTCATCAGCGAAAAAGGCATGTACGTATATTTGCTTGGCTATCGAGCCTGATCAGCAAGTGCACGTAAGAGAAACGATAACGGCAAAAGGAAGCATAAGACGCTTTGAAAAGTCAATTTGCGAGGGAATCGTTACTTCAAAAGGTACGTCTTCGCCAACAATATTATTCGTCAAAATTTCATGTTGGAGGGAGTATCTTGGAGCATATAAACAACTTAAAATCATTAGACGATCAAGTAAAAGAAATGGGCACAAGTATCGATGATAAGAAACTGGCAGTGACACTGTTGGCTAGTTTGCCAGATAAATATAAGCCATTAATAACGGCACTGGATGCTGTTGGTAAGAATGACCTTTCTTATGAGAAAGTGAAAAACATTATAGTAAATGATGAAGACAGAGCCAAAGATTCCGAGACCAGAAAAAAGGATGCATTTTCCATGCAACGTAACAAGTTTCGAGGTGGGAAACAACGTGGTGGTTAGAATGAGAACATTTTTAATTGAAAGAAAGGCTTTCGTGACAAGTGTTTCATTTCTGACGAAAAAGGGCATCTAGCAAAAGACTGTCCGCAGAAGAAGCCGAAGCAGTTTCCAAACAGTGGCAACTCTTCAATCTATAAGGGAAACAAGTCTGCTCAGCTTGCAGAAAACAAAGAAAATAGCAAGATCGATAATGGTGATGCGTTGACTTCAAATTCATCAAACATTACAAGGAATTCAGATTGGATTATCGACTCCGGTGCAACTCGGCACATGACTTACGATTTGAAAGGCTTATGCAATTACGTAGAATTTAAGCAACCGTGTGTAGTAAACCTTGGAGATAACTGCTCTATTTTAGCGTATGGCAAAGGAACTTATAAGGTAAAAGCTATTCTTGGCGACGGAAACAAAAAAATCTCTTTGCAGGATGTATTGTATTTACCTGACATAAATAGAAATTTATTATCTTTTCGAGTGATGTTAAGACTTGGAGCTATTGTTACTTTCGAAAACGATGTTTGTAACATTCGACGAAGTTCAAAATTGTTAGTAGTTGGAAAACTACAAGAAAAACTGTACATTTTGAAAATTGTCGAACATTATATGAACGTTGCAAAAGAACAAAGCTTTGATTCCGATTTGAATTTATGGCATTGCAGATTGTGATATCTTGGAATAAATAATGTAATGAAACTCGTCGAGAATGATATGGTCGATGGAATAGGCAATGTAACAGGTGAAAATCAGTTTTGTGAAGCTTGTATGATGGTAAAACAGCATCGTTGCTCTTTTCCAAAGGCGTTTCACAACGAGCTAAGGAACCGTTTGAAATTATACATAGCGATGTTTGTGGACCAATACAAGAGAACTCCATTGGTGGATCTCAATCTTATGTCTCCTTTATCGATGACTACACCAGAATGTACAAGTATACTTTTTGAAGAACAAGAACGAGGTTTTGGAAAAATTTAAAGAGTTTTTCAACTATGCAAAGAATATCTCTGGTAAGCTAGTTAAGATTATACGCACAGACAACGGTGGTGAGTATCAATAAAAAGAGTTGGAGTCGTTTTTAAAGGACAATGGTATCACACAGCAAACAACTATTCCGTATAACCCAGAGCAAAACGGAGTTGCAGAACGCACGAATCGTACGATAATGGAATCAGCAAGAAGTATGTTGATGCACTCACGTTTGCCCAATAAATTCTGAGCTGAAGCTGTAAATAAAGCAACTTACCTTCGCAATAGAAGTCCAACAATTGCTTTGGACGGTATAACTCCTTATCAGTGTATATTTTGGATGAAACCTGATGTAAGTAATCTGAAAGTGTTTGGTTGCATAACATATATGCACATTCCTAAAGAGCAAAGGAAAAAGTTGGATGCAAAATCTCCCAAGACGATTTTCATGGGTTATCCTGATGGGACGAAAGGGTTTAAGGTGTTTGATCCAATGTCGAAGAAGTTTTATAAAAGTCGTGACGTTATGTTTCTAGAGCAGCAGTTTTATAACTTTGAAAACAAACAGCGTGAGCAAAAACTCATTGAAGATGAAGAAAATCGTAATGTACATGATGTTCCTGTAAATAGAAATGATGAAACCCAATCAATAGAAGATCGAAATGCTGAACATGAAAACGGTAATGTTGATGCAAGAGAAGTAGATGATTACAATCGAGTGGGAGAAAATTCTTAGGAAGAGAGATTCAGGAATGAAGTTAGACAACTCAAAAGTGAAATGATACGACGAGAACCTTAGAGATTTGACGAAAAATGTTACACAGTCAGCGACTTAACACCAGACATCAGTGAACCCACCAATATAAATGAAGCAACAGCTGGAGAACATGCGAATGAATGGAAGAACGCGATGATCTCAGAATACAATTCGTTTAAAGATAATTATACTTGGAATTTAGTACCTTTACCAGAAAACAAGAATGTAATCGGGAGTAAATGGGTTTACAAATTGAAAAGAAAAGCTGATGTTTCAATTGAACGATTTAAGGCAAGATTAGTTGCTCCAGGTTATGCTCAATCATATGGAGTAGATTACGAAGATGTGTTTGCTCCAGCGGCAAGATATAATGCCATCAGATCATTATTGGCTGTGGCAACCATGTGTGATTGGGAAATACATCAAACAGATGTAAAAACTGCATTTCTTTAAGGAGAATTAGAGGAAGAAATCTATTTACGGCAGCCGGATGGTCTTGTCGACAAAGATCATCCTGAATATGTTTGCAAGCTTAATAAAAGTATATATGGGTTAAAGCAAGCTGCAAGGTGCTGGAATGCCTATATCGATAAACATTTTCTTTCAAATGGGAACAAGAAAAGTTCAGCAGATCCTTGCGTATATGTCAAATCCGTAAAGTCCAAAAATGGCAAGATTAACTTTGTCATAATCGCAATAGATGTTGACGCCATGCTCCATTTCTCCAGTTCTATTGAGATGTTGGAAAAAGATAAATGAGGAATTGCAAATAGATTCCACGTTGAAGATCTTGGTGAGATTCATTATGTGCTAGGGATGAGTATAAAACGAAATCGAATATTGCGAACATTAACAATTAATCAGAAGAAATATCTACAAGGAATACTGAAAAGATTCGACATGCAAAATTGTAAAGCAGTCTCAACACCACTTGAATTTGGAAAGAAGTATGAAACGTTAAGTGAATGTGAGAATCTAGTTAATGTGAAGCAATATCAAATGGCAATTGGATGCTTAAACTATGCTACATTGATAAGTCGAGCCTGCAGTTGGAACTTTATCAAAGTTTATGGCAAAACCAGGACTAGAGCATTGGAGAGGAGTTAAAAGGATCCTAAGTTACATTCAAGTTACATTGGATTATGGTCTACACTTTACCACAGATGGCAATGATCCAATATTGTTAGGATATACAGATGCAGATTGGGGTGGAGATATAGTGACACGTCGATCTACTACAGGGTACATATATCAAATTAATGGGAATACCTTGAGTTGGTGAAGAAAAAGACAGGGATGGGTTTCAAGATCAACAACAGAGGCCGAGTATGTATCTTTAAGTACAGCATGCCAAGAAGTAGTCTGGTTGAGGAAACTACTGGATAGTATCTCAATAACACAACGAGAGCCTACCATCATCTGTGAAGACAGCCAAGGGGCTATTGAGCTATCAAGAAATCCGAAATTCCACTCCCGGACAAAACATGATGCATATCACTATGTGAGAGAGAAAGTTCACGAGAATATCATTTCTGTTAAATATTGTTCCAGTGAGACTATGCTAGCGGATATATTTAGAAAAGGACTTAGTAAAGATACTTTTCAGAAATTCAGGAACATGTTAGGCGTTATCAAGATTAAAGAACAATAAACATTCAACTGATTCAAGTATAATCATTAAGTGGGAGTATTAGCATAAACGTATTATTGAAGTAATATGATACGGGAACTTTATATCTATAATGATGATACATGATTGGATAATTGATCATGGACTTTGGCACTAACACTTATGTTTATATTAGGTTTTTTGTCTTGTTGACATCCTATCTCATTAGTATTCTTATTCTGTTCTCTTCCACTGCACGTTGTATTTAGTTATGTTATATTAAAATGGTTACTTAAACATTATAATTCTAATAAAGGCTTCTGATGACATTGAAAGGGAAACTAAGAATATCATTGATAATTTGTTTTTGGCGAGCTATGTTATCTTTATATTTTCGAAAAGAACTATTCTACCACCCACCTAAAAAAATCGCTAAAAAACTTTTAAGCAATGTAATTTGTGAATAAAAATGTGAGTGTAATGCTCGCTATGTAGGTAGAACGTCTCAAAGATTAGGTGATAGGATCGGACCGCATGTACCAACTTCTATCAGAAATAGAACGGTCCCCTCAAGACAACAACTAAAACGTGATTGTAAGAAAAGTAATTTATTTTCATGTGACTCCGCGATAGGTAAACATCACTTGAATTACTCCCATTGTGCTGATTCTTATTCAGATGACAATTTTAGAATCATTAAAAAATGCCGTTGATTCTTTCAGTTAAGCGTTATGGAAGCTGTTTTAATAAAGCTAAACAATCCCGTCCTCTGCCGACAAAAAGATTATGTTTTTAATTTATCCTTGTTTTGAGCGTCATTTCCCCTTTTGGAGATGACGTACACTTTTTTTGGTATTAAAAATATCGGTAATACATAAAGAATTGAGGACTGTTCAAAATAAAAAATTTTTTACACTCATTAAAGTCAAATAGTGTTTAATTGTCCAAAGTTTTTGATATTGTACTTATGTAATTTTTTTAACAATTTTTTGTTACTAATTTAAATCAATAATTTCGCCCAACACGATTTTACAATGCATCTAACATAACAGGATAATTTATATGTATACATGTAACTTAGAAATGGATTTCAAAATAGCAAATACCTCGGTGAATGGTGATAATAACAATGTAGTAGCTCTTAAACGAACTGTTTTAACCAGAACACTAACCCAACAATTCAATGAAACCGTTATTTACAGCTAGAAAGAGACACTATGCATTTCCGGCTGACTACTCCTCGGGTGTCAACTTCTGCTATATGAGAACATCCAAATCATGCTATATTTTTAATATTACAAAAGCAAATGTCATCCTTATTTTTAGAGATTACACTTAAAACAGAGACAGATTAAAAACGTAATCCGTAATTCTAGCCATGATTAACTCAGCTCAACATGAGCTAGCCAAACAACTGTCAGTGATACTTTCGCCCGTTTTGGAGAGGTTTTCAACATGCGCTTTAAAGATTCTTTTACTTTTACTGATGAGCTTAAACAACAAAATTTTCAATGTATTCTAATCTAACGATGTGCTCTTCCGATGTAACTAGTCTCTTCACTAATGTGCCCTTAGAAGAAACTATTGAAATTTATGCTCAAAATCTTTTTCACTCGGACATGACTTTGCCAGACATGTGTGAGAATGCCTTTAGAGAATTAATGAGGGCTGCCACAAAGGGTGTGGAGTTTAGTTTTGATGACACCATATATAAACAAATTGACGGGGTGGCGGTTCTCCTTGGACCGGTTCTTGCGAATATTTCTGTTGGCTATCATGAATGCAAAATGCTTGCATATTCAGATTGTCCAGATGTGCTGTGGTATAAGCGTTATGTGGATGACACCTTTTCTTTGTTTTATAACGATAAAAATCGTGAACTTTTTCTTAATAAACTTTGCTCTCTTCACCATACACTAAATTTCACCTCTGAACTACAGTCAAACAATCAATTAGCTTTTTTAGATGTTCTTGTACACAAACGTAATGATCAGTTCTTAACAAGCATTCATCGCAAAGCAACTTTCACTGGTCTGTACACACGCTTTGACTCTTTCTCTTCGCATAGAGAAAAGATTTCTTTAGTGAAGTGTTTCATAAAGCGAACGCATAGATTGTCCTCAAAAGAGTTTATTGATACTGATCTTATCTCACTGAAGAAGATGTTTGTGTTAAATGGATATCCGGAAAGTTTGCTAGACAAACTTTTCTTATCCAATAACAATGAACACGCAATGTGGTCTTTATATTCTCAAAAAGAACTATTCTTCCAACCACTCCCAAAGAGTCCCTCCCTGCTCAAATATCAAGCATTATAGTCTAAGATTTTTAATGTGAGTGTGATGCTCGCTATGTAGGTAGGATTTCTCAAAGTTGAGTGAAAGAATAAAACAGCATGTATCAGCTTCTGTCAGGAATAAAACTGTTACTTTACGACAACTACCAAAACGTTTGTGTAAAAGTGAAAATACGATTCAATGTGATTCAGCGATTGGAAAACATCTTTTGAGCAACACTTGCTGTGCCAATGCTTATTCTGATGAAAACTTTAAAATTATTAAAAAATGTCACTCGTTATTCCAGCTATGCGTCATGGAGTCGGTATTAATTAAATTGACTAATCCTGTCTTTTGCCGACAAAAGCATTACGTGTTTAATCTGTCTCTGTTTTAAGTGTCATCTCTAAAAATGGGGTTGACATTGACCTTTTGTAACATTATTAATATAGCATGATTTGGAGGTTCTCATTTAGCAGACGTTGACACCTGACGAGTTGTCTGCCGAAATGCATAGTGTTTCTTTATAGATGTAAATAACGGTTCCTTTGAATTGTTGGGTTAGTGTTCTGGTTAAAACAGTTCTTTTAAGAATTATTACATTGTTATTATCACCATTCACCATGGTATTTGCTATTTTGAAATCCATCTTTAAGTTTGTGACCACGAACAAAGTCTCTGTTTCATTATGTAACTTAGAATATTTCGGAGTTGAGACTTCTGTGTTTTGCAATATTTATTTATTTTCTTTTTTATCAGTTTTCAACTCTGTTAGACTTCGGGGACCAAAAAGTTCTATTGGCAAAGGTCGTGTCGAAATATTTTACAATGGACAATGGGGAACAATTTGTGATGATGGCTGGGATTTGTACGATGCTAAAGTTGTTTGTCGACAACTTGGTTATGACTATGCTGTCAGGGCTTTCCAAGGAGGTTATGTTCCTTACGGCAGTGGAAGAATATGGTTAGATGAAGTTCGTTGTGTAGGAAATGAAAATAGTATTTCGAGTTGTTCACATAGAGGATGGGGATCACATAATTGTACACATGATGAAGATGCTGGTGTAGAATGTTCAGGTTTGTATGTACATTATTTACCTTTTATACAAAGATAATAAACTGAATTATTTGGGAGATCCTCAACGATGAATTTAAACATTTAATATGATTTTATAATACTGAAACAGATATTGACAAAGCCTGAAGGATAAACACAGCTTCGGACGTAAATTAACTAAATAAACACAACTTGTTCCACTAGGACATAATTGAAAATAACCTATTTTATGACTGCCCATAAAAAGATTAGATAATACCAGAGAAAAAGGCTGCCCATTGATCATATTTTCCGTGGAGGAATGTGATAATCCTTATATTATCAGTTTTGTTACGATTGTTTACATTCATTATCGCTTTTGAAGCTGTAGGCTGTAGCTTATGAACTCCATTAAATTTTTTGCATATTTAAAAGATTATCTTTAAATTTACATTGCGGTGTAACATTAAGTCTTGTAATGGCGTGCTGTCTATCTTAAAATTCATTTCTAAATTCGTTTTTTATTGACCGTTATGGTTTAGCAAAAGCCATGCCTAGAGAATATTAGAAACGTATTTCTGAATAATTAAAAGACAGTTATTATAAAATAACGATAAAGATTCCCATGTTGTAAACGAAAGTCTATGTAAACAATTTACTGATTTTTGCTTGTTTCAACAAGTTATGGTGCAGTGTTGCCATATGGCAATAAAGTCAAATTAATGAATGGAAAACCAATGGGAAAATTCAAAAATAAAGGGTTAAGAAGTTATTTATATTACATAAAGAAATAAAGACTGGTCTAAATAAAAGTTTTTAGACTCATGAAAATAAAATAGTGTCTAATTGTCCAAAGTTTTGATATTGTACTTCTGTAATATTTTTATCAATTTTGTCACTAATTTAAATCATTAAATTCGCCCAAGAAGATTTTACAATGGCATCTAACATAACAGGATACTTTATATGTATACATGTAACTTAGAATATTTCGGAGTTGAGACTTCTATGTTTTGCAATATCTCTATTTTTTCTTTTTATCAGTTGTCAACTATGTTAGACTTCGGGGACCAGAAAGTTCTATTGCCAGAGGTCGTGTAGAAGTATTTTACAATGGACAATGGGGAACAATTTGTGATGATAGCTGGGATTTGAACGATACTAAAGTTGTTTGTCGACAACTTGGTTATGTCTATGCTGTCAGGGCTTTCCAAGGAGGTTATGTTCCTTATGGCAGTGGGAAAATATGGTTAGATGATGTTCGTTGTGTAGGAAATGAAAATAATATTTCGAGTTGTTCACATATTGGATGGGGATCACATAATTGTAGACATTATGAAGATGCTGGTGTACAATGTTCAGGTTTGTATGTACATTATTTACCTTTTTATACAAAGATAATAAACTGAATTGTTTGGGGGATTCTCAATGATGAGTTTAAACATTTAATATGGTTTTATAATACTGAAATATATATTGACAAATGCCTAAAGAATAAACACAGCTTCCGTCGTAAAATAACTAAATAAACACAATTTGTTCCAAGAGGGCATAACTAAACATAACCTATTTTATGATTGCCTATGAAAAGATTAGATAATACCAGAGAAAAAGGGAAGCCCATTGACCATATTTTCCATGGAGGAATGTGATAATCCTTATGTTATCAGTTTGTTACGCTTGTTTACATTCATTATAGCTTTTTGAAGCTGTAGGCTGTAGCATATGAAGCTCCATTAAAAGTTTTCTTTGCTTATTTAAAAGGAGCATCTCCAAATTTACACTATGGTGTAACTTTATGTCTTATAATGGCATGCTGTCTATCTTAAAAATTCATTTTTAAATTCGTTTTTTACTGACCGTTAAGGTTTAGCAAAAGCCATGCCTAGAGAGTACCAGAAACGTATTCTGAACAATTAAAAAGACAGTTATTTTAAAAATACGATAAAGATTCCACGTTGTAAACGAAGAGTCTATGTGAACAATTTACTGTTTACTTTTTGCTTGTTTCAGCAAGTTATAGGGCAGTGTTGCCATATGGCAATAAAATCAAATAATCAAATGAAAAATCAATGCGGAAAATTCGCAAGTTAAAGGGTTAAGAAGTTATTTATATTACATAAAGATTTGAGGACTTTTAAAAACAAAAAATTTGTTAGACTCATTAAAGTCAAATAGTGTTTAATTGTCCAAAGTTTTTGATATTGTACTTATGTAATTTTTTTAAAAATTTTTTGTTGCTAATTTAAATCATTAATTTCGCCCAAGTCGATTTTACAATGGCATCTAACAAAACAGGATACTTTATATGTATACATTTAACTTAGAAATGGATTTCAAAATAGCAAATACCATGGTAAATGATAATAATGACAATGTAATAGTTCTTAAAAGAATGATTTTAACCAGAACACTAACCCAACAATTCAATGGAACCGTTATTTACAGCTATAAAGAGACACTATGCATTTCGGCAGACTACTCGCCAGGTGTCAACGTCGGCTAAATGAGAACATCCAAATCATGCTATATTTGAAATGTTACAAAAGGTCAATGCAATCCCTATTTTTAGAGATGACACTTAAAATAGATACAGATTAAACAGGTAATCCGTAAATCTAGCCATGATTAACTGAGCTCAACATCAGCTAGCCAAAAAACTGCCAGTGGTACTTTCGCCCGTTTTAAAAGACTCTTTTACTTTTACTGATGAGCTTAAACAACAAAATTTTTCAATGTATTCTAATCTAACGATGTGTTCTTTCGATGTATTTAGTCTCTTCACTAATATGCCCTTAGAAGAAACCAATGAAATTCGTGCTTAAAATCTTTTTCACTCGGACATGACTTTGCCTGACATGTCTGAGAATGCCTTTAGAGAACTAATGATGGCTGCCAAAAAGGGTGTGGAGTTTAGTTTTGATGACAACATGTATAAAAAAATTGACGGAGTGGCTATGGGTTCTCCACTTGGACCGGTTCTTGCGAATATTTTTGTTGGCTATCATGAATGCAAAATGCTTCCATATTCAGATTGTCCGGATGTGCTGTGGTATAAGCGTTATGTCGATGACACCTTTTCTTTGTTTCATAACGATATAAATCGTGAACTTTTTCTTAATAAACTTTGCTCTCTTCACCCTGCACTAAATTACACCTCTGAACTAAAGTCAAACAATCAATTAGCTTTTTTAGATGTTCTTGTACACAAACGCAATCATCAGTTCTTAACAAGCATTCATCGCAAAGCAACTTTCACTGGTCTGTACACATGCTTTGTGCTCATTATCTTCGCATAGAGAAAAGACTTCTTAGCAATGAACGGAATAAACTTTTCGGAACGGCAAAGTACCCTGTTTTCCTTAAACTTCCTGGATGGGTAAGGCCTCTTATGACATCGAGAAGGAAACTAAAAATATCACTTGGAGTTTGTTTTTTGCATGCAATGTGGTCTTTATATTCTCAAAAAGAACTATTCTTCCACCCACTCCCATAGAGTCTCTCCCTGCTCAATTATCAAGCAATGTAGTCTACGAGTTTAAATGTAAATGTGATCCTGGCTATGTAGGTAGGAATTTTCAAAGGTTGAGTGAAAGAATAAAACAGCATGTACCAGCTTCTGTCAGGAATAAAACTGCTCCTTTACGACAACTACCATAACGTGGGTGTAAAAGTGAAATTAAGATTCTATGAGATTCAGCGATTGGAAAACATCTTATAAGCAACACTCGCTGTGCCAATGCTTATTCTGATGAAAACTTTAAATTTATTTAAAAATGTCACTTTTTATTCCAGCTACGCGTCATGGAGTCGGTATTAATTAAATTGACTAATCCTTTTCTTTGCCGACAAAAGCATTACGTGTTTAATCTGTCTCTGTTTTAAGTGTCATTTCTAAAAATGGAGACGACATTGAGCTTTTGTAACATCATAAATATAGCATGATTTGGAGGTTCTCATTTAGCAGACGTTGACACCTGACGAGTAGTCTGCCGAAATGCATACTGTCTCTTTCTAGCTGTAAATAATGGTTCCTTTGAATTGTTGGGTTAATGTTCTGGTTAAAACAGTTTTTTTAAGAACTATTACATTGTTATTATCACCATTCACCTTGGTAGTCGCTATTTTGAAATCCACCTTTAAGTTTGTCACCACGATAAAGTCTCTGTTTCATTATGTCACTTAGAATAGTTCGGAGTTGAGACTTCTGTGTTTTGCAATATCTATTTATTTTCTTTTCTAATCAGATTTCAACTCTGTTAGACTTCGGGGACCAAAAAGTTCTAGTGGCATAGGTCGGGTGGAAATATTTTACAATGGAGAATGGGGAACAATTTGTGATGATGGCTGGGATTTAAATGATGCTAAAGTTGTCTGTCGACAACTTGGTTATAAGTTTGCTGTCAGTGCTTTCCAAGGAGATTATGTTCCTGATGGCAGTGGGAAAATATGGTTAGATGATGTTCATTGTGTAGGAAATGAAAGTAATATTTTGAGTTGTTCACATAGAGGATGGGGCTCACAAAATTGTACACATGATGAAGATGCTGGTGTACAATGTTCAGGTTTGTATGTACATTATTTATCTTTTTATACAAAGATAATAAACTGAATTTTTGGGGGGATCCTCAATGATGAATTTAAACATTTAATATGATTTTATAATACTGAAAGAGATATTGACAAATGCCTTGAAGGATAAACACGGCTTCGGACGTAAATTAACTAAATAAACACAACTTCTTCTACGAGGACATACTTAAAAATAACCTATTTTATGACTGCCCATAAAAAGATTAGATAATACCAGGGAAAAAGGCAGCCCATTGACCATATTTTCCGTGGAGGAATGTGATAATCCTTACACTATTAGTTTTGTTACGAATGTTTACATTCATTATAGCTTTTTGAAGCTGTAGGCTGTAGCTTATGAGGCTCCATTAAATTGTTTTTTGTATATTTAAAAGATTATCTCTTAATTTACATTGCGGTGTAAGTTTATATCTTGTTATTGCGTGCTGTCTATCTTAAAAATTCATTTCTAAATTCCTTTTTTATTGACCGTTAAGGTTTTTCGAAAGCCATTCCTAGAGAGCATTAGAAATGTATTTCTGAATAATTAAAAGACAGTTATTTTAAAAATACGATAAAAATTCCCATGCTGTAAACGAAGAGTCTATGTGAACAATTTATTGTTTATTTTTTGCTTGTTTCAACAAGTTATGGGGCAGTGTTGCCATATGGCAATAAAATCAAATGATTGAATGGAAAATCAATGGGGAAAATTCGCAAGTTAAAGGTTAAGAAATTATTTATATTACATAAAGAAATGATTTGTTTTGACTCATGAAAGTCAAATAGTGTCTAGTTGTCAAAAACTTTTTGATATTGTACTTATGCAAGTTTTTTTAACAATTTTTTCTTACTAATTTAATTCATTAATTTCACCCAAGAATATTTTAAAATGGCATCTAACATAACATGATATTTAAATATATATATATGTAACTTAGAATATTTCGGAGTTGAGACTTCTGTGTATTGCAATATCTATTTATTTTCTTTTTTTTTTATTAGATTTCATGTTTAGACTTCGGGGACCAAAAAGTTCTGGTGGCAGAGGTCGTGTGGAAGTATTTTTCAATGGAGAATGGGGAACAATTTGTGATGACGGCTGGGATTTAAAGGATGCTAAAGTTGTCTGTCGAGAACTTGGTTATGACTATGCTGTCAGGGCTTTACATGGAGGTGATGTTTCTTATGGCAGTGGAAGAATATGGTTAGACGAAGTTCGTTGTGTAGGAAATGAAAATAGCTTTTCGAGTTGTTCACATAATGTATGGGGATCACATAATTGTAGACATAATGAAGATGCTGGTGTACATTGTTCAGGTTTGTATGTACATAATTGGAAAATAAATCTACACAGATTCACCCCCCTATTTACGTAACTCCTTTGTCGGTCACGCTCTACTGCTGAGCATGTTAGGTCACAAAACATGAAAATTCGCACTTATATTAATATTCTCCTGACCCCCAATCAATGTTCTAGTTTTGGACCTAGGCGTAGCCAACCTGCTTGTTTTTAGTCTTGTTTTGTTGGTTTTTCTGATTTGATTTACTCTCCGAATACCGCCGCGACGCATATCAAGATATTCATAACAATGACGACATGCTTGGATCAAATATGATTTATTTCACTTCTTGTAAAAAAATTTTTCAAAGGCTTTATTGCGGGTAAGCCTTCGAGCTTGTTTAGTATGGATGATACGCTTTAATTTCACATAGTTTTATTAGTCGATGCATTTTCGTTTGCAAAGTTAATCCAGCATCTTGAATTAACAAACTCAAAATTTCTGACTCCTGCAACGACAATATATGATAAATAATATGCCCTGGTTGTGTGAATTTTTCTAAAGGTAATCTCATTGCTTTCAATGTCTAAGTTGTTTTTGGTAGGTTTTTAGTGATGAAAATAATTCAAAATAGCATTAGCAAAAAATAGCATTCTTTTGCATTAGAATTGACTTAAGTTTGTTTAAAATGAATATTTTATGTGACACCAACATAAAAATGGCATTCACGTAACTAGAATTCAATTTATAAAAAGACAGTGTAACGTTGTTCTGATTGGTCAATAGCTGTATTTTCATTAGTCTGTGCAAAACAGAACTGAGTTCAACCAATCAAATTAATCAAATTGCAAATCGATCATAAATGCATTTTAGGGGTCAAGTTAAAACGTCGGTTTTCAATTTGTCTGTTTCGCTTTATTGTTGCTTTATAAAAGAAATAAATGATTTTTTTGTTTGCACTGGCTTATGCACAGGGGCGAAACTAGCACCTTTTAATGTGTGTGAGGGGGCTGGGATGAAATTGCGCTGCAAGGACCCAAGATGCCCTGCAGATCATATGGAACAGTACTTTTTCAATAATAAAATATTGGGTTGATTGAACAGATTTTTGCTATATATTTTTATAATACATGTTGTATTCTTGTGGCAGAACGCACTTTAGCGTATTATTAAATCTTTAATGGCATTTTTCGCATCTTTGCAGTTGCCATTTTTTGGAATAACATTTAAGTCAACGTTGGCCGTAAGATCTTTTTCACATTGTTGCTTTATAAAAGAAATAAATGATTTTTTGTGTTTGCACAGGCTTATGCGAACCTTAGAGACGTTTGTGAGAGCTTTCAAGTTCTCGATCAGCTCTCAAGTTCTAGCTGCCAAAGGTCTCCTCGGGCTCGCATAAGCCTGTGCAAACACATTAAACAACTTTTATTTCTTAAGTAAACGCCACGTCATAGTTTATAATATTCTTAGGTTGTTGGTTTAAAATATGTCTTCTGTCATTTGAGTTAATACATCTGATCAAAAGATTATGTTTAGTGCAAAAGTGCAATTGCCATTTTTCATGTACCTAGCTATTAAAGGTTAACATAAATAGTGAATGATATGTTTCCGTGAATTAGTTTCATTCTTGAGTTACTTTCTAATTAGTTAATTCATGGATGCCCTTTTAATCACAAAATTTAGCACTGTCATTTTTTTTGTAATGTTGCAAAGTTTGTTTATTTGTTAGTTCTAAAGTCTTAAACTCTAAAATTTTTCTCTAACCACCACTTTTGAACACTCATTTTATTAAATTCTAAAATATTCTCCATATGCATCACAAATTCTCATGGCAACCCAGCCTACCTCAGCAAGTAGAACCGGCGTATTTGGAGAGGGTTACAGGTTATCAAAAAAGGGGGTGAGCTTTAGTGACACTTGTCAGAAATGCACAAGAAAATGAATTAAATAGCTAATTAATAGAGCATAGTTTAAAAAAACTGTCCAAAGTAAAACGCATACAGTATAACATTCTATAGAAATTGGTTTGCTAATATTATTTTTCAATTTCTTTGAAAATTTCTGACAATGCCTAAAATTCATTTGAAATGACATAAAAATTTGTTTTAAATGCAAAGGTGCGAGAAAATCAAAGATTCAAAAATTTCTTGTTGTCAAGGGCGTGAACCAAAAATGTCTAAGATTTTGATAGGTAATGCGACACAGTCCATATTTTAATTATAGAAATCAAATTGCAGTCGTATGAAGTACTTAGAATCACCAAAAGTTTTGGCTATTCTGCACGCGTCGTAGCTACTTTTAAGAGCTACTTCGAAGAGCATAAATATTTCCATAAAGTACTGTCAATAAATGCAAACATTTTGTGTTGAGGAATTTTGGACACAAGTCGTAGTCTCCTCCGATTGCAGTAGAAAACGTGTAATGGATCCTTATTAGTGCAGACGATTAGAATGTTTTTTAATATGTTCTTATAAATGCTCTGTAACAAATGTCTTACTATAAAAACCCATACGAGAGATTCCTAAAAAATATAGACAAAAGACCGAAGCGAAGCATTTAACTAGTCTATCTGAGAAGGTACATGGCTAAATTTTTTTTGGCGAATGAAGCAGGTTGAAGTTCTAAAGTTTATCGTAAGATTTTTCATCTCAGTCATTCATTCAGTCAAGTTCATCATTCATTTATAAAATTGAATCGAAAGCGTTGTAAATTGTTGAACGAGTAGGCAGAATGTTACATGTTTGTAAATTTCGATCGTCCAGGTTGGTATATTTCTGAGAAGGACTGTTTTTGTTGTTGTTGACTGACGTTTCGACAACCTTAGCGGTAGTCATCTTCAGAGTCACATTGAAGGTATCCAAATTTAGTCTCAACATCAAGTTGTAGACCTTGTCAAACTATTTTCTCCGTAGACGGACCTCCCAGCCGGCAAATACATATTATACAGGGGCGGATCCATGGGGTATCCAAGGTGGCACTGGACACAGTCAGAATTCGACAAAAAATCTTGAAATTCAGACATAAAACATAAATTTTCTTAGCTTATTAAGTTTATTGATTCTATTTTTAACCAAAAATACTAAAAAAAACACATGAATTGCACTTGTTGACGTACTCAAAATTTGCATTTAAGCGGCAGATTTTATAAATCCTCGTATTATTCCGCCGTTTAGATTTTTCTAATGTAATCCGATTATCCTACAAAACGATAACTCGATTGCTGTTCGAATTCCAGTTTTGCTGTTACGATTAAAAGGACGACCGCAAATCTTACCTTTTGACACGGTCAGTGAGCGTTTTCTTGC
Organism: Xenia sp. Carnegie-2017; assembly: GCF_021976095.1. Taxonomy (NCBI): domain Eukaryota; kingdom Metazoa; phylum Cnidaria; class Anthozoa; order Malacalcyonacea; family Xeniidae; genus Xenia; species Xenia sp. Carnegie-2017. Next base: position 10,546,954 of record NW_025813493.1, read on the forward strand.
GCAATTTCGGCACTTTTGACCACAGTGACATAATTCCAAATAATGTCCAACCAATTAAAACTCACAATTTTGATCACCTGATTGTGGCAGATCACAGTTGGCCACGGTTGCGCAATATTTATTGCGCAATTTCAGAGTAATTCGACTAAATTAAAAATTTCTTAATCCTAATATCGACTTACGTGCCGTGCGTGTTGTCAGTTTATATTCGGACAATATTCTCGACAATTCCGCTTAAAACATGGATTCCATTGCTTTATCGAAAGTCATCGAGCTTTTGGGAATTATAACTCGAAGGATATCACTAGTGAATTAATATTGCTTTGAGAACAATGCGAAAAGCTATTCCTGAGAGACAAAATCGTGTAGGTGATTGTAAACAAATTACAGTGCAGCTGTGCGAATTTTGAAAACACAGTTTCCTAACAGTCAGAGAGAACGATCAAAATCAAAGGTTTTTCTCTTAATTATTGATGTTAAAATATTTATGAGTCTTCTACTGTTTTAGGCTAGGATACATGATGATAGTATATTCATGAATCAAGCTAACTATATTATGCATTTCTTGGTATGGCAAAATATTAAAGAATACACGATGAATTGATTAATTGTGTGTTTTACAATGTTTTGATACTATCATATACCTAAGAAACCTAATCATTAACTTTACAAAGAAATTTGTCCACCAATAAAGTAACATTATTTACGATTATAGATATTATGAAGTACGTGTTATTAATTGGTATTTATGTTAGTTTATAAATATGGTTTCACTATGTTTTCATGTGACATCAAAGTGCTATGTTAGACTACTTATATACAGTATGGAATAAGTTGAGAAAAACGATGCGCAATTTTTTGATAAAAGTGTTTTTAGAGACATAATCAAATCGATGTTACGTTAATTATTATATAGCGCTAATTGCTAAATTAGTATTTTTAAACGTGAAAAATTCATATGATTTACGACAGTATTTTTCGTTACAACCACTGGTCAATTAATAATGTATTAGAGAAATTTTTGCGCATGTTATTCTCTCCTCTTTTTGTGCAAACTTTACAGCGCAATAAATTCACCAAGTGGCCATCTTCCCAGTACTCAAACGAGTCAGCATTTGATGTTCCCATCCATTTTTTTACTGTATTAACTTTGCTGGTAGCTACAACCTTTCGACCAAAACGGCAAGAAAGACAAAATTTAAAAGAGAATAACCAAATATACTTTCGCTTCCTGATTATTAACATTAACATCCTTGATGTTTGCTTACGATAAAAAACATCATATTTATGTCATATTACAAGCAATATGTAGAAGCAAAAATTATGTCTGATCAATGTTGCTAGTTTGGCATAATAATTTGAGCCAAGTTTGGCTTAATGTTTTTAGCCAAATTTGTCTTCATTTACTCACGTTAGGCTTATTTAAAATCACAACTCCCTTTTGTTATTTTTCAAATTTGGCTTAATTAATTTGTTTTTTTTATCTTTTTTTAAGAATCAATATAAACATATTTCCCGATTTTACTGAAAAAACTCAACATAGCTATGATGCCAATTGCCAAAAACAATACGTAACGGTTTACAAAACAACGCAAATGCAAAAATTGACATTAATAATGTATTACACTCCTATTTTCATAAGCACATAAGCACAGTGTAAGTTGACTGCTGGCAGTCTTACCAGTCTCAAAGTTACAACGTCTTTAAAATTTGATGGCATTGTGTCAACATGGATTTTATTGTCGTGCAGCGTACTAGTTTATAAAGTAAATATCAGTAAAGTTAAGCTTGAAAACTTTTTTCAACTTATGTGGTAGTAATCAATAAAGAAGTTTTTTGCATATCGTTTTGAAAATTTGATGTACAAATGTTTTCATTCAAACTAAAACGATGTGCAAATTGCACATTGCACACCATTAATTCCCACACTGCCTATATAGTCTCGATACTCGACTGTGCAGGAAATCTACCAAATATTTTACACTATTTGTATTTTTATACCAACATCATCAACCAGCTCCACTCAAAACACCTTATTCATGACCTTTACTCTGATTTATCAAAGTATGTGTTTATAATATACACCGACTACTCTTATCATTTTTATGTAGCTTGAAAGTAAATGTAAGTTTGGTATTTATCACTTTCTTCCTTTGAATATTGCAAATACTTCTTTATGTTTAGTACACTGGCTGATGGGAACTGTGTGTACTATGCATGCTCTATTTCAATGGTAGGGGATAAAAGTTTATCACTCTATCTATGTTGCCTTACCAACATTGAATTTTTTAGAATGATGAGTATTATGCTCACTATCCATTAACTCATAAAAAACATAATGATGGGGCATTTACATGTTTTCAAAATGATTTGCTTTGTGTTTGTCTGATACTTCCCTTTCAGTATGTGAATAGCACAGCTATATTGCAGCAGCTGTGGAAAAAGCTAAGAATAATGCACACAGTTTTATGTAGTCATCAATCATGTGTATGTTCTCTTTGGTATCTGTTACATCCTGCATTATTGAATCATGCTACCCAATTCGGAAATGTTTCTTTACCAGACTTGGTATTCTCTTTGAACATTGGTTGTATTATCATGTTCCATGCATACTACTTTCTGCACACAGGAAGAAAGATGATGCATTAATTTTTGTAGTGTATTGTATTGTTCTTTTACTTTTCCTTGAAAAAAATGACGTGCTTCATCTTTCTATTTCTACCATGGAACAATAATATGATTATCAAATTTTTAACTGAAAAAATTTAAAACTGGCCAAAATTTGCGAATTTTTTTTCCGTTCAGATCATGAATAGGGTTTTCTTATATTCCTTCATGTATACTAAAAGCAGGAAATCGCTTTTCTGAGAGTCAAATTTTATAAAATTTTATAGACTCTGACGAAAGATCCTAGTGATGTGGAATCATATCAAAGAAATACACTAAAATCCTAATTCTAATCGAAGATGCTTTTTGTAAAATATGTCGTGGAATATTTGAAAGCTTATGTAGAAAATGCTGTGTGTTTGACATTTTTATCCATTGTTGAAATGTATCTGTAATACAAAACTACGTGTAAACAAGTTGTAATCAACAATATTATCATATAAAGTAAATGTAGATATTATCATAATCTATAAATAAAGTAAAATGATGAAGTTTCACTTCTGCTAAGAATAAAATATTATTAACAAATCAAATGATTTACTGAATTACATTATCTTTGATAATTTACAAATGAAGCCGTAAGATTTTCTTTTGAAGTTACATAAAGTTATTACGTGGATTCCGCAAGACAATGCTGGTGAATGCTACCTACCATGCCGTTTGTACTGCTCACCAACCAGAGATGACCATGATTGCATTAAAATAAAATTAATAAAACCTGTTCATGATGTGTTTCCAAAAGAGAGGCTAACCTCGACATACTTTGTAATTAAAAGAAATCTTGAAAAAATTAATCTATTGTAAATCTTGACATTCAGTTTTTCCGTTGGGACTTGTTAATCCTGTAGATTGATTACCAATAATTTGATGCATTGTAGGAATCAGAAATGTCTAGAATATGATATCGAAATAAAAATTAAGAATCATTTTGTCTCACTCAAAATGGATGACGATTTTAGAAAATGACGTCAGATACTGCATTCATGAATTATTATGTTTCTAATCATTTATGATTTACCAAACATCAAGCACAGCATAAAGTACCATTTTTTCAATTGCAATGTTTATGATTGTACAATGAATGCAAATTATGAATTATTAGTGAAAACATTTCATTTTTTTGAAATTTTGCTTAGTACAGACTACAGCTAAAATGAAGTGTTAATCTTTCTCATGATATACATCTGTTAGGAATCATAACCAGATTAGAACGGTATATCTCAGAAAGTTTTGGTAATTCATAAAATATACTGTTATGTAAAGTTAAAGTATTGTTTGCACGACATTATTTCATATTATAAAATATACACAATGAAACACGTGCGCTGATTGTTTTAGACCTGTGTTTGCATTAGTCTGCGAAAAACGATCTGAGCTCAACCTATCAAATCAATCAATCAATCAAAGAGAATTTGCAAATTAATCATGACTACACGTTAAAAGAATATTATAACAGTTTTTTCGTTCGCATTATTGTTATTTTTTAAAATAAATAAAAGATGTTTTTCGCGTTTGCACTGGCTTATGCAAGTGTGTCTGGGGTAAAAATTCTTGACCATGTGCAACCCTCGACCTTTGGTCTCAGGCTTGCAATGATCTGCTCTCGAGTTCTCCCGAAGGTCTCCTCGGTTTGCATAAGCCTGTGCAAACACATGCTGTAAAAATCTTTTATTTATTAATTTGTGTATGAATTACTTCATTTGTAAATAACATCCTTGCTTTATTAGAGAAAATATTTTTGAAATGCTAAAACGTCAATGGTTTTCACAGAATCTGTTTACAATAGACTACATTTACTATCCTAGATCAAATTTTTTGAAGCCGTGATTTTACCCCAGACACACGAGATTTTACCCAAGATACGTTTAATTAATTATTTTACCCGATAATTAATTGCCAACGAAGATAATTAGTAAATATATTTACAAAGACAACAAGTAAAGTTAAATTAGATAATTTTCAACATTTTCTATGTAGCCAAAATGACACTGCCATATGTATAAGTGTAATGTAAGGCGTTTGCCAAGCCACGTCTTTATAATGAAATAAGGAAAGTGTAGTAAATTGTGTAATAATGTCACCATATCATTGTGAACTTAATCTAATGATAGATTATTATCAACCAACCATGTAGCGACTTTTATGTAAATTACGTGTATCAGCATGTGCTTACTTGTAGTTTTTGTAATTTCTTGCAATGTATAAGTTTTCATTGAATGTTATAAATAAACTTATCGGAAGCAACGCGTGTTCAGCCTCAAACAACAACTGCCACAAAATAAATCCAGTAGCAAAGTGTGAAAGCATGGATATTTACAATAGGTTTTAATAAAGGTATGTAAAACAGAGCTACAAAAGCTTTGCGACAGTTCAGCAATATATATATGAAGTATATAAGTGACCAAAAGTTCCATATTCGTGATTGTTCAGATTTTATAAGCTCTGTTTGTTCAACTCAGGGTGCCATTTTGAGATGTTGCCATTTAATCTTACAATAAGATATTATCACTTTTTTAAAAACCCTGTGTATTCTACAAAACTTCACCAAGCAGCTACCAGGTAGCTACACATCTTTCTTTACTAATCATCCCTTCATTAAGAATCGATAAAATCATCCCCACGACTCTGTCAAGTACTTCTCTACTGAACTTGATGACATGATCAACCACATATTTCCGTAATCAGCACACGTTTACAATGGCTTCATTTTCGTGAGAAGTTCTTCGGCATTTTCTGCACTTTTTACCCTGATTAAATAACTGACAGGCTTGGAATTATCGCTTGGAATTACTAAATACGGGCGGGTTTGGCACGCTTAGAAGCAACACATTATTTTTCCCCGATCTTGACATGGGTGTAGATTCATTAATGATGACGTTAAGAATAATCTTACCCAAGGCAGTATCATTACGTATTATCACCTGAATCTTTTCATCGGAATTTTCTTTAAGCTTAACATTCCTACACCAAGTTCAGACCAATCATCTGTCTTTTTAAAGAAGAGTTTGCAACGAAGTGAGAAAAAAGCATCTTCTTCTCGCAAACTGAAATGGTGAAAAAGTATCATGTTAATTTAGAATGACACAGAAAATATTTAATTCCATTACGCTTTGTTGATCTGAGTAAGATCGCATCGCACAAAAAACGACTTCAATATAAACATAATGAAATAGAGAACTTGGAAATACGTCGTATAATAAGTTCTTTTCTAATATTTTAACATCAACGCGTGTTTGTGAAGACGCAGTTTGGCACATTGCAAGAAAATACATGGAACACTACTTGTAATACAAAACCTTAATAATTTTTGGAAGCCGTGACATTACCCCAGACACGCGAGTCTGGGGTAAAATCGCGCGCGTCTGGTGTAAGATTTGGGTTCAATTATTTGCTTCAGGTAGCGTTCATTGTATTTTATTTCAATGGTTTGGCAACTCTGTTACAATGGCAACAAGACACATGAATATGAATCTCAAAATGAAAAGAACATATAATTACATGTTACTTTCCTGGTGGACCTAGTGGTATATAACATTTTTACAAGCAATTTGCCAAATAACCCACACAAAACATCGTTCAATACGTACCTCTTGATTTGACTTTGTGTTTTCGGTTCGTCCTCAGGTTCTGTCGTATTATTGACTGATGGTATTGATGTTGCCGGACTTAGATTGCTCGCTGAAAGGACAGTAATAAATATCCAGTATATTTAATATGTCTAATGAAAGCAGAGAAAACGCAAGTAGAGAATATAATCAGGAGTAATGTTATACATCTCTTTTGTTTAGCGCATTTGCGAGTCGATAATGATAAGAAGCTAACGAGATGTATCTAACAACCTGTCTTAACAGTTGATATGTACACTGTAGCTATATTACGTAGATGGATCGCACATCTCAGATTAAATTTGAAGCCGGAAACGACAGTAGGTCGCCATTTTGAATAATCACGAAGTTGAGAAAATGTATTTTAAATGATTTGGTTCGTGTTATGATGTTGTGCGCAGATTGAAAACAACAAACACTGATGGAAAGCAACTAAGGAAATGTTTTCTACACTCACTGCTTTGATTTTAATTTTGTCCATTGAGATCAACTGTTCACGTTAAGGACCAAGCTTCCTTCTGTAATGACACTTCAAAATCTAAGGCTATCGATGCCAAAATCACTTCATTAAAAATACTCATTTAAGTGGAATTTTCAATATGGCGCTGCATCATAACAGTTGGCCTCACAATTTAGTATTTCCCATGTAATCCATGTACAACGTACATATCAATAGTCTTAGCTAAGTCAAATAAATATAACAGTGGACCACAGACAGATATGGAAATAACACATCCATATGTTGAAGTGAAGACAGAAGAATTTACAGACGCTGCAGTAGAAATTGACGTTGGAAATGTAAAAGCAGTAGCCATAGTTTTATTATCGCAGTCATCCACAGAATATGAGCGATATTTCTTCTCAAGAGTTGATAAATGTTTCTCATGGTCTTTAAAAACTGGCGATAGATCAACATAAGGATTTTGAGAGATGTGCTTTTTGATCCATTCGCAAACATCCTCATTAAGACGTTTCATATGAGTCATGTAAACATCGTTTACATCGACGTTTTTTCCATCAGATTTTGAATGGTTAACGTTCATGGAAACATCTTCTGTAAGAATAATGTTCACGTTGTTTTATAAGTAAAATAAAATGAATGATTCAAAGTCCTTGAATGGTCTTTGTAAACAATTATATTTTGTACCTGTTTTTTTAGCCTGATTTGAAAAGCCTTGAAAGCCGGCAAATGTCGAAGTAGTTTTTTGTCCTATTTTCTCAGTGGTACCAAAAAATCCTTGGAAACCTTTGAAACTATTGGTCTACTGGATAATATCAGAGGAATGGTGAATTTGAAAGTAAAAGAACATTTTACTACCCATAAGTGGTGTACGTAACTAACAGTGGTGTGGACTGGTTGGTAATTGAGGAGGGGGGGGTTCAATACTTATGCTCTGCCCCATCAAGTTCCTTTACAAAATAGAAACAAGAAGATGCACACGGTGATTGGTCTATCGCTGAGTTTGCATTAGCTTGTGCAAACCGATCCTAGATCAATAAATTTAGTCACTCGAAAAGAATTTGCAAATCAATCATGAAATCATGTTAAAGCAAAAATTAAACATTTGTTTTTAAGTTCATCTGTTTCACATTACAGACAGTTTGAATATGTAAGCCTGTTAAGACATTGTAAACATCTTTTATTCTTAAATAAAATACATACATTCAGGGACTATAATGTACATGAATGTTGTCCTCACTCCCCAACTAAGCTGTTGAATAATTTAAACATTAAAAGGAAATTTTTTGTGATGTGTTTATTTTTTGCAATTAGTAATAAATTTTCCCTGTCACACAATTCATTGTTTTCCTTTCAACTATCTGAGTCAAAGCAACGTCACAAAAGAGATATTTCCTTGTAGATTTTTTTTGCGGAAAGCGTTTTTTTCGTAGAAAATGTTTAAATAAATTTAAAAGAACTTTTTTGCATTCAATGGCAATATAACATTTTTGAAAACGAATTGTACAAAAATCATTATTATTTTTAAAAAAATTGTTCAAAGTATACTTTGCTTTCATACATTCGGTGAAAACAATAAAAACACATTCCTGTATGAGGATTGTAAATTATAAAAATGTAAGTCGTAAATTTTGCTTCGAAAATGTATAGGGAGGGGTGGGGGGTGGGGGGGGGGTGTTGCAACACTAATGTGTCTTTTTTGTCCTTATTTAATGCATTTTTAAGAGAGGAAAATCATGTGAAATTTGATGTATAAAGAAAATTATGTAAGAAACTAGCCTTGCTTGAATTTGATGTACTTTAGAAAGTTTCATGTTAGGTTAAGTAAAAAGGGGGTAAACCATATTATAATGAACTATATAAATTGAACAAAAGTTGCTTATAGACAATACTCCTTCTTTGGCTTTATAGTATCTTGTCTATGAACGGAATGTAACATCTGCAGTGCACATTTTTCTTTTAGTTTATAGAGACACTTGAAATAGTTGACCAATTTGAATAACGTCAAAATAAACATATTTTTTCCCGGGGTATGTTATAAGGAATTAAATTAATTTGGTCATTTATTTTCAATGTAAATGGTATTTCTTGGAATTGTCGAAACAATAATTTTGTTGCATATTTTTCTGACACTAAATATCTGCAATTATAACTCTTTATCCCAAATATAATGAAAAATCATGAAAATTTGTGTCCCCGTCCACAGAAAAGTACTTGTCTTGTGTTGATGTCAAAATTCAAAAGCCAATATTACTAGCACTTTAGGACAAGACAATTTCTGCTTCAGTTATATTTTGTCTAAGCTGCTGTTTGAGAAGGATTAAAAAACTCGCCAGAATTCAAAGAGAAATTTCATTGATAGCCAAATTGCCTCTTCAATGGTAAGCAAAGAAAATATAAAGAAAACCTAAAATACACTTAATGCAAAAACAACAGCTCTTATGGATTTAAATTCCTTATTAAGACCATACATTTCATTTATCATAGTCATGCTTATATGTAATCCAACAGATAATCTAACACAATCTTTATCTTATAAAATACTTGAAGCATTATGAAACATTTTGTATGTTTTTTAAACATTTTCTTTAATTTAGATTAGCGCAGCCATGCATCATATAAACATAGCTGCCATCTGGTAATTTGACTAGTCTGAAAATCTTAAAAAATTTTACCGTTTCGCAAATTATTTTATCATTTCATAGTTGTCCTTTTGATGAAAACAAAAACAAAATGATTGATCACAACCAATGATAAAGTTCTACTAATTGATATTTATGAATGTCTGAAATGTATTATATATTTCCATGGATATGCCAGAGAAAATAGTAACTACATCAAAAATAGTTAGAGGAACCATTCTTAAGTATTTTTATTCTAAATACAGATAACAAAAAAATGTTTTTTAACTATGATAGACCTTTAAGAATTATAAAATAAAGTTGTTTTGCATTTTCACATGAGAATGATAGTAAACTAAAACTTGAATGCATGTGTGATAATGAATATTTGATTGGACATTAAAACTAAGATTTAGTATTGAGGGAAATGATAAAGAAAGAGAAGTACATAATTCAACAAATTGAAATGAGGCAAATCATCATCAAACATCAATACAGAAGTCATTTTAAGAAGCAAGAAATACATGCAAAACAAATGATACATTTCTCGTCTCTTGTTTCTTCTGCTACGATTATTTAATATTGCAAGAATATTTTTGACATATGGAAAATGCCTTTAATTGTCTGAAACAAAATATTTGAAGAAATAAAACTTTTTAATACATCAAAGTTGAATTCCTCTATTTAGTTCTCTATTTAATTTAAGCTGTATAATGTGCAAAACATACTTGATTTCGTAGAGACATATTATTTATACTAACGGCCTTAATGAACTATAATTGATGAAAACTTTGAATTTATTCCCAATTCATGCAACTTTCAATAATATTTATTTCACAAACCTAGAGCTGTTGAAAATATCGCCACCAAACCGACCAAAATTTAGTGTCAATGTCAATAAAACAACACCGCCATATTTTTGCGTTCAATACTTCATGTAACTTCTGCTATTACTAGAACATCTCGGAAATTTTCAGCAAAAGAAATTTTATTTGTAGAAGGATTAGTTCACGATCATTTACTAGTAGAAACTTTCCATTATTGTATGTGCTAACTGTATATGTGTGTAACTAAACATGAAAAAAGTGTGAACAATTTTCATATTTATCTATAAAGAATTACTATTTGTTATTTTTCTCTAATTTTTGCGAATAAGTTATTATTCAGGTAAACGCGTTTCGACACTTTTTGTTTTCTATTGTTATATTTTTTAGGTGTTTTATTTCAAAAGTCGACTAAAGGCGAGAAAAAAGAGTTTGGACTTTTGATGAATTGAAAGGCTCTTTTTAACATTCTACGTTCCTTTCATTGAATTAAATTTTCAGGTTTATGAGACAATTGCTTAAATTGTCCAGCAAAGTCAAAGATCATATCTTCATTTAACATCACTTCAGATAAGCTTGACGCTGAAAAGATCAAGGAGAAATCAAAATGGCTGTGATGATGGAGACGAGTCACTTGATTTGATGCTTATTTCTTATGGCTGGCCTGGGATACATTCAAAAGTTCGGAATGAATTTGAGAAGGATTAAAAAAAACTCGCCAGAATTCAAATGAGAACTTTCATTAATAGCCAAATTGCCTCTTCAATGGTAAGCAAAGAAAATATGAAGAAAACCTAAAATACACTTAGTGCAAAAACAACAGCTCTTATGGATTTAAATTCCTTATTGAGACCATACATTTCATTTATCATAGTCATGCTTATATGTAATCCAACAGATAATCTAACACAATATTTATCTTATAAAATACTTAAAGCATTATGAAACATTTTGTATGTTTTTAAACATTTTCTTTAATTTAGGAATGAATTTGAGGTGTTTCAAATGCTTGGAAAAAGGGTCTGCTTCAGTTGTAATAGCAGCTTTATATTACATACATCGTTTAAATAGACGGTAATTTGGTCATGTGATAGAAATTTTGTACATGATTTAATTTTGAAATGTTTTATATACACTTTGATACGTAATAAATTGAATGGCTGTCTCTATGCGATCAAAAAGAATTCTTGGAATCGAAAAGTGTTCCGTTAAATTACTAAATTGCTCGATAAGAAGTTTCTTTCGAGATTGAGTAGCCAAACAATCAACCAGGTAAAAAAGAAATTTACTATCAAAATGAATGAAATTTTACAACAATAAGGGGTTGAAAGCGAAGTTAAATCTAAACGATACAAATTGCTTTGCTTGTTAATTGTTATGCTTTGTAAA